>NC_138033.1:24090225-24510606 GCF_964106645.2 Podarcis pityusensis | reverse complement strand
GTATCTTATGTCAAAAACTTTTAATTTAAACAAAATTAGCACACCCAAAAGGAATTGTAGCTGGTTGGAGTGCTGTTGCTCACAGCTCCTGCTTATGGGCTTCCTGGGGGCACCTGGTTGGCCACTGCGGGGACAGTGTGCTGGATGATGGGGCTTTGGCTGTAGCGCTAAAGCAGCTCCTGTTTGCCCCCAACTACAAAGTACAGAAGGTGCATGTGGAGAGTTGCTGGGCCCAGTCCCAGAGCAGGTGTCACTCTTTGGACTTCAGTAGCATCCAGGGTTGCCTTGAACAGAAAATTTCACTGGGAGGTGGGGGCTTCCTGGCCTGGTGGCTGTGCCTTGGATTGAGCCTGTTCAGGGCAGCTGATGTGAGCTCCCAATGGCCTTCTCTTCCCCACCTCCGGAGCAGCCAGAGATTCCCCTTGCTCAAGGACAGTGGCAGAGAGAACAGCTTGTAGGAGGCTTGGCACCCCGGATGTCAACATTCATTGCAGTGAGAGAAGTGCAGCTAAGCGAGAGGCCTTGCCAGCACCTGCCCTTTCCCTGTCCAGCTGGTGCTCATGACACAGCTCTCGCTCGCTCGCTCACTCGCACACATACGCACACCCCAGTTTTCTGAGACTGGCATCAGCCAAGTTCACATTGCCCGCGAGTCGCAGGAGCAAAACACAAAGCAGGATGGCGCTGCCAGAGAGTCGCAGGATCAGGCTGCAAATCTGCCTGTCTCCCTCTCTACTGCAGCTGCCAGCGTACTAGCAATCCTCCTCGGCCACCGTCGGCAAGTCGCAGGATCGAGCCACAAAGCAAGATCGCCCTGCCAGCTGCAAAGCTTTGCCTACTTCCCCCTGCTGCTGCTGCGGTCGTGGCTGCCAGGTTGCTAGCTAGCAATCCTGCTCTATCACTGTCAGCCAGTGGCAGGATCAGGCAGCAAAGCAAGATCGCCCCGGCTGCGAGTTGCAGGATCAGATCGCAAAGCTGGATCGGGCCGCAAAGCAAGATCACTCTGCCAGGATGAGGCTGCAAAGCTCTGCCTGCCTCCCCTGCAGCCAGCCAGCACACTCGCAATCCTGCTCAAGGCCATCTGCGGAGGCCATTTGGTGCAGCTTCTCCTCCCCCCCCCCCGCCCCAGCCAAGGCTGCCAGGAGTTATTTTTTCATGCTGACCCAGCCAGCACAGACAGCTGGCTGTGCAACAAGCGTAGGAGGGTCAAGGGGCCAGGAGGGTCAGGGAGGAGAGAGAGGTGGGTTCCTCCACTTGGAAGAAAGCCTAGGGAGGGAAAGGCGTACATAGAAGGGAAGTAAACAAGGTCGCCGGGTGGGTTTTTTTGCCTTTTCAGCCGTAACTGGTGCAATGCAAAGACGGTTGATGTACTTGGCTGATACTGTGGCAGAGACTGAGTACAGTGGTACCTCGGGTTAAGAACTTAATTCATTCCGGAGGTCCGTTCTTAACCTGAAACTGTTCTTAACCTGAGATACCACTTTACCTAATGGGGCCTCCTGCTGCCGCCATGCCACCAGAGCATGATTTCTGTTCTCATCCTGAAGCAAAGTTATTAACCAGAGGTACTATTTCTGGGTTAGCAGAGTCTGTAACCTGAAGCTTCTGTAACCCGAGGTACCACTGTAGTGCACACACTTAAACTGCAGTGAATTTGTGGGAAGATTTGCAAGCCACTTCTCCAGAGCCAGAGGGCTGGGACACTTTTACATGCAAGACAGATGCCCATGGGTCACAAGGAAGAAATGAATGAACAAATGGCGATTCCTGCACACCTCAAACACCTATCACCAGAGGAGGCTGCCCTGCTGCATCTCTGTATGCTTTGCTGGTCTGAGGATGCTTGCTTCCAAGTGGGGTGGGAAAGCCCACCACATTTTCTCAAACCAGGTGCAATTGAATGATCTGGTCACTCCTGATGCAGGCAAGATGACTCATCCTCAGATGGAGGTGGCCTGTATCTTCTGTGTGCCATTGCTTTGGGCTCACCTCCTTTCAGTCACAAGGACTTCCTAAAACACTAGGCAAAGCAAAACACAGCTATCCTTTGAAGTTTACACTTGTCTGAATTTTTGTCATGCAGATCTACAACCAAAATATGGGGGAAAATGAGTTTATTAGGGAAACGTATACCTAACAATGCAAATATTCATGAAAGTAACATACAGGCATGCATGCCTAAAACTTTGAATCTGATGGGAAACTGCGAACAGAAATCTATTTATTAGTAGAACTGTGCGCTGAAACACTGGTGAATTTTTCATGAGCACGTTACAAAAAAAAATGGAAAATGTGCAAATGTGCCTAATGAACTTTAAGATTTGAAAACAGAAATAATAATTGTTTCATCATTATCACTATTCTTTACAAGAAAGCATTACAAATAAAAGTAAAAGGCAGGAAGTTTTAAAACAATGATCAATACAAAATACATAAAATGATCATTCAGTAACATTTAAATAAGGACAAATCCAACACATGCTACTAAAAGATGAGCACCATTGTAGGAGGCAACTTAATTGCCAAAGGCCTACTGAACAAAAGGCCGTTCCCAGGAACCTAAAGAAGGACAAGGATGGTACCAGGAGCATCTCTCTGTTGAGAGCATTCCATAGATGGGGGGACCACCACTGAAAAAGGCCCTCCACACCTCCCTCAAGTGGGGCACACAGAGAAGGGTCTCTCATGAAGACTGCAGGGTCTGGGCTGGTTCATATGAGGAAAGAAGTCCCAAGCCGGATAAAAAAAATCACCTGTTAGAACTCATCATTGGTCCTTACCTTTCCCACCCCTAAGCAAACACATCAGAATTGCAGAAAGGAAGCTGAAGGAAACACCCAACATCTCTTCAGGACAGGTGGATTGACTGAAATCATGGTTTACATCATCAATAAAAAGGGCCTTTTAAGAACATTGATTTAAATCAATTTTTCAGTTCACACACGTTCGGAACATGCATGCATACTAATTGTTTGCTACAACAATTAAAACTTTATGTGTTGGAAAATAATAAATATGATTCATGAGGACCATTTATCATATTTATGCTTCATTTCAAAAGTCGCACTTCTTCTTTTGCCCGTTTCATTATTCTACATTTAAAAAACAGGCTTACTCTCAAAAGTATTTCATAGAGAATCTTGGATTCAGCTTTAAGAGACTGTGACTGTAAACTCTGATATGTTGCTTTGTATGTCATTCTGATATCGTTTTTTTTATTTTTCTTTGAGGCACTTGACCTATCTTTTAAAAATTGACATAAAAATCCTCTTGAAATAAAAATTGGATTTCAATTTTTGAAATATTAGCATTCATTTTTAAATCAGTGCCCTTTTCTCCACTCCTGCGTTTACAGCAAGAGTCCTATTGTACCAGTTAAGGTTGTGAGGAGGAGACTGACCTGTGCCATGGTCCAGCAACAGATACCAGACAGATACCAGATAGCCTATACATCCAGTGTCCTCGCTACAGGTAATAAGGATGGATTAGACCTGGGACAACTCCCAGTGCAAACTCCTGGAACAGGAGCAACAGAAGTTGCTGGAGAAACTCTTCAAATGTTGTTGTTGTTAAGTTGTGGGTGAACATATCAGACGACACAGCGATTCTTCAAACAGCTCTTGTTTATTCACAGACCCAGAACTGAAGGGTTCAGCCAGCCTGTTTATATAGAGCTGCACTACAACGCAACAGTAACAACTTTCTGTAACTATCCAATCACTGAAACGTCACTTTCAATTCCTTATTTGCATATGTGGACCTGAGTGAAAACTATCTACAGTATCCCCCTGCTGGCCCAGGGTGAGAACTTCAATACATAACAGTTGTCTTTCATCTCTGACCATTGATCATGCTGGTGAGTGCTGACAGGTGTTACAGTCCAACAACTGGAAGGCCACAAATCCCCCATCCTGGAACGATGGTCTGAGAAGCTCAGTTGAGGTAGAGCAGGGATAGAGCACCTGCTTTGCCTGCAGAAGGTCTCAGGTTTGATCCATGTTGGACTGGATATCCCTTATATGAAATTCTGGAAAGCTGCTGCCAGTCCGGGCAGAAAATATTGAGCTAGATAAATGGGTGGTCAGTGTTCCCATAGGGACAAAGCAGGCATAACAGCAAATGCTTCTTTGCACTGAACATGCACCTTAAATAAATTGTGCAGCCCTTGTGGGGAGGTGGGAGGTAGTGGCAGCTGATAATTCCTGGACTCTCAGCAAACCCTTTCCTTCCCTCCTGCAGTCCTGCTGGAAATTGGTCCTCTGAAGATGCTATTTGCATTGCAAGGGAAGCTCCTGTTGTCATGGACACAAATAGCAGCTGGGGGTGACTCTGTTCACTGGGAAAATAACACGGGGTGGGTTAAAACCTTCTCCCCCCTGCACAGCTGTTTCAATCTGGATCCCCTTCTGCAGGTACTTTCTCAAAATCTTGGGCTGGGGCATTGTTTAGGGGGTTTGGGGAATGTTATTAATTTTTGGTATCTTTGTTTTGGGTCTTACGATTCATGCAGAAATTGTTCAAATTGGTTGTGTACTTTTTAAATGCTTTGTTTATGACTACCTTTGCTATGTTTGTAGTTATGTATTTCTTTTACATGTTGTAAGCTGTTTTCAGCTTGGTTTAGACTTTGTAAAGGCCGCATACAAATAAAATGATGGATTGATTGAAAGCAATACAGAAATGCAGATCACACATTTAACATTTCGTCTAGTTCAGGCATGTCCAACAGGTAGAGCGTGATCTACCGGTAGATCACTGGACATCTGCGGTAGATCACTGGTAGATCGTTGGCTCTCCCCAAAGAAGCTGCTGAACAACTGTGGCTCCCCTAAAAAAAGCTCAACATTTTACCTCATCCCTGAAAAAACTCAACAACTTTGACCCGAACCCCCAAAAAGGGGGTAGATCACTGCCAGTTTTTAACTCTGTGAGTAGATCACTGTCTCTTGGGAGTTGGCCACCCCTGGTCTAGTTCAACCTTCTCCAGCTTGATGCCCTCCAGATATTTTGGACTTCAGCTCCCATCAGCCCCAGGGGATGGCTGAACTGATTTGACCCTGGTTTGCAGGGAACAGATAAGTGCAGCCAGTACAGGATTTAACCCCATCTGCATGCCCATCAGATGACATCACAGGTGGTATCTGCTGACTGGCAGGTGTGGTGTTGGGAAAATGACATCGGGGGCCAACTTGGACCACCAGGTGGGCCAAGACTGACCCATGGGCCAGAGGTGCCCCATTCCTGCCTTATGCTGCCCTGAGGCAGAATCCCACTGACTCACCTCCACAGAGATCTCCTCTGCATCAGCATCACGGGTAAAAAAGACCTGGATGTTCACAAGAGCAGTTCCAGGGACTGCCCTGCAGAATCTAGGCAGGGGTCTCTCTTTTTGCTCTTGCAGGGAGGGCAAAAGGGAGGCTTGTTTTCTTGAAGAGCTAGCCCTGAGAATGGGACTCCTGCAGCTTTTTGGCCAGAAGGTGAGATTTCAGCAGGTATAGCTCTGCTTTAGCAGAGGCTTTTTCTGCTGTTTTTCTCACCCCCTGTGTGACAAACTCAATTTGCAACAGTGTTTTCTGCAGAGTACATAAGCTGGGTTCTCCTCCTGCCTCTGAACGTCCCCATCCCCATCTGATTCACTGCACAAAGTGAGTCCGGCGCTGTGTGTGTGTGTGTGTGTGTGTGTGTGTGTGTGTGTGTGTGTGTATCAAAGAAAAGGAGGTATTCAGTGGCACAAATCTTGTGATTGAATACCAAGTTTTGGACTGTACACGGTTTGTGCTGATCCTGCTAGTTCTTGGGCTGCCATTTCAACCAACAGGGGTGAGTTCATTGGTTAAGGAACATCTGCTTTGCATGCAGGAGGTCCCAGGATCAATCCCTAGCAGCATCTCCAGGTAGGGCTGGGAATATCCCTGGTATGAAACCCTGGAAAGCTGCTACCGGTCAGTGCAGACAATACTGAGATAAATGGACCAGTGGTCTGACACCTTCCTATGCTCACTAGTGAGCCTGGCAGCCGTTGTCTGGAAGCTTTTGATTGGTTGTAATGGATGTCATGTTCATCCCACCTTTCCTACCTGCAGCTCAGGCTGGTGCACCCAGGTCACTTTCACACACACAAACGTACCATTTTATCATCACAGCAATGCTGCGACGTAGGTTTGGCCAAGAAGTAGTGGCTGGCACTGGGTCATAGCCCAGTGGGGATTTGAACCCAGGACTCCCAAGGCCTAGTCCAACATAACCCCTACACCTCATATTGGCTCTCACCTGCTTGAACAGAGGTTTCTTCTTTTATAGTGTGATAGTGAATGGGGTGGGGGGAGTCACGTAGGAATTGCTTTCCTGTGTCAGACCATCTGTTCAAGCTTTGGTTGCTAAATCCAGATTCTGAGTCCACTTCCTACATCTCTTAAACATTGCATAGGCTTATTTCATCAGTGATGGCTTTTCCCTTCAGTGCTGCAATGATAGAACTGCAGGAAAAGGGCCATAGCTGAGTTGCAGAACAACTGCTTTGCATATGGAAGGTCCCAGATTCAATTTCTGGTAACTCCATGCTGAGTTGGGAATGTCTTCAGTCCAAAACCCCAGGGAGCCATGGCTACTCGGTGTGGACAGTGCTGAGCTACATGGGACAATGGTCTGAATCAGCACAGTGCAGTTTCCTATGTTCCCAGAACAGAAGAAGCCATCTTTCCTGGTGGAATATTCTCGTCAACACACCACCTAAAGGTACAAAGAGCCCTCTCTGGGTCTGGAGCTGGCACAGTCTCCATTGGCAGCCAGCCAAGTCAATGGCTGTGAAGCTCATGAGCCAGACATGATGGTGATAGCCCCACCTTGTTGATTGGCCTCAGCAGCACCTGGGCATCAAAGGTATGTGTGGCCTGTAGAGTGGCCAGAAGGAAAAAAGAAAAGAAGACAGGGCTCTTGCATCTTTAACAGCATGATACCTGCTGAAGTGCCTTTTTCTACACCAAGAGCTCGGAGAAGGCAGAAAGGGATCTAGCAACAGATCTCTTGGTGGTTTGAAGTAGATGAGCAAGGATTTCTGACTCCCAACTATGACGACGATGACTTGGCTCCACAGCCTAAATTATGCCATGGAAATAAAGGAAGCTTCAGTGTGTGACCAGGAGTGGATTTTCTGTGTGAAAGGACTATGAACTCACTTCATTTCTCATCACCGAAACAAATTCTTGGGCTCTGAATTCTTTAATGCTAAGTGCATGTCTTTTGCACCTGGCTCCTCTTGATGGCTCTCCAGGCTCTAATAAAAACAGCAAAGTAGATCCGTCAGAGTCGAAGCCTGCACCTTGTCCTCCTTTGCACCTGGCCAGTGCTTAATGGCTTTGTGTGTGTGTGCACGTGCAGGAGAGCAGAGGCACAGGACTTCCCGCCTTCGCCCTAACCTGGAGCAATGAAACCACTCCATGCCCTGTCTGTCCTTGCCTTGCCTTCCTTCCTTTGTTCTCTGTGCTCTTCCTGAGCAGCAGCAGCAGCAGCAGCAGCAGCCAAAACAGCATTGAGGAATGTTAAGTCCCACCCAACTGCTGCTGCGGCAAGTGCCATCCGCCTGCAGAGTTGTAGGCTTGGCAACAAGACGGCTGCTTTGCACAGGACTAAAATGGGCCCCGGTGCTGCTGCGAGCCAGAGAAGAAGGACAACTGGCAAATGTCTTTGCTTTCTTCAGCCTGTACAAGCTCAGCCATTGCCTTGACAACAGCAGCGAAACGGCCGATCATGTAGCCTTCCTGGCTGTATCTGCGCGCCTGCATGCTCGGTGGTCACTAGTCTACCTGTTGATGCCTGAACTGTTAGGCGGTGCATCGCTCCTTTGAGGGTGGAGGGTTGCTTTTATTGATTGTCAAGCAATGCAGAGTGCCTGGGCCAGCAATGTTCGTGACAAAAAGTCGCATAAACATCCCCTTTCGTTTAATGACGTCGCAGCTCAGTGGGGGAGCACATGCTTGGCATGCAGAAGGTCCCTAGTTCAATCTCTGGCATCTCCATGTAGGACTAGAGGGAACCCTTGCCTGAAACGAAATCTGCAAGTGCCTCTGGCATAGCAGCGGGTGGAATTTGAGTCTATATATACCAGCTGAGGGAATACAGCTGAGCAGAGGTAGGGAGGCTTTTTTCAGTGGAGGACTGCATGGCCTTGGACATAAGCAGCTGGAGGATGCTGTAGCAAACATAGCTAGAGCTTGTGGGGGTTCGTATTTTTCATAGAACTGTAGAGTTGGAAGGGACCCTGAGCATCATCCAGTCCAACCCGCTGCAGTGCAGGAATATGCAGGAATCTTCAGCTGTCCCTTACGGGGTTCAAACCTGCAACCTTAGCATTATTGGCACCATGCCAGTCTAGCGAACTTGTCCCGTGCTCCCAGCAGTCCTTTCTGTGCAGCTAGGATGCCCACAGGCAGGGGTGTGTGGTGCCCCTTGAAACTGATAAGGAGGAAGGCAGTTGGATGATTTTCACACCACGCATTTAAAGCACTGTGATGCCACTTGAAAAAGTTGTTACTTCCCCCAAAGTATTCAGGGAACTGTAATTTGCTAAAGATGCTGAGAGATTCTTCCCCCGCCCCCTTCTTCCCCTCACAGAGCTACAATTTGCAGAGTGGTTTCACAGTCAAACCTTCTTCCCAGGGGACTCTGGGAATTGTAGGTCTGGGAGGCGAAGGGGGGCGTCTCTTAACAACTGCAAGAACCTTTAACCAAGTACAGCTCCCAGAATCCTTTGGGAGAAGCCATGAGCGTTTCAAGTGGTATCATAGAGCGAATGTGGCCTAGCAGGCGGTGCCAGAGCCCATAACAAGCAGAGTCAACTGGTCCTAGTTTGGTCCCCGTCCACCTCAAAACTGAGACTGGGAAGAAGGAAGCTGACAGGCTGTGGGCAAGAAGACCGGTGGGGGCTGGCTGAGGGTCAGACTGAAGGCGGTGGGGCAGTGCCCCACATGCCCTAAGCAACCAGCCTCCGCTGCCCACAGAGAGCAGAAGCCACCACACCTGCCTGCTTGCCAATGGAGGCCCTGCTAAACTCTTCCTCTCCTCTGCGCTCCTGCCAGCTGGCGAGCCCGTCTTTCCCCTTGGCACATTTCCCCCTCAGCCACACCCAAACCCCTGCCCGGCTGCCTGCCGTCATCTTCTGGAAGGCTGTCCCCAGAGAAACAAAGCGAGAGAGTCTGAAGGACGCCTTTGCTCCCGCTCTGCCTCATGGGAGAGGAGAGGGAGTGGATGGGTGCCAATCCAGTTGCGGCTCAGGGCCGCCGTTTGAAGCATCTCGCGTGCTTAATTGCAGCTGGCGGTTTCTTGCCGCGCTGAGGAATGAGCACAGGGAAGAGGCCTGGCTGTGCCAAAAAAGAAAAGAAAAAAAGAGGGAAGGGGGAGTTAGCAGAACAGCTGCCCTGCTTTCTGCGGCTGCTGAAGGGAGGTTTGCTTCAGAGAGAAGCTGTTACTACCCAGCAGCCCTGGCAAACAGGGCTCCTCTGAAGCAAAGGGAAAGCAGCCGGAGGGAGGGAGAAGACTTTGCTTGGTATCCAACGCCTCACAGGCGTCCTGAGAAAGGCCTGGGGAGTGTCCTAACAGTGCTCTCCGCAGTGCTGCATGTGCACCTCAAGCTCCAAGCAGTGAGAGACCTCAGGGGTGCCTGGTTTGGCTCGCAGTGTTAACACGCCAACAGCTCTTTCTCCCCCATAAGGTTTCTAGCACCACACCGCCCCCCCCCCACAAGAAAAAACAACCACATAGCTGTGAATTCACCTCAGAAAGCAAGTCTGGCCTCTGTGTCTCCTCAGTTCCAGACAACACTGGCTCAGATCCATTGTTCTCTTACAAGAGGGTTGAGGAGCCTTTGGCCCTCTGGGTTTTGTGAAACTACAACTCCCATCAGCCCTAGCAGGCATGGCCGATGGCCAGGGGTGATGGGAGTTGTGGCTCTGCAACATCTAGAGGGCCCAAGGTCCCCCAGATGTAAGTCACGCTCACCTTGAGCCAGGGGGCTGGGCTGGGTTAAGGAGAATCCTGCCCCTTTCTGGAAGCAGCTCTACCTAGTAGTTTTTGTGGCAGCCAGTAACCCACACTTTTTAGTCATGCAAAGGGTTCTTCAATAAACTTAGCAAGAAAAAGCCTGGTCTGGCTGCTTTAGCAGCCTCTCTTCCTGCAGAATCCCATCTTGCAAACAGGCTCGCAGGGGGAGCCAAAGAGAATATCCAGAGCGACCCCACAAATCCTCTAATGAAAGGATGGATTCGGAGCCTGCCTGGCAGTGGGGTTGTCACTTGTGCAGGTTATTCAGCAGCTTGTGGCATTTGTCTTCCTGTCTGTTTAACAGGAGGCTAACTCGTTGAAACTGAGGTTCCCCTCACCCTACCCTGCTTCCCTCCATGCCAGGGCAAGCTCCCCCTGCTAAGTATCTGAGCTTGGAAGGCAGTGGCCAGCCCATAACAATGGTGGATGTTGTGTTTTTCCGGATTTCTCAATGATGGATTGCTGGTGCCCCGTGATGAACGAGAGTGAAACATTTCCTGTAACAGCATTGGCTTGCTGGCACTCTCTATACCTGCCTCTACCTGCCCACTTTCACCACTGCTCTTCATATTGAACAGACAAAGCCCTGAATGTAATTAGGTTGTGTGATAGGGAAGTGACAGTATAGCCTGTTTTTTTGCAGCAGTTTATTTATCCAATACAATATAAAACAGGAAAAAGGGTACAGGGGCCAACAACAACCGGATCAGTCCAATACACAGGGCACATCATGACCTCAAAGAATATCAAGTTCCAGGGTTCGTGTTACGTACGTTAAAGCTGCCAAATATCCATAACCGCCGTTGTTGGTTTTGTGTTATTCTAAATCTTTGCTGGATGCAGGTGCAATAAAGTTCTGCCAGGTGGCTGAAAATCATTGCGGTTTCTCTTTTCCATGCACAACCTGGATTTTATGCGTCCTTTTCTCTGCTGCTGCTAAAGTCCCAATCGTTGTGTGCCATGCTGGTCAGTTGGGATCACCCCAAATTTTCCACTGTGAAGTGATGGTTTGTCGACCCACAGTTAGCAAATGCGAAAAGGTAATGAGATGCTTGCTTGGCTGGAATGCGTCATGAAACTTTGATGGTGTGGATAGAGGAAGGGGGCGGGGGACATGTGTGCCAAAACTAGCCTAATGTACAAAGGTGAAGTTTACATTTGCTGCCCACTTTTGCCACTGCTCACCACCCCTGGCATGTGGCCCCGAGAAGGTTGCCCAGGAGGGAATGTGGCCCTTGGGCTGAACAAGGTTTCCCCTTCCCTGTTCTGTGACTTAAACATTTAGTGCATGCCGTGTTGCTCTGAACTACTGTATATGCACAGTCTGTGTGCACACAATGGGTGCATGGCTGAGTGCAGCCTCCCCTGTGACCGGGGAGAAAGCTTCACCTTGGCTGGGGAAGCTTCCTGCACTGCTCCTGCAGCTTCCATCTGCCCTGTTTTCTCTTGGCTTCCTTCCCCACCCCTCTCCCTGCTCTCAGGCCTTTTGCACTCCTCTTTCCCTGACAGCTGAAGCGTTAACTCCCTGACCTGCTGCTGACACCCCCTGGCACACGACCTGCTTTTAGCCCACTCAGAAAGCCCTGACTGTGGCAGGAGGTGATTAAAGGGGAAGCTTTCTTTAATCGGGTGGCACAGGCTCATTGCTTCCTATCCCTCAGTGAGAGGCTGCTTGGCTGCTTCAGGAGGGTGGGTGGAGGGTGCGGGGAGCAGGGGATTGATTTTATGTTAATCACCAGCCCGGTGACTGGGGCGGTGTGACTGTGAAATCAAAAGGCACTTATCAGCTTTCCAGAAGGACACTGCAGGGAATATGGCTGCTGTTCTGTTTCTATCCCAGCATCCTCTGCTCCCCAGGGGCAGCCCTTGCTCTTTTCCCCCTCTCCTGAAGTGTGTATGTCTCTCTGTTTATGCTTTGGGAGGGATCTCTAGGGGGAAGAAGCGTAAGACAGGAAAGATGCTGTGCTCTAATTCTCATGAATATATCTGGTCTCTCCACCTGAAATGTCCCTGCTGGTTTTTGCCCTGCCTCGCTCTGAGGCTCAAACATTGCAATCACTGCTGATGTGGCAGTTCCACACAGAGGGTGTTTATGCGACGGGGGGCACCCGTGCACCCATCTACCTAAGACTGAACAAGTACCATTCAGAGAGGTGCAGAAACAAGCATACAGGCAGGACGGGATTCATGGCAGTATCTCTCTGGCTTCCCAAGATCTCAAACTGCACTCCGGTCCTCCTTGTGAGTGTGCTTCTGCATGCATGCATGCGCTCCAAACAAAACTTGTCTCATAGATCCCATTTCAGCGGTAGTGGCTGGTGTTCAACAATACTTTTTTTAAAAGACACCTTTATTGAAAAATACATAATTATATGTGCACTAAACAAGGTGAGATGTAAATAAAAGAGAGAGGAAGAAAAAGAGAAACAGCACCCGCGTAGAAGGCAAAGTAAAGGGGGGGGGAGGAAGAAAACCCAAAACTTTATACTTTACAAAGTTGTTATTGTAATTCACCAGATCTTAACCTATTACAGGATTTGTAAGAGTGGATTCCAAATATCATTGAATTTGCCCATGGCAACTCTGTATTTATATGCAATTTGTTCATATGTTGCGAGTTTGTATAGGTCTTCAATCCAAGGGAGCCGCATTTTTATTTTTCCAATTCTTCAATATCAGTCTTTTTGCTGTGGTAAAGGCGTGGAGAGTCCACTCAAGTTGTCCTTTTGTAAGGTTCCATGTACTCGTCATATAATTCAAAAGGATATTTTGCACTGTAAATGTAAGATTGTTCTGTACAGTTTTGTTGATAGTTTCAGTCTGCCAAAAATCTTTCAGTATAGGACAATGAAAAACATATGTTTTAAAGAAGCATTGTCCCTATTGCATCTCCAACAGTTAGATACCTTAGATAGCCCTTTTTTAAACAAACTTAATGGAGTCCAGTATATTTTAAATATTTTTTGTTGTTGTATGAGCCTCAGTTTAAGGTCCAGAGATGCCCTTGTTATAGCACTTAAAACAGTTTCCCACTGTGAGGTCAAAATTGAGATCTCTAATTCTTTATTCCATTCCTCCCACAAAGCATTTATATCAAGTTGGTTTGCTAACTGGTGTTCAACAATACTGTCAGGGTGAAATTCTGGGAGCCCAAACAGAGGGTAGAGCCCAACCCAATGTCAGGCAGCATCAACACATTCTAATTCAGCTGGGATAGCTCATTCAGTAGAGCATGAGACTCTTAATCTCAAGGTTGCAGTGGTGGAGGAAGCTTCTCCAGCGTCCATACGGGCTGCTGCACATGGCGCCCATACGGACTGCGCATGTGCAGCGCCCGTACCCGTATGGACGCTGTGTGCGCCCTTGGCCGCTCTACAGTTGGGGAGTAGGTAGCAGGCCATCTTGCCACCCCTGCCTCCCTTTGTACGCCCCTGCAAGGTTGTGGGTTCAAGCACCTAAATGGACCAGAATCCACTGTATTTCAGGTACTGTGGGGGCTTGAACGAGATTCCTTTGGGTTCATGTGTGGTTGCCTGGTGTGGTGAGCCACTGAACTGCAAGTTGCAGCATCCATCTAGGCTGGATGTAGCCACTGCGGTGCTTTCCAGATGTCACCGAACTACAATTCCCATCCGTTTCAGCCAGCATGGCTGATGGTCAGGGATGATGAGAATTGCAAGATGGTGATATCTGTAGGGCACCATGTTGGCTTCCCCAAACCTAGGCAGTAAAGCATCTTCAGGCCCAAGATGGACTCCCCTCACCCAGGCTGGCAATTGGATCCTTCCAGACAGGAAGTGGCATAAGAGTGTTTCCTGTTCTGATTGAACCTTCTCAGTGTGTTCCTGTATCCTGGCAGTAGCCAATTTGATGCCCTCCCAATGCAGCTGAATCAAAACTTCCATCCTCCATGATAATTGGCAGGGGCTGATGGGAGCTGTAGTCCAACAGCAGACAGATCCACACCATACCTTTAAAGCACAGCCAATGGACATTTAAAGCAATGCTTCAGTCCTGACTAGCGGATTGTCCCACGGCTCTTGGCTCCCAGCTCCCTTCAGGCTGTAGTGCACAGTCCAGTCCTGGTGGATGCTTCAAACTGCCAACTGACTATTGTTCCTCCTCAATAGCCAAGAGTTGCACACAGAAAACCCATTCTTCTGTGTTGGCACATCCCTTCTCTCTTTCTCACACTCACAATCTTTTCCTCAGCTGCCAGCAGGCTTGCTTGCCTCCTGTGAGCACCCAGGAAGCTTCGCCTGAGCAGAGCGCTTCTGCAACAATCTTTGAGGGCTCAAATGAAGATTCCCAAACAGTGACAACAATGGAAGCGGCAGGCTCTGCTGGTCTCACTGATATTTTGTGCTTGTTTAATTCTTCCACTGGCAATGCCACCACCACTACCAACCTTTTTTCCTTCATGGCAACATCAGTTTCGCTGATGCTGATGTTGCCTCCAAATTCAGTAGGTGGCTGGCAGGCCAACAGAAAATGCTTGGTGGAAAAGTTCTGGCCTACGTTTTGGCTACTGAACGCCGCAAACCTGGAAGTGAGTGTTCTAGTGTGTGAACGTTCTTTGGAACCCAAACGTCGGACACGGCTTCCACAGCTTCCGATTGGCTGCAGGAGCTCGAAAGCTGCACCTTGGTTTCCAAATGTTTTGGAAGTTGAACGAACTTCCAGAATGGAAGGAACCACTGTATTTCTATCCTGTATCTTCCCAATCCGTGGAGTGAATACGTGATTCATAGAAAAAGCTGCAGAAACCCTTATATACCAAGTTAGACCATTGGTCCATCTAGCTGTGGTTTCAGATGGCTGTCCCAAACATAGCTGGGGATGCCAAGGATTGAGCTTGGGAGCATCTGCATGCAATGTTCCCTCACTGAGCTATTGCCCTCCCCCAAAGTAAAGGTGTGTTTTGAACCATGCACTTCACAGTGTTCAAAACTCCCATCGTTCTAGGTGCATTTTGCAACAGAGAATTCTATTAGCTCGAGCAGCTTCTGAGCTCTGGGGGCAGTACTGTGCCCAAGATTTCAGAATAAAACGGCAGAGTGGAAGGAAAGGAGGACCTTTTTCTGCCTCCCCATTTCCAACTACTCTCCGAAGACTGGAGAAGAGACCTTCTTAAGAATATTAGGGGGGTGGGCAGGGGAAGGACTACCAGGCATGACCAAATTTGGCCCTCCAGCTGTTTTGGGACTACAACTCCCACCAACACTAGCTAACAGGACCAGTGGTCAGGGATGATGGGAAATATTGTCCCAAAACAGCTGGAGAGCCAGACCATGTGAAAAATGAACAAAATATTTTAGCTGCAGTTCATTAATTTTCAGCTTTGTATTCTTGTTATATATATTAAAAAGCATGCCTAGACATTCCGTTGTTGTGCCTATAACCTAGGCTTAAGGTGCCGTTTAATGGGAAGCAGGTGGCGCTGTGGGTTAAACCAAGGAGCCTAGGACTTGCCGATCAGAAGGTCGGCGGTTTGAATCCCCGTGATGGGGTGAGCTCCCATTGCTCGGTCCCAGCTCCTGTCAACCTAGCAGTTCGAAAGCACGTCAAAGTGCAAGTAGATAAATAGGTACCGCTCCAGCAGGAAGGTAAACGGTGTTTCCGTGTGCTGCTCTGGTTCGCCAGAAGTGGCTTAGTCATGCTGGCCACATGACCCGGAAGCTGTACACCGGCTCCCTCAGCCAATAAAGCGAGATGAGTGCCGCAACCCCAGAGTTGGTCATGACTGGACCTAATGGTCAGGGGTCCCTTTACCTTTACCTTTAAGGTGCCGTTTAGCTCCTAGCTTTCATATCTCAGTTTCTAACACTGAGCTCACACTATTAGCCACTTTGCTGGCTGGGCTTTGCAGGCAGCATATTCACACAGGCCTCCCCAGCAATGCAGTACGACTCCTTTCAGCAGACCAGGGCCTGGTGTGTCATAGAATCATAGCCTCTTTTGCCCAACATGGTGCTTGAACCCACAACCCTGAGATTAAAGAGTCTCATGCTCTACCAACTGAGCTATCCAGGAGGGTTGAGATGCTGCTGTGACGCCACCTTTCTGCATCCACACTGACGATGAAAGGCTAGGTTGCTTCCTAGGAACAGGAAAACAAAAGCTAAGCCAAGCCAAGAGCCACCTGCTGCTGTGATGCACATGGATTCGTGATGCGCACTGGGAGTGTGTGTGCGCGCATAGGTGTGCCGCCAAGTCCTTTGCACGCCACTTTTTCCACAGAACTTGAAAGCATCGCAGCGCAAGGCGAAATGTGCCCAGGAAGGGATACATCAATGCCAGGCAGATCTGGAGATGGGGAGTATTAATTAGAAGGCGGTCAGGAGGAGAGCGATTTCGAGGTAATGGTGGGAGGCAAGGGGGAGATGAGTTCACAGTGTGATGCCTCCGCTGCAAAGGGAGCAGGAGGCATTCTAATTGGGGATGTGTCGAGCGAGCTGCTTGCAGACCAGAAGCTGCCTTTGGAGTGCCTTTTCTCTCTGCATCGCCCAGGGCACGCCTGGGATTCCGTGCTCAGCTTCGGCGCCGAGCTTTTCAGAGGAGGCAGAGAGAGAAGAGTTCAAAGGAGGGCAGGCAGAGAGAGCCAAGGTGGGAGAACGTGACAGGAGAACATACTATGGGGTGGATGGGCAGGGGGGAGGGGGGGCCGGGAGGGAAGCTCACACAAACTGGATCGATGTGACTTTTTGAAACGAAAAAGGGTGGGCGTCGCAATGGGATGGGAATCTAGCCCGGGGCTGCAACAACAACAACAAAACCCTCCCCAGCAGCTCTGCAAGCCAGGGGGGCGGGGGAGTCCACATGGTTTCCCCTTCCGGTTAATACAATCCATATAAACCACTATCTACGATTTGCACCATTTTTGCCAAGGAAGGTTATCTCCCTTTCAGACGCAGATTGCTCTGCAGAGTGTGTGCGTCTGCATATATGTGCACATTGATGGATGTGCATTTATATCCCACCCTTTTCTCCAAGGAGCTTGAGGTGCTGTTCGTGGTTCTCCTCTTCGTTTAATCCCCACAAAAACCCTGTGAGATAGGTTTGGCTGAGAGGCAGTGAAGCTAGTACTTACCTAGTATGACACTCTCACCACTGTGCCACATTGGCTCATGGCACACATGCGATCCTTCAACTCTCCTTCCTGAGAGCTCCAACCAGCAGCGTCTGGAGGCTCAGCATTTTCACACATCTGGCCTACAGCATTGTTTTGGATTGCAAAGTTGAAGTGAACCTTGTTAAGAACTTAAGAAAGACCCTCCTGGATCAAGCCAGTGGCCCATCTTGTCCAACATCCTGCTTCCACTGTGGTTGACCCTTTTTTGGAAATTTTTATATTCGTTTTTATTGTTTTGTTGCTGATTGCTTTGGGATTTTTCATGGGAAGCAATTTTTTAAAAATGAAATAAATCCTGACGGATTCCCCTCCCTCCCCCCCCCATCCTGTAAATAAGCCATTGGGGAATCTCCAGTCCATGCGCCATATTTGGTCTGCCAGGCACCCCCATCTGGCCAGGCCGTTTCCCAAAAGCCATGCCCACCTGCCCCACACCTGACATCATCCGTGACATTAAGTGTGGGGCAGGTAGAGAAGTGCCTGGAATGTGACCAAATCCATACAGAGAGTAGAATTGGACTCCTTGTGCAGCAACTGAGTTCAGTCCAGCTTGATTTGGGACAGTGAGAGAGTTCCCCATGGGAAATTCCCTTGCACACCCAAACCAGAAACCATGATTAGACTCTCCGCACATTGGCTGATGCATGGGGAGCTGTGTCTTGCCTGGTCACCATCAAGCACACTCCCCGTGGTCCAACTTTGACAGGCTTGCAGAGGACCACCACACTGCCAATCCCCTGATATCGTTATGATCGGCAGTTGCAAGGTCCCACCCACCTGTCAAAGTTGACATTTGCGGTGGGGATAAACATCTGGCCGCCGGGCAAAAAAAGATTCCTCACCCCTGCTGTAAGTTGACCACCCATTATCTACTCTTGGTAAATCATGGCAGTTGCTCTCCAAAACGTCATGCAACACTCTGCCTGCTACCAGAGACACTTTAAGTCTGGGTGATGCCAGGAGATGAGCTGCTTCTTCGTATTATTAAGTTGCATCATGTGGCAAGACAGCACCTATCTAAACTAGCTATGGATCACTTCTCAGGCACATTCCTTAGCCCAACAGCCCAAATTCTGCTCTCAAAGGCCAAAACGGGCTATCCACTTGGACTGGTCCAGGAACAAAAGAATTGCCAAGCTAGGACAGACCAATCTATGTCCCATCTCTAGATCAGCATTTTAAAATGGGAAAGCAGTGGAGATAGCCAAGCACAGAAGGCATGACTTGCAGTTATTCCCCAGAGTCTAGTACTGTCTCAGAAATCTAAGGTTGCCATTATGGCTGTCATGTATAAGAGCCACCATGCATTGACCTTATTGCTTTTAAAGCAAATTAATGCCAGTGACATTCAGCGTGTGCCAATGAATTCTACAGATTAATTGCATTTTGTACGAACTTCTCCACTCAGACCCTGCAGGCCTGCCCGTGCAGATGGATGGAAGTGGTGTGGGTAATATTTGGCGATCTTTCAAAGATCGCAAGAGGGGCAGGCTTAACCTTAGAGGGGTCCTCACCTCCTCCTCGCTCCCTCATCCCAACATGCCACTTCTGCTGATTCAAGTATTGATCCTCCAGCATCCCCGATGGCTGTGTTGCCAGGGAGCCTTTTCAAGGGTTGGTGGAGGGCCTTCCTGTTGCTCTCTGCACTCGTCTCCCACACGGATTAACTGGAAGGGGTGCAGGGAGCTGGCAACGCTACATCTGAGAGACACAAATCGTGGCAAGTCTGCATTAGGAGCGCTTTCCCAAACTCCCTGTTCATTGAGCATTCACCCTGATTTGTTTGCAGAGAGTTTAGACAGCGTTGGCTATTTAGTGAGCACTGTAGTTTGTTAATTGTTGCTGGGAACTGTAACTCTGTGTGGGTTAAACTACAGTGCCCAGAATTCTTTGAGGGGAAGAATGTGCTTTAAAGACACACTGTGTATGCAGCCTTGACGCCACAGCTCCTAAGGTGCAGAGGAGAAAGGCTTGAAAACACCCACACACCCACACACCCACACCCCCCCCCTCAGCAACACTGTTGCTTCTGTCAAAATCAGAGCACCTAGTGGCTGCCTAACAGCAAAAATTAAAATGGTGGGAGATATTGCCTCCTGTGCCTTGCATCGCTGGCTCTTCCTCCGCTGTGATGCCCAAAGTTCATGAAGAAGCTGCATGGATAAAGGATTGCAGACATCTCAAAATACCCCAGGAAGATGGTGATTTGACTCTGCAGGCCTGTGGCTGCATACCCACCCTTATGTCTCCCAAAGAATCCTGGGGACTGTAGTTTAAACCTCACAGAGCTATATTTCCCAGCACCGCAAGCAAACTGCAGTTCCCAGGATTCATGTGCTTTAAAGGTATCCTGTGTAAATGATGGGTTGTTTTCCTCCTGCGGAGAGGAATGGCTGCAAAGGATGGGGTGAAAGGAGCAGGAATGCAAAAAGCCAGCAGCCATGTGTCCTAAAGGGGCAGAGTTTTCTTTGGACAGCAGTTCGGTCCAAGTAAAGAGCCACCCATGCAAGAGCAGGGGCTTGGGAGCTGCCCATCACGAGTTAGCACCTGGAGTTAGCTGCAGCATGCACACCATACATTTAAAACACACACCCCAGAAAATAATCCTGGGAACTGTAGTTCGCCTGGACAGATCTGCAATCCCAGCGCCCTTAGTGAACCATAGCTGCCAGCATTCTTGGAGGGGTGCTTTAAATAAATGATGTGTATGCAGCCTGGGCAAGTGCATAGGTCACCTCGTCCCAGTCTTCCCAACTATGGTGAGATATATTTTTATTTTAAATATAGTAAAAGGTAAGAGGACCCCTGACCATTAGGTCCAGTCATGGCCGACTCTGGGGTTGCGGCGCTCATCTCGCTCTATTGGCCGAGGGACAGCTTCCGGGTCATGTGGCCAGCATTACTAAGCCGCTTCTGGTGAACCAGAAGCGGTACCTATTTATCTACTTGCACTTTGATGTGCTTTCGAACTGCTAGGTTGGCAGGAGCAGGGACCGAGCAACAGGAGCTCAGCCTGTCGTGGGGATTCGAACCGCCGATCTTCTGATTGGCAAGTCCTAAATCTTCATCTGCATACAACTCTGTGTCCTGCCTCGTTCCCCCTTGTGTGATGCATTTCCTCCCCCCACCCTTTTTTTGTGGGGAGGCTGTTGATGCGTCTTGACAAGCAGCCACCCTAGTTCTGAAAACTGGGGTGAATTTTAAGAGAAAAGAAAAGCAAGCGAAGGGAAAGCGTTAACCCCGTCATCCACCCACACTCCCCTCCTGCTTTCGCAGACCCTGGGGGAGATGGAACCAGCCGCCCTCTCCCTTGTGGAATTGCAATTCTCCCATGGTCATGCGGTAGGGGAGCTCTTTGAGAAGGACTCCTGTTAGCCCAAGGATGACCTCAGCACTGCGACTTGCTCGCAGCCTCCATATATAACACGGAAGCAGTGAATTATGCCCATGAGCGAGGACGGCGTTGTGCATTGATTTCTGCACACAGGTGCCTGGAAGGCTGGGACAGACACTTGCTCACGATGCCATCCTTTGCAAAGGCCTCATTATGCCTCAAGGGCTAATCCTCTTGGACTGATAAATGCAGCACAGGTCTATCTATCTCCCCATGTCTGCGATTTATAGGCCTATGTACCTGATGTTTTACTGAAGGTGCTCCTGCAGCTCCAATCCTACCCTGAACTGACAAACAATATTTTTCAGGCCTGGAAGCGTGTTTCTCCCCTCATCCACTCCTGTTTTCAGACTGGAGACTAGAGATGGAAGGATCTGCCCATTTCAGTCCTCTCGGTTTCTCCTTTTTCTAGTCTTAAATTCAGTCCTCCACATTTCTGCAGCAATTTGCAATATCTGGAAGGCCAGAGCTACCACACACCTGCCCTAGATTGCATGCATGTCCCCTTTCCATCCTCACAACCACCCTGCAAGGTAGGCTATGTGTGAGAGAATGAATCCACCCAGGGTCACCTAGTGAACTTTATGGTTGACCAGGGCTTGGACCCAGAGCTCTCTTGTCCTCACCCAACTCTTAATATAACAACCGCCTCTTGTTTCAGACTACAAAAGACTGTGTCTCTCAAGGAGAGAGCACCTGTACTTCTGACCAATTCACCGACTCCACACACTAAGCAACTATTGTTATAAATAATGACATGAGTTTGCCTGTGGATGTGGGACCTGTGCCCGAGGCACAAATCTCTCTGCTTTAAAAAAGAAAAGCCCTTGATGGTTCAACCTGTGCTGATAACCCTGCTATAGTTATTAGAAGGTGTAAAAAAAAAAAGTTGCAAATTACTGCAAAACTTACTGAAAACTTCCCAGTTTACTTTTGCTTTCGCATCTTAGGTTGTGCACAATGCACACGACTGGTTTAAGAAGCAGCTAGGTCATTCTTTTTCTCAGTTCAGATCACAGCTGGTTGTGGGCGAAAGGCATAAAAACACAGTATTTCATGGACACCTTAGATACAGAATATCTTGCAGCTAATGTCGTGTACCCCACTTCCCAAATTAGCAGTGGGACCACACTGGATGCAGTTTAAATGAGATTATGCACACAGCCTTACTGTGACTCCCCTCCTCCCTTAATACTTGAAGCGGTGCCACTATAAACATAGGAAGTTGCCTTATACCAAGTCAGAACATTTATTCATCTAACCCAGTATTGTCAACACTGACTGGCAGCAGTTCTCCATGGTTTCAAGCAGGAGTCTTTCCCAGCCCTTCCTGGATATGCTGGGGGTTGAACCTAGCACCTTTCCTGTGTCTTCCCATTCTTTAGCTGTGACTCCAGCATTGCAGGGGACTGGACTAGATGACTCTTGGGGTCCCTTCCAACCCCCCCCCCCTTGCATTCTCAGCACTGCTGCAACAACAGGGACCTTCCTGTAGCAGTGAAGAGAAATTCACCAGACACCATACAGGGCAAAGAACCTGATAGAAATAAAACTCTTCTTTCCAGGAGGATTCTGTGCTTACACTAACACTTACACTGTGCTTACAACCTTACACTTTCGTAAGCATTTACACAGCTGTAATGAGAGCCTCCTCTGAATAATGATAACAATGAAGAAAAGAAGTACAGAACCCAAACTGGAGGGACTGTAAGAAACAAGAACAAGTAATCCCTTGAAGACAATTCGGAAGCTGGTCCAAATTGCAGCAAGCAGGTCACTGGCTGCGGTTCCGGTTCCATTTGGAGCTCACATCATTTCTGGTCTGAAACAGCTACATGGGCTGCCATTTTGTTTCTGGGCTCCATTTGAGGTGCTCACTTTAGCATTTAATCTGAATTGATTCTAGAATGTATTTTAATTAATTGACTGTGCAATTTTATGTACACTGCTATTTTTACCTGTTGTTAGCTGCTCTGAGCCCAGCTTTGGCCGGGGAGGGCAGGATACAAATTATTATTATTATTATTATTATTATTATTATTATTATTATTAAATAACTTAGGTCCTGAATATCTGAAAGACCTCCTCTATCCTTGCAGGTCCCTTTGGATGTGAAGACAGGCAGAGGGGCCCCTCTTGGTGGTTCTGCCACCCTCAGATGTTCTGTGAAGGCAGCCTAGGAGAGGGCTTTCTCTGTGGCAGCCTCTAAATTGTGAAACTCCCCTCAGAGCTGCATCTGACACCACCATCATTTGGTTTCTGACATATGCTGAAGATGCACCTCTTTATCCTGTCCTTATGGCAGTGAAGCTACTTTTGCTCAGCCCACCTCCTCCGTTCTACGCTCATACACCCGGAATTTCCAGGGCATATCCGGAATGCTGCAGTGTCCAGGCAGAAATAGGCGAGGTGTCCATGAAAATTCGGACGTATGGCAACCCATGTTGGCAGTGTCATTTTTGCTGTATCCCCATAAAATCTCAACTTTTCTGTCTGGATTTTCACTGTTTGGAATATGGCGACCCTGTGCTTAACCCACACCATGCTGCTTTTATTTGAATTTTAAAAAAAATAATATTTGCAAATGCTGCAAGCAAAACAACAGACTAAAATGCATCATTAAAACACTCATAAATCCAAGGAGAGTAAAAATACAAGATAAAAAAGCTTTAAAAATATTGGACAGGACTGGGGTAGTTAACTGGTAGAGCATGAGACTCAGGGGATTGGACTAGATGACCCTTGGGTCCCTTCCAGCTCTAAGATTCTACGATTTTATGATTCTTAATCTCGGGTCGTGGGTTTGAGTCCCGTGTTGGGCAAAAAGATTCCTGCATTGCAGGGGGGTTGGATTAGATAATCCTCGTGGTCCCTTCCAACTCTACAGTTCAGTGAAAATATTCCTACTAAATATGATTTTATATGGCAACGTTTATGAACACTTGATAGATTTTATATCAATAAGAACATGGGTAGGCAAACTAAGGCCCGGGGACCGGATGCAGCCCAATCGCCTTCTAAATCCAGCCCATGGATGGTCCGGGAATCAGCGTGTTTTTACATGAGTAGAATGTGTCCTTTTATCTAAAATGCATCTCCGGGTTATTTGTGTGGCCTGTTTTTACATGAGAATAATGTGTGCTTTTATTTAAAATGCATCTCTGGGTTATTTGTGGGGGAAAGGAATTTGTTCATTCCCCCCCCCCAATATAGTCTGCTCCCCCCTCCCCAAGGTCTGAAGGACAGTGGACTGGCCCCTTGCTGAAAAAGTTTGCTGACGCCTGAATAAGAACCTTGTATCCCACCATGGAACATATCTTATTTGAATCTGTTTAACTTGTTATTAGAATGATATAAACTGCTTTGCTTGTTTTTAATTGAATGATCATATTGTTAAACCACCCTGTGACCTTATGATGACGGAAGAAAACTTATAAATATGAGTTATTAATCTATCAGTCTTGAACTTCTTTGGCACTATCTGCCACCTCTCCCAGCATTTACCTAAGACTCTCCTGTCCCCTGAACTTTATTAAACCATTCAGTGATAACAGCTGGTTTTAAAAAAAAAAAAAGTCCCCTCTGCCATTTCTTTGCTTAAGAGAGAAAGAACATTCTTTCATTTCTTTATATACATTTATATCCCACCATTTCCTCTTGTGGATCTCCTGTCTACAGACTTGGGCTCCTACCAGATGTCTTTTTAAATTATGCATTCATGAGGCTTAATGTTCATGATGGTATCAAGGTTTTGCAAAGTTTGCAAAAGTTTTGGGGTGGACAGCCCGGCTTCGTTTCCAATCAGTGCATCATGGCTTCCTCCTGAAATCTTGTCAATTTTTATGCCACAGATGTTCTGCTTTGCTTTATTATTATTATTGTTCTGCTGCAACACAAACGTACCCCTCCAGATGGCAATAATGTGGTAACTTTGGGGAAGCGTCCCAGAATAACAAATATGGCAGAATGATATGTAGATGGTCCAATATTAATCCACCACAAATGCACTGCTACTACGTTAAGGGCATGTTGCTGCAAAAAAAACCACCCACCAGTTTGGAGGGCGTTCATTTCATCCTCGCAGCTATCTTGCGAGATAGAGTTAGCCATGCAGCTCACTGGGTGAACTGGGACCTGTTTCTCATCCAGAGTTGGGATTCAAACCCTGGTCTGGCCCCACTCTAATCACACCACAGCTCTCCGGGGGAGAGAGCATGACATAAACTGATTGCGAGGGTCACACAAAGAGAAGAGGTGTGGAAGAGGCGCACTGAAGCCCAGATTGGAAAAACAAGGCAGAAAGGAAGCTGTTGGGCAAAGGTGGGCGTAGGTGATTGGCAGTGCCATCAGAACAGGGGAGGTAGAGAGGAGGCAGGTGGCTAGAGAGGGCTCAAGGAAGCTTATCGCTCCTTGTGGGAGGGAACAGGCCTGATCTTGTAGAATGGCATCTTTGTCTAAGAAGCTGGGGTGGGGGGTTGGAGAGAGAGAAAGGAGCTATTTTTGGCCTCCTCCTCTTGCTTCTTGGGATTTGTAGCCTGGAGCAGGTCTGAGCCAGAGGGAATGACGTGCTGGGTGTTAGCAAATTGCCTGCATTGCTAATGCAGCATGCGTGCCTGACCTGGACTCCCAACATCCGAGGAGCAGGTGGACGCTCTGGAACAAGGGGCCTGAACCTGATGCTGCACTTTAGCGTGACTTGTTTATTAAGCCTCCAAGGAGGTCACTGTTCTGTAGGCAGGTCTGGTTATATTTCTGCCTGCCCAGGCTAGCCAGCAAGGCGACAGGAGAACAGCTGTATTCAGACAGACTAATGATTTCTCTGACAGTGGTTCGATCTGGCTCAAAAGCATTCCAGAACACGGCCTGGGCCGCTACCGCTAATAGAGTCTGAGGCAGGTTTATTGCATCGCATCTGAATGTGGGTTCCTAAAAAATTCCTGAGAAGCCCAGCTGTCCTTTAAAAACAAAGAACAGGTTTCTAGCCCTCAGGGTGCAGAGATAAGTAGTTGACAGTTAAAGGCAGCAGCTGCTAGCTGGGGAACGTATATCAACACAATGAATGTGATCACATTGCAAGCCTGTCATAGGGCCCTTCCACACTTTTCATTGGTTAGAAACTATGGGCCCATCTGCCTTTGGGCTAGTTCTATGATTTCAAGTCATGGGTCCAAGAGGTGTGGTTTTTATGTCCCCTTGGACCAGTGACTTGAAATCACGGGACAAACTAAAGTGAGTATGGGCCCATAGTTTCAAACCAAGGAATATTGGGAACTGTAGTTTGGGGAAGGGGATAGGTTTACTCAGTGCTTTTTTCTTAAAAAAATGTTTAGGGGTACTCTCATTTTCCTACTCATATTGAAATACTGCCCCTCAATGAGGCCAAACTTAGACTCACAAAATGTTTATGGATATGTGTACCCCTGCATCCCCCCCCCCGTAAAAAAGAACTGGGTTTACTAACAAAGAACTCGTAGCACTCATCCACTATTACAATTCCAGGGTTCCCTGGAAAGAGAGATTTATTGTTACATGACTCAGGGAATTGTAGCTCACTGAAGGCAATAGGGGTCTCCTAATAGGTCTCAAAACCCTCAACAAACTACATTTCCCAGGATTCTTTGGGGGGAAGCCATGACTGTTTACAGTGGTACCTCGAGTTACAAACACCTCAGGTTACAAACGCTTCAGGTTACAAACTCCGCTAATCTGGAAGAGTTACCTCGAGTTGAGAACTTTGCCCCAGGATGAGAATGGAAATCGTGTGCCGGCGGCACAGCGGCAGCAAGAGGCCCCATTAGCGAAAGCACACCTCTAGTTAAGAATAGTTTCAGGTTAAGAATGAATCCGGAATGAATTAAGTTCGTAACTAGAGGTACCACTGTAAAGTGGTATGATACTGCTTGAAATGTATACTGCAGATACAGTCTTAAGGTAGATAATACTGGCTAGATGGACATACAGCCTGGCAAGGCATCTTCCTATATTCTACACTAGAGACAGGTCATGTCACTGGCATGATTAATTATGTAAATGACATAAGTTACGCTGTCATTACATTATCCCAATTCATCCATTTCAATGGAAAGGAAATACAGTGCAAAAAGACAGGGGGAGAGAAGGGAATGTAATTATTTATGGACAAGTAACTTGCAACTTACACACATTTAACTTGTCCACATTCAGATTTATGCGCTTGGCAAAAAAATCAAAAAGGGAGCAGAAAACGGACAAGCGTCTGGGATAAAAGAGTTTGGCAATCCCACCCACCATTAAACCCAAATTGTTCTGACTATATGCGATTTTGGCTTTACACACTATCCACAAAGCATAACCCCCGTGTATGTCGAGTCACCTGCATATGTTTTGTGGAGTGAAAGCAACAGCGCATACGGCTCGTATTCACTGGATAGATTTCTGTTTCAGACACGGGCAAATAAGCGAGCATTTCCTCTGCTTCAATTTCTGTTCCCATCAGAATTCTCTGACATCCCTATGGGTGGGGAGGCCATGTCCTTGGGTCCCTGCATCAAACCTGTCCGTCTCTCATGCTACTGTTCTCCCCAAAAACTCTCATTTGAAGCAGCCACTATATCTTAACCCATGATAAGGCCACTAGCTCTGCAGATGATTAAAAAAACCCACCTCCCTTTTTCTTTGTGGTAGGATAGCTTTGGGCAGGAATTTGGACACTACAGCCACCACCAAGAACTAAGACTCCTGCGGTTTAGCTGTTGGCACCTAGGCTCAGCCGTGCGTCGCTTGCTTTGCTGATGCTGACGAGAGGAGACCCGAGGCACTTTACCAGAACTAATGGGCTTTGGAGTGGTGCGATCTTTCCTGACACCTGCTTTCACCTCCCTCCCATAGCAACACAGGTACAGCATGCAAATAATGATTCCGCGTCCTGACTGTCCCCTCCTCCCCTGAAACCAACTCCTCTCAGTTGCCTGCGCTCAGAAAAACAAGCGCACACGATGATGCATCACAGAATGCCACGTATGACACTCAGGG
The DNA here is from genome assembly GCF_964106645.2 of Podarcis pityusensis. Classification (NCBI taxonomy): domain Eukaryota; kingdom Metazoa; phylum Chordata; class Lepidosauria; order Squamata; family Lacertidae; genus Podarcis; species Podarcis pityusensis. The sequence continues at coordinate 24,483,034 of NC_138033.1, read as the reverse complement.
AAAATTAATGCTACCACGCAGCAGCATGTGTGCCAAAATCGAGGTGATAATAGGTCTGAGCATAATTTGCTTTGATCTGCCAGAATATACGGCTGAAAGATTTCCACAGGCCAAAAATCTGGGCTTCCTAAGGAGAGTTCTGCAACTTCTTCCTCCTATAGCAAACCATCAAATTCCAGACTTTCTATCCCTGGAATTGGCACTGGGGTGATTTTAACAATAGTTGTGTGCTTTGAAAGGTGGTGTGAATGGGATGTCAAGTTCTTGCTCGTCTGCAGTGGCGGCTGGTGCCTATTGGTAGGGCGGAAGCCCACAGTAAGCAGAGTCAGAGCAAATGACAAGTGCAGACAACTCACTCTAGCTTTGTCGCCACCCTCCTTCCTTCCGAGTTCTTCAAGGGCAGCACTGAGATCAAGCTGACAGCCAATGGCACCCCCTGGGACTGTTGCAAGAAAGGAGGCAGGCAGGCAGGCAGGCAGGCAGGGGCTGGTTGGAGGCAGACTGAGCCTGGTGGGCCTGTGGGCCATTCGTCCTAATGGACCAGCCTCTGCGGCTGGTTAGGGAGACAGCTGCAGACCCTCCAAGTGTCCCTATTTTCCTAGGACAATCCTGGATTTACAGAAGCCATCCTGGTTTCTGATTTGATCCCAGAATGCCCCGCTTTTCCTTAGGACATCCCTATGTTGGAGGGTATGGCGTTATGTGACCCCAAGTCAAGGAGATAAGTAACTATACAACCTTCAGAAGACATCTGAAGGCAGCCCTGTATAGGGAAGGTTTTTTTAAAATTATGTTTTATTATGTTTTTGTATATGTTGGAAGCCGCCCAGAGTCGCTGGGGCAACCAAGTCAGATGGGTGAGGTATAAATAATAAAAATGTTTTATTGTTATTGTTATTAATAGGATGTCCCTATTTTCATGAGAGAAACGTTGGAGGGTATGCTGCTGCTGCTCAGAAGTTGTTGCATATATTTATCTCCCCACAATCCTTCTGGCTGCTTCCATTCAGTGCTGCCTGCCTACCATTTTGTCCTCCAGCATCTCTGTTGCTGAATGTGCATGGTAGACTGCATAGGAACACAGGGAGTTGCCTTATACCAGATCAGACAATTGACCTGTCTAGCTCAGCATTGTCTACACACTGACTAGCAATTGCTCTCCTGAGTTTCAGGTGTGGGACATTGCCAGTCAGCCCCACGTAAAAGTGCTGGGGTCTGGACCTGGGGCCTTCTGCACGCAAAGCCGATGAAAGCGCTCTGCCCACCCACCTCTTAAGAGGGGAAAGCTGATTGTAATTCAGCAGAAGATAAATGACGACGTAGCACTAGGAGCTGCCAATCTGGAAGCACCCGAGAGCTCTCATGCTTTTGAAGACGCACCTGTTTGCACAGGCATTCCCTTGATCTCTTGACCCGACTCTCCTGTTTTAATTGCTGTGTTGTTTTAATGGGCTATTTTTTATTGCACATTTTAATTTATTGCTTGTGTTTATATTTTAATTTTCATGTCTATGACTGGTATTCAAGTGCGTTTTACTCAGAGTAGGCTTGTTGAAATTAATGCACCTAACTTAGTCATGTTCATTCATTTCAGTGGGTGTACGCTGAGAAAAACATGGTTGAATACTACCCGATGGGGTTGCGACCAACCCTACTTATAGAGTAGATCCATTGCAGTCAATGGGCACTACTAACTTAGTGTTCATTCATTTCAATGGGTCTACTCTGAGTAGAATCTAGTTGGCTACAACCCCATGGGTATTTTGTTTTTAATGTACAGTACTTTCAAAATGCTTAGAAGCCCTATTTTGGCACTGAGTGGCATATGAGTTAACAAATAATACTTATAACCTTGGAAAAGAGGTATAATTATTCAATACTGAAAAGAAAGCATTACAGAAGGGCAGGGCCAGAGAAGCCAAGTCCTCTACCACCTAAAGAGTCCACTAAGGACTATTGTGGTTTCCCAGAGGCTACTTCCAAACCTGGCCCGAGTTTTGTTAATGGAGTTTTATATATTATTATTGTTTTATTGAGGATTTAAAAATATATATTTTACTTGATTTATGCTGCATTTGTGATGTTCTATTATGCTCTATTAGATTATTGTTATTTATTGTTTGTAAACCCCTTTGATATTCCTTGGAACGAAAAGCGGCATAGAAATACAATAAACCCAGGAATGTGCTCTGACAGAGCAAGTGGCGAAGAAGATAAAGGAGGAGGTTGTTGCTGAACCTCAAGTAGTAGAAATGGAGAGAGCTGCGGCCTTGAAGGAACATAAGTTGTTGTCTCTGATGACAGATCCTGGAGAAAGTCAGATTTGGAGAGATGGAGTACTGTTTGGTCTGGAGATGGGAAGTTGGATAGATCCCCCTATGCAGGGATGTTTTGACTTTTCGGATTTGGCTTTGGGCCAGGGGGAGTTTGGAGTTGTGGGGGCCCTTAACCTTGGAGGGACTTTGAAGCATGCCTTCAAATATCTTTTGGATCTCAATGTCGACTATGGAGAATGGGCTGACTTGTTGAGAAGGGATAAAGATATTGTCAAGACGGAGTCTCCCCAAGAGAAAGGAAGGAAATTAAGAATAAGATTAGCAGAAGATAAAGCAAAGTTCAGGTATAAACATGAAGAAGACCTGCAGGAGGGACATGGAAAAGACTTAAGAGCCTCGGACAGAAGGTCACCAGGTTGATGGACTAGATGGATGGGATAGAAAGGACTGACAAAACCCGAGACCAGGAAGAAGAGACGATGGATGAAGATTGGAAGAAAGTTTTAAAAATTCATTTAGAAAATCACTGTAAAATTAATGAGTATTAGAAAAATGTTGGAATGAAACTATTTGGCTTTAGTAGAAAAGTTAAAAAGAATTATGTATAAATATGTTATGTGAAAAAGAATTATGTATAAATAAGATTTAAGTTTTTAAGCGTTAGGGCTTTTTATGGTAAGATAAGGTTAAAATAAATTAAGGTAATTTAATGACAGAATATTGTGAAAGATGGAAAGGATTTGCTGAGATAATTAATAACTAGAATACAAAAAAGGGTGGTGTGAGGAGGTTGATGAAACAAGTTAATGAAAGATAAAGATTTGGGAATATTGAATTTGTTTTTAATTTTTTTGTTTGTTTTTTTTCCTTGATATTGATGTATTGTGTGTTTTGTTTTCTCTTTGATTTTTGTTTTTATTGACTTGTATTGTTTAATTTCTCTTTTTGCTTACCTTTTTTCTTTTTTCTTTTATTTCTTGTTCTTTCCTTTCTTTCTTTGTAATTTTAAATTCTCAATAAATATTATTTTTTTAAAAAAAGAAATACAATAAATCAAATCAAATCAGATGTGGCTTGGAGAAGTTACGTGCCTGAAATCCTGGAGAGCCCTTCCCAGACAATATGGACAATAGTGAGCCAGATAAACCAATGGGTCTGACTTTCTATAAGGCAGTTTTCTGTACTGTGTGTTTCTCTGCATGGTCTTTGCTTCTTCCTTTGGGAGTGAGGTCCTCCTGATTCCAACTTGTCTCTGCTGAACCCTTGACCCCGTTACCGGGTGTGTTCATCTCATGTACATGCCAGGAATGCTGTGGTGGGGCTATGCTGTATTAATTCCAAGCAAAAGCCCAGTGAGAAAGAGGGAGAGGGAGAAAGACTATGCAGATCGGCATTGATTTTGATCAGCAGCTAAAAATAGCCAGGGATTTCGAAGCTGACATCATCGGCTGATAGAGGCCAAATGCCTCTGATCGCCCACTGATGCAAAACCAGTATCGTCGAAAAGTCTAGGAAAGAGAGGCATCACAGCTTGAACACATGTATGTTTACTTGAAAGTAAGCCCTGCTTGTTCTTTGGGATTTGAACTGGGTTTTAGCCTTTGTCATGTAGCAGTAGCACACACAGACACTCTTGCTGTGGTGCCAGCTATTGTTACTTTGGTCTACTGGTTGTTGGTGCATGTGTGTGCCAACCCTCAGGATCATAGAATCATAGAGTTGGAAGAGACCCATAGGATAATCTAGTCCAACCTGCAATGCAGGAACATCAGCTAAAACATCCATGACAGATGGCCATCCACCCTCTGCTTAAAAATCTCCAAGGAAGAAAAGTCCACAACCTCCCAAGGGAGACCGTCCCACTATTGAACAACTCTTACTGTCAGAAAGTTCTTCCTAGTGTTTAGTTGGAATCTCCCTTCTTGTAACATGAAGCCATTGGTTCGAGTCCTACCCTCTAGAGTAGGGGAAAACAAGCTTGCTCCATCTTCCATGTGACAGTCAATAATAATAATAATAATAATAATAATAATAATAATAATAATAATTTATTATTTGTACCCCGCCACTCTGGGCGGCTTTCAACAAAATATTAAAATACAATAGTCCATCAAACATTAAAGGTTTCCCTGAACAGGGCTGCCTTCAGATGTCTTCTAAAAGTCTGGTAGTTGTTTTTCTCTTTGACATCTGGTGGGAGGGCATTCCACAGGGCGGGTGCCACTACCGAGAAGGCCCTCTGCCTGGTTCCCTGTAACCTCACTTCTTGCAGGGAGGGAACCGCCAGAAGGCCCTCGGCGCTGGACCTCATTGTCCGGGCAGAATGATGGGGATGGAGACGCTCCTTCAGGTATACTGGGCCGAGGCCGTTTAGATATTTGAAGATGGCTACCATCATACCTCCTCTCAATCTCCTCCTTTCCAGGCTAAACATAACCAGCTCCTTCAAGCACTCCTCATAAGGCTTGGTTTCCAAATCCTTTCACATCTTGATTGCCCTCCTCTGAATACGTTCCAGCTTGTCAACATCCTTCTGAAGTTGTGATGCCCAGAATTGGACACAGTATTGCAGGTGTGGTCAGACCAAGGCAGAATAGAGTGGGGCTGTTACTTCCCATGATCGGGACATTATACTTCTGTTGATGCAGCCTAGAACAGCATTAGCTTTTTTGCTGCTGCATTGCACTTTTGGCTCATGTTAAGCTTGTGTTCTACTAATAGCCCTGGATCCTTTTCACATGTACTAATGGCAAGCCAGGTGTCCCCCATCTTATATCTGTGCAGCTAGATTTTCCTGTCTTAGGTGCAGAACCTTACATTTGAAATTCATTTTGTTAGTTTGGGCCCAGCTCTCCAATCTGTTAAGGTCATTTTGAACCCCGATTCTATCTTCTGTGGCATTGGCTATCCCTGCCAGTTTGCTGTCATCTGCAAATTTGATGAGCATCCCCTCAATTCCTTCATCTAAGTACACTTCCTTCTGGCACCTCCTGCAGTCAAGCTGCTGTCAAACATAGGCAGTCAAAGTTCCCTGCGTTTTTCAGTACCATCTTGACGCCTGCCTCTTTTGTGCACCTTCCGTCAAAGCAAATTGGGAAAACTTAATCTGTAAGCTCCTCCTAACCCTTCTTGCGCCAATGTAAGTCCCTGTAATTCAAAGGGAATTATTGCCAAGCAAATGTGCTTAGGGCTGCATCTTTGATTATACTTGAGCTGGATTGAATCTTGAGTGGTCTATTGGTAGCAATTTAAGCTTTTGTGAGTCGGCCTCCTCACAGGGCTGATTTTTTTTTACTTTTCTTTTTGCATTTATATTCCCAAGGAGCTCAAGGTGGTGTGGTCTTCCCCTGCTCATTTAATGCCCACAGCAACCCTTTGTGGTAGGTTAGTGACTGGCCCAAGGTCACCCAGCAAACTTCATGGAGAAGTGGAGATCTGCACCCTGTTTTCCAACACTAACTACTATCTTAGTCTGGCACTCTAAAGGGGCAGAGTGGGAAGGAAGGGGCGACAAAATTTATAGTGGAAGAGAATAAATCCTCAGCAACATTAAGGTCTGCTAATTGTTGTTGTTGAGATCCATTTTTCCCCTGTGTATGTAATTGGCACATTACCATGATCTGTCCCCACCCCCACCCCACCCAGTCATGGATATTTATTGTGGTTCTCTGTTCACCATCTACTTCAGCTGGCAGAGCTTGACGGAATATATCCAAGCAGTGGGGAGTTAACGGTTTTCGGTTTTGTCCCCACCAAAGAATCCCAACATGTACACGATACTATGCAGCGTCAACCAAAGTTCCACCCAGGGCCGGCCCACCCATGAGGCAAGTTGAGGTGACTGCCTCATGTGGCAGGATCCATGGGGGCAGGCACAGCAGATCTGGACTCCAAGGAATTCATTGCCTGCGGCTGCTGCCTTTGCCGCTGTGGTAGGCTCCTTTGAGACAGGATCTGCCACCTCCTTGGCAGCCATACCACTAATGTTGCCTCTACAGAGGCCTCTTGGTGAATAGGAGGTGCTACTGGTCTCCTCCCGCCCTTCTTGTGGATGTAGATATTTATTCTCCCCTTGTTCCTGATGTAAATCTTCACTCATCCCTTCTTCCCTGACCGGGTGGGGGGGAGAGAGACTCCATTTTGCGGTTTGCCTCAGGTGCCAAAATGTCTCAGGCCAGGCCTAATTCCTCCACCACCCCAAGTCTGAGCTTGCTGACAAACATCCAAACGAATATCCTCCAAATGTGGTCCCCCCCCCTCATTACAGTATGCCCCATTTATGGGTATCATTCTGTTTAGGAATTATAATTAGGGATATGTTAACATTTTGGATTAACAAACAGATTTTTTAATTTATCAACGAAAGGTGAGATTAAATTTTTGCTAAACTATGCTGCAAAATCCAATTTCAATAGTGAAATGTAAACATTTTATCAAATTTCTTCATGCCGGGAATTAGGTGTCCTTTAACAAGTACCCATAACAGCTGAGGAAAGGTCAGAATTACTGCACAAGAAAAGTTACAGATAGGTAGCCGTGTTGGTCTGCCATAGTCAAAATAAAAAATATTCCTTCTAGTAGCACCTTAAAGACCAACTAAGTTAGTTCTTGGTATGAGCTTTCGTGTGCATGCACACGAAAGCTCATACCAAGAACTAACTTAGTTGGTCTTTAAGGTGCTACTAGAAGGAATATTTTTTCTTTTGCACAAGAAAAGCAAATTTTAAAAATATATTTTAAAAGCAACATACTTTGTGGGGAAAAACATGAGAAAGCAGACAGCACCATAAAATGAATATAGTTTAGTTTAAAAAGTAAGCAGGAATAATAATAATAATAAAAAGATTTAAAAGTATGGGAATTATTTTATTTTTTAAAAAGATCTTCTCTTCCAGGAGAATACATTCCATTTGTGCTTTCCCTTGTTTTCTGTCTACTAAACATCAGTTCAGTTTTGTTTTGTTTGGCAGGGTTAATCTCACCCCAAAAGATTGTTTTATACCTCTGCAAGCCTGCTACCTCTCCTCTCACATGTGGGTGGTACCATTTCGGCTACATTAGCAATGGCACACATAGTCTGACCATTGGAAATGGAGAGGATGATAGGGTTACAATTGCATAGCCATTACTAGGCATATTTTGCTCAGTATCTCAGAGGGCCACTAGATGAGTCTTAAAAATCAGATTACCTCAGAAGCTACCAACTCCCCAAACCAGATTACCTCAGAAACTGGGTTTTACTCAGTGTCTCAGGGGGCCATTCGATGAGACCTAAGACCAGATGACCTCAGAAACCACCAGCTCCCAAACCCAGTGCCAACTGAGCCATAAATATTGACCCTGGAGGGACTACTCCCTGTCATGCTTTATTCACTGTCTCAGGAGGCCGCTAGATTAAATTTAAAATCAGATTACCTCAGAAGCCATCAGCTCCCAAAACCAGATTACCTCAGAAGCTGGGTTTTACTCAGTGTCTCGGGGGGCCACTGGATGAGATATAGATTAGGACCAGATTACAGTCACCTCCCAGACCCAGAGCCAACCAAGCCATAAAGACAGACAATGGAGGGCCTGTTCCCTGTCCCAAGCACACATGAAACCAAACGGGTAGGTACAAAGGACAGGGGCTTCTCTGTGGTGGCACCAAGACTCTGGAACTTCCTCCTAATGGTGATCCACCAGGCTCCCTCTCTGCCTGTCTTAATCTGGGTGCTTATAGTAAAGACTAAAAAAGAAAAGAAAAGAGAAGACAGTTGGCATTTAATGTATGCCTTAATTTTAAATCTGCTAGAGCTCTTTCTTGCTGTTGTCTTCTTGGTACTGTTTCTTAAACCGCTGCTGTTCTGACTGTTTTGTTGTTTATAATGGGTTAACCAGTGTTTTGATGTTGTATTTTTTCTATTTTGATGGTAGTTTTATTATTTATTTGTTTTATTTTTAGAAGGTGCTGGGAAGGCACCGCCCTTTAACTCCGAAGCTCCACCCCTTGACAGTTTGAGCTTCAGGAGAGCCGACATTCCCAACCTGAGGGTAAGGAGCTGAAGAGTTTGGGCAACAACGAAACTCCGCTGAACCTCTAGAACGCCTGTGTCCTTTACAATGTCATGGGAGGAACTGCTTTAGAGTGACGGGAGCATTCAAGTAAGAGAAAAAAATCCATTAAGTTCACTTGAGGGGCAGCAAGGGGAGAGGGGTCTAATTACAGCAGTGGGGGGAGGGGCCGTAGTCCAGGGGTGGGCAACCCTTTTGGCCCAGTGGGCCAGATCCTTATGCCTCCATCCTGTGGGCCAACTTTGGCAGGTGGGCGGGACCTGTCAAACATCTGCTATCATAATGACATCAGGTGACTGACAGAAGGGTGGTGCCACCTAACTGCCAAAGATGGCATGCAGGTGTGAGGGGAGGGGAGTCAGGAAGATGGATTTAACTCCCTGTACATGAGCTGATGAGGGACGCAGATGGCGCTGTGGGTTAAACCACAGAGCCTAGGACTTGCCGATCAGAAAGTTGGCAGTTCAAATCCCCACGACGGGGTGAGCTCCTGTTGCTTGGTCCCTGCTCCTGCCAACCTAGCAGTTCGAAAGCATGTCAAAGTGCAAGTAGATAAATAGGTACCGCTCCAGCGGGAAGGTAAATGGCATTTCCGTGCGCTGCTCTGGTTCGCCAGAAGTGGCTTAGTCATGCTGGCCACATAAAGCGAGATGAGCGCCGCAACCCCAGAGTCAGCCACGACTGGACCTAATGGTCAGGGGTCCCTTTACCTTTACCTTACATGAGCTGATGTGTGGGAAGTTCATTCCTGCTTTGTTCAGGAAGCAGCTGCATAAGCATTCGAGTCACAGAGTGTCAGGTATGGGGCAGGTGGGTGTGGTGTTGAAATTGCCTTCCTGTAGAGTGGGCCATGGTGGAGTTTGACCCATGGGCTGGAGGTTCCCCATCCCTGCTGTGTCTCTCCAGATGTTATTGGGCTCCAACTCCTGTCAGCCCCAACCAGCAGGGCCAAGGGTCACATTTGAGGGTTTCAGGCTTCCCATCTCTGAGTTTAGAGTGAAGTGCAAGGGGTTAGTCAGAGTAGGAAAGAATTGGCAATTAATGAACAAACCACCAGCAAAATAGTCCAGTCCTTCCATCCTGCCTCCTTTCTCCCCCACTTCTCCCCAGTGGGCTGGCTTGGTTTTTCTTGCCCTCCCCTTTTCCATTCTGGTGGGGATGCCTGCTGCTCCTTCTTCTGTCCCTGGGGACGCTTTAAAATAGTTTCTCAGTGTAAACCAGGAAATAGCCTATCTCTAGACAATGAAATGGTATGCTTCTGTTCTCGCTTCCCAGTTTGGAAGTCCCACCACAGGTTCTCCCCACCACCACCCAAAACAAAGCTTTTTTCACACCTCAGCATTCTCTGAGCAACAATGAAAGTACCTCCTGTGTGCATGCTCCTTTGTTAAATAAAGGCTCCACACTCAGGAGACCGTGCTAGCTCTGAATATATATACAGTTCAGGCAGGTCCACCAACCTCAGTCAGGCTTCAACCAGCCCCACCTGCCAGCCTTCTTACATGCAAGCAGTGGCACTGCCTGTCACCTTTCTCTGCCTTAGTCTCAATGTTGCCCTTGTCCTGCTCAGGCAGGGAAAAGGATGGGCTCTGCCTGCTCTGGCTCCATCTACTGTGGGTCACCTGCCTTCCGCCCCACCAGTCCTCCTGGGCAGCAGACACCACGGAATATACGGGGCAAAGTGCTATATATATACAAAGTGCAAGAAAACGTGTGTGTATGTATACATATGCACACACGTTTTCTTTTGTTCTGCTAACGGCTGCCTCTGGTCCAAGGAGGTTTGCAGTTTGGGGAAACGCAGCAAAACACGCTTCGTCTGAGGCGACAGGAGGGTGGGCGTGCACACCGCCGTCAGAGGGACCCTCCTACCCCCACAATGCCAGCGTGGAGCGCTCCCTGCCCCAGAGCCAAGGCGAGAGAGCTGTATATGGGCTTGAGGCACACGAGTCCCAATTCCCACCATTAGAGGGCACTGGTGACACATAAACAGTAACTAGTTCGTTAATCACAGAGGTGTTTTTATTTATTTATTTTCTTTATTAAAAACAATACTGTATATCCCTGAGTCCATCAAACATTCCCTGCAAAGTATGGTTTGTATACCTGTACTATGAATGGTCACATTGTGCATGGATAAAAATACTATACAGAATGTCCAAACTTTCCTTAAGTCAGGCACCACGGTAAGGGAGGGGGAATGAAGTTGCAGCTGATCTTTCTTTCTTTCTTTTTTTGCGGGGAGGGGAGCGGTTTGAGTCGTGCCGGGTGCAATGGAAACGGGGATTTTTGGTTTCAATTTTTTTAAATCTACCTCGAATCATGCCTGGATCCAGGGGCAGCGCTGGCGTCACGCCCCGCCAAGTGTTCCATTCCACCCACACGCACAGGCCCCTGTTGAGGATCCCGCAGCCGCTTTGCAATTCGCGGCTCGTAACCTTCCCCCACCGCCCTGCTCGCCAGCCCTCCCCTCTCCCGCATCGTCGCGGTTGCATGCAAGCTGGAAACGGCGGGGGCCGCGGGAACCCGCAACGTGGGAGAAGGGATCCGAAGCGAAGCCGCCACGCTTTGCGCAGCCCACCGGCGTCCATCCCGCCCCTTTAAAGTCGTCGTCGTCTGCTGCTGCTGCTGCTACCATCACCTTCCCTCCCTCACCCTCCCCTTTCTAGCGGAAAGAACTACACCCCCCAGGATGCTTTGCGGGTCTCTCCCTGGGGTTCCGGATGCTGCTCCTGCCGCTGACAAGCGAAGGTAAGCAGAGAGCTTCGGAGGCAGCCAAGGCAGCGACAGCAGCTCTTAAGGAGCTCGAGCCGAGGGGAGCCTCAGCCAGCTTTTTTTCCTTCCCTCCCCCTTTCTGCGAGCAAAAGCAAAGCAGCAAAGCGGCAGGAGAGGAGGCGAGAGAAAAGGAGGAGGCGGCGAGCAGGGAGGGAAATCGCCACCAGCACCAGCTGAGCAGCAGCAGCAGCAAAAGAGAGAGAGAAAGAGGGAGAAACAGTCAAGGGTCTGGTTTGTCTTCCTTTCCTTCGCCCCCCCTCCCACCCAGCAGCAGTAAAGAGAGAAGGGGGTGGAGAGAGTAGGGAGGGAAAAAAAGAGAAAAAGACACAGGGAGCTCGAGAGAGAGCGCAAATTCTCCCAGCCTTGCATATTTTCCTTCCTACCCCTCCTCCTGGCTTTTTCTTTTGTGTGGCGTGTTTGAAAGGAAGGGAAGGAGGCAAAAGAGACGGAGGAAGAAAGAACGAAAGAAAGGAGGAGAGCGAGCGAGAGTGGGGAGGGGGGAAAGGAGGAGGCGTCGTAGAGTCATGTCCAGCAGAGTTGCGTGAGGATAATGTGATCGGCCAAAGAGGCGATGAATATGCTGTCGCTGAAGGTTGGCAGTGGCGCCGAAGGGTCGGGCAGTCTCCCCGGCAGCGCGGAGCCCTCTCCTCTGGAGGAAAAAAGTCTCTCCCGAAAGGCAGCCGCCGCCGCCGCCGCCGCCGAAGGGATCGGATCCCCACAGCAGCAGCAGGCTGGTGAGTTAACTCGGGCGATGCGCCCTCTTCTCTCTCCCCCGCGCTCTCTCTCGTCCATCCCTTGCCCACCACCACAGAGCCCTTGCTCCAGAAGGAATAGATCTCCAACCCGCCCTCTTATTTTAAAATTTATGTGTTTGTTTCTGGCGACCCCCACCCCCAAATCCGCTGCCCGCCCCCTGCTCTTCCAGCGCAGGATCCTTGATGGCTACAGAATTTCCTTTCCCACCGTAGTTCTGATTTTTCTATATATATAAAAAACAAACCCCATGGCTTTGGCTGGGGAGGGGGGGGAGAGGAACACCCCCAGTCCACCCACGGCTCCACGGCGTGCATGTGGGCGCAGCAAAGTATCAATGGGGTTGGAAAGAGGGATGGGGGGGGGGGGGAGGCGGCGGCGGCGGAGGGAAGCAAGAAATGAATGATTTGATTTTTTTTTTTATATAAAAAAGCCAACTAGTGTGTAGTCCGTATGAAGCAGCCTTTTGTCTCAACCAGTGTGAGCAAAACCTTGGCAGTTGGAGCAAGACACTTGAAGCGCAAAAAAAGGTTGTTTCTTTTTATTTCCTGCCTTCGCTCCCTCCCTCTTTCTCCTTTCCTAAGCGATTCCTCTTCAGTTGTTTTCTTTCTCTCTCCCCCCCCCATGCAATGTGCTGATCATCAGCCGCCACTTTCTTTTCTCCCCCCCTCCCCCGCCGCTCTTTAAATTGCTCCCGAAATCGCTTTAGGTGTAAACATTAATCTGGCTTCGCACATGCAGATGGGGGTGGGGGTTGCGCGACGCAAAAAGCAAAGGAGGGTTTGCATTTGAGAAGGCTCGGAGTAAGCGGATCTGTTTACTGGCGCGCTGGGGGGGGGGCACTGGAAGAGACTAGAGGGAGGCGGTGGGTGAGGAGGGGAGGAGGAGGAGATGCTTTGAGAAAGGAAGGAGTTGTGCGGGGGGGGGAGTGGAAGCTCTCGAAGGCAAACAATCCCTTATTATTTCAGCATGTGGGGACTGGCGGGGAGGCGCAACTGGGGACGGAAGCGCCCTGCGGAACCTCCCTGGGAAAGAAAGGGTGAAGTTGCGTCCTCTCTCCTCTGTAGAGTTTGTTTTCTCTCTCTCGTGCGCTCCCCCCGCCCCGCGGCACCCCTCTCCAAGATCACCGTGGCTGTAGTTTGCGAAGGGACCCATCGATCGCAAGAAGGGAGGGGGGCGGAAGAGGTGAAGGGTCACGGCGGTGGAGGAGGAAGATCCTGCAAAACAGGTCCTCCTCAGTAGCGTGGGGTTTGTTGGCAAGCTGTGGGAGTGGGTGGGGGTGCGGGCGAGAACCGAACCTGTAGCGCAGTTGCCTCGGACACGCAAATAAATTGGTGGTGCGAGAATGCAATTCTTTCAGTAGGCAGAATAAAGCACTTGGGGATAACCTTTTTCTTTCCTCCATACAAGCGCGCGGGAGGTGGGGTGGAGTGGGGTGTTGAGTGACAGCTGCCAAGCAGGGTTCTGTCCACTAGAAGGCAGGTGGTTTCTAGCTTAAATCAAATGAAGGAAGGCACCGAAGTTCCTGACTGATTCCCTTTAAAGCTCTAACGTGCCACCTGAGTGTGTGTGAGAGGGAGAAGCGGTGCAACCCCGAGCATATTTTTATTTTTACTCAGAAGTTAGTTCTCTCACCTTCAGCGGGTCTTACTTGCAGGTAAGCATGCATAGAATTGCAGCCTGAGTCTATAATTTTGTGCAGAGCCTTCTTAATTACTTTGCTTCCTGCCAAAATGGGGCAAGGCATCTGAAGCGTGGTGTGGTGTCTGTTTATTGATCACCTCGTTTATCCTGCCCTTCCTTGGAAGAGCTCTAGGCAGCTTACACTGGTGTGTGTGTTGTTGCACAGATGAATTTCCTGTTGGGGGGGGGATCCCCAAGGCTTTCCAATCTCTCTCTTAAAGAATGTCATCTTCTTTTCTTAAATTTGGTATTTTGCGCACTAAAGTTCTCTGCATGTGGACTCAGGAGAACTTACTCTCAAGTAAATGTACATAGGACTGTAGCCTTTACAACCATCTTCTTGGTGCTTGTGTCTAACCCTATGGGGAAATCTTAGTCTGATGTGTGGAGCTTGTAAACATCCTGGGAGAGAATTGAGTCCGCCTTCTTTCTGGGGGTGGTGGATTCTCCTCCTCCTGTCTTTAGATACTGTATTATACTTTGTCTCGCAGAGCAAGCTAAATCAAAACGCTTGGGCCCATGCAGGAATAAATTAGCTGCAACAATTTGGCTGATGAGGTGCACTGGGCGATAGTTGAATTAAGCCTTTGAGGTTTTAGTTGTCAAGGTCTGTTGACATAGCTTTGCATGGAGAAAGTTTCACTAACAAGGGAGAGCTGTGTCTGAACACTTCTCACTTGCCTAAGACTTGACATGTCTGTTCTCTCACCCCCAGCTGGACTGAGTTCAGTGGTATGTGACGAGAGAGTGCCGGTCATGGGAAGCGGGAGGGTCCTGAAGCTGGATTCTCAGGTTCTTTACAAGGGTGTAAAGCAAATCCACAGCCACTCTGTTTGGAGGTTGATGTACATGTGGAGTTGCTTTTAATGAGCTCCTAGGTGTCTCCTTACTGTTTATGCCAAGAAACATCCCACTGGGGAGGGGCCCTCACTCTGCTGGTAGAGCACATGCCGTGCATGCAGAAGGTCCTCGGCAGCTCCTGTTCAAAGGATCTTGCATCTCTGGGTGGCAAAAGACCTCTGTGCGAGACCAACGCTCACTGTGGTGTAAGATGTTGCTAGGATAGATAGGCCAGTGGTCTGGATCTGTAGGAAGCAGCTTCATATGCTCACTGCAACATAGGAAACGGCCTTCTACTAAGTCAGGCTGCTGGTCTACCTAGCTCAGTATCGTCTGCCCTGACTGGCAGCTGCTCTCCAGGGTTTAAGGCACATGTCGCTCCTGGCCCTACCTAGAGGTACGGGGGGTTGAACTTTCTGCATGCAAAGTGGATGCTGTGCCGCTCAGCTACAATCCACTGGGCTGTATGGGACGGTGTGCCACAAATTCAAGCTTTACTCAGTTGCACCTCTGTGCCCCAAATGAGCCCAAACACACTGATTGTGTGTTTCTGCTTGTGACTGTCTTTAGGCCAGTTTTGCCCTGAGAAAGAATCAAAACCTGCTCTTGCCGTATATTTTTTTCAGTTAAGTGACACCGCCTTTCTCTCTCTCTTTCTCTTTAACAGTGGTGTACCTGAGGACGCGACTATGGACGTCCTAGGGCTGCGTGCCAGAGATATAGATTGCAACTGGAAGCCTGAAAAGGCTTGCTGAAGGGGGACTAGTTTGTGCCTTGGGCAGAGGCAAGGGCATAATGGAACATTTTGGAACAGGAGCCGGGCAGAGACAAGGAGGTGGAAGTATGTGGAAAGTTATGGGTGGCTTAGAGGGGGCTGGCTGGCGTCCTTGCCCTAGCTGCCTCAGAGAGAGGCTTCAGGGACCTGGGGGTGGTCTATTTCTGCTGAGATCCTGAAGAAAGATCTGGGAGAATGGTAAGCATCTATAAATAGAGTGTGTCAGCCGAGTGGAAATGGAGCCTCTAAAGCGCTAGAGAGAGGGAGACAGAGAAAGAGACCAGTGTCTTGATAAACAGGTTTGTGTTGTGGGGAGGACTGTATTTGTAATGAGATCCGGGACTGAGGAATGGGGGCCTGGGAATAGGGGTGATGGTGCGGAAGCTACTTCCTGTTTGGTTGGGGTGTGTACGTCAAGGCCTTGTCCAAAGGCATAATTCTAGCTGTGTGGAATAATGTCCAGGTCATATTGCCTTGGGTGCATGCTCTGGCAAGAATGTGAGGGGGATGAAGAGTGCTGAGTGGTTTGGGAATCTCAATCTAAAAACACCTCTGGCCTGTATTCCAGCTTGTGATGAATGAGTCCTCTGGGCAACAGGCCTTCCTATGGAACTTTTAGCTGAAGTGCTGAAGCAGCCTTCCCGCTCAACCTGGTTCCTTCCAGATGTCTATTTGGGACTAAAATCCCATCAACCCTAGCCAGCGTGATCAGTGGGTCATGGGATTTGTAGTCCCAACACACCACCTGGAAGCCACCAGGTTGGGGGCGGTTGTTTAATATTAGAACGGGTCTCTGTTTTGTAGGAGCCTTCTATGTGGTCACCTGTTGGTTGGTCGGTGCCATGAACTTCACAGGATACCACGGCTCTCTCAGCCAGGATAGAACTATCTTACCTGTTAAAACAAATCCCAAGGAGTTGTTGAGCAGAGATGTTTCAAGGTGCTTCAGGACCAATTCATCAATTCAAATAGCAAGGGGAACTAACAGTATGGGAACCTCTTGTTGTCATTGGAAATAAGGATAAATAAAGGTGGGTTGTTGTTGTTGTTTTTTAAAAAAAGTTGCACTGATGTGGTGGAAGAGTGAGAGTAGGGCCAGAGCAACTTGAGACAGTGCACACTAAAACCAGAGGCAGAATTTGCAGGAAAGTTGCCTATAATTTTGGCAAGCTTTTGCAGGAGACCTACCTAGTAGATCATGCCAACCATGGAGCTAGGCCTGTTTGTCTGTCACCCTTAATAGTGCTCCAAACCCATTGCTTGAAGCTTCTGTCCCACCTTGTTTATGGTAGGAATTCATTTGGGTGATACGTGAGGAAGAGGAGTATGTTTACTTTCTAGACTGAGAGTGTCCCTATTGTGGAGATTAGGGATTCTGGTGGTGGTTAACAAGTAAGATTATTCTAAAGCAACCTTTCCCAAACTTAGTTTCCTCCAGGTGTTGCTGGACCACAACTCCCATCATCCCTGACCATATGGTTTGGAGATGATAGGAGCTGGAGTCCAACTATATCTGGAGGGCACCAGGGTTGGGATGCCTGGTTCTTGCACTGGTGGTTGTGGATGAGTGGTGGGTAGCGTAGCCCTGCTCAGTTAGTGCATTGCTAAAGTGAATGTGCTCTGCCAACCATGCGTGCCACCCTGCTGGGCATCCATATCCCGTGTTGTTATTTTGCCACCTGCCCAGAGATATGGGAATGTCAAAGCACCTGACAAGTCTGACTGGTGGGTTATAAGTTGTGCAGGCCAAGAGAAGAGAGAGACTCCGCTAGATATTCTGCACATCCTTGGAAATTGCAAAATTCCTCATATGATGATTCCACCCTCCTTTCTTTGGAGCAAACAGATAACAGAGGGGAGGAGGAGGGCTGTTGCTGTTTTCACGTTTGACATGTGTGTGTTTTCCCTTCTAGGAGAAAGGGGTTAAATTTAGTCAGTTTGGATAATCTGCATCCATGGACTTGCAAGTTCCTCATCATGCATGTTGCCAGCCCTGGCAAAGGGGGATGCTTGCTTTATGCTTTTGAAGCAATTAATCAACCTCTCTCATTCAAACATGACCTTAAAAAATAAAATAGTATAGTAATATTCTGGATAGTCAAAGACTTGTGATTTAAGTATTCTTGATATTGGGAAGGGTTGTAGCTCTGTGGTGGAGCATCTGCTTTGCATGCAGGAGAACCCTAGTTCAATCACTGGCATCTCCAAGTGGGACCAGGAGAGAACCTTTCCTGAAGATTTGGACAGCCGCTGCCAATCAGTGTAGACAATACTGCGCTAGATGGGTCCATGGTCTGACTTGGTATATGGCAGCTTCCGGGGCTCCTATCTTATCGCTGTCCCCTCCAAAGGTCACAGTGGGTTTTTGTTAAGAGTTCAGCATCCACTTCAAAAAGTTAAGTCACACTTTTTTTAAAAAAAACAACAGCAATGCAAAATCTGGTCATGGTTCATGGAAACTGACAGTGTTCTTCAGGCCATTGACGTATTAGCGTTTTGTCTGCCTCGTTTGTGGTGTAGCATGAATATGGTGACCATGGTGCATGATTCATGCTGCATGTGTGATGGGGTTACGGGAGACAAGACACAAGATTCTTGAACTTGTATGATCCTCTGAACGAATGAGTATCGCACGTTGTTGGATGTGAGCATGGGCTAGTACTTTGTACAGATCGTTGTGATGAAAAGCCCCATTGCATGGATGTAGCTGCATGTTTATTCCTAGTGGTGGCATCTCCCCTACAAGAACTGTAGGCCACAAATCTGATGCATGTTTACTTGGAAGCAAATCCCATTATCCTCAGTGTGGCTTATTCACTGTAAAGGAGTTGAGGGTTATTACCCAGGTCTCTTTCCATGCCTAACCTGCAGACCTCTGTCATAAGGGGCAACCTCTTCTTGAGCTCAGTCTCTAGTGTCAAGTGCATCAAATTGTGGATTTCTCTTAGATGCAAGCTAGAACACAAAACTTTAATATGTGGTGCATTCTACCACAACGTATATCCAAACGTATGCTGATGTATTTGTTTATAGTTGTTTCCCTTTACAGTAAAATGCTAGTTTAAAAATATCTGTCTACTGGCATTTCTTTTGCAAATTAGCAGTCAACCAGGCTTTTGGGTGCTGCTACAGTTATAGGAACACAGGAAGCTTCTTTATATTGACTCAAACCATTGGTCATCAAGCTCAGTTTGGTCCACATGCTGGCTGGCAGTGGCTTTCCAGGGTTTCAGGCAATAGTCTCTCCCAGCCCTACCTGGAGATGCCAGGGATTGAACTTGGGACCTTCTGCATTCAAGCAAATTCTATGCCACTGAACAACATCCCTTCCTACTGGAGTGTTTGACTCTAGTGCCTGTTACAAAAGCATTTGTGGCTAATTCTATGCATGCCCTCTTAAAAGAATCAGCTTTGGCTTCAGCCTTGGTGCTTTGGAATTTGGTCTTTCCTGCTGTTCCACAGAGAAGGTAGTGGTCTTCTCAAGGCTAGCTAACATAGGTTGCTGCCTTTATACTGAGTCAAACAATTGGTCCAACAAGCTCACTATTTTCTATACTAACTGAGAGGATTTCAGGCAGGAGTCTCTCCCAGTCCTATTTGGAGATTCTAGGGACTGAACCTGGGATCTTCTGCATGCAAGGCAACTCTGCTGCTGAGCTATATTCCTTACCCACGATACCCATCTAGGTATCAATCCAGGGATTGAGAGCATTGACTTGGTGCTCCCAAGATACATGCACTGCTACAGACCCTTGCCAGGCTATGTGGCTAGCAGTAAGCAAACAGCTGGGGACCATAGCAGGGCTGGTGTCTTGGGGCAAAAATGTACTTGCCTTTCCCTTGATGCTTTATTGGGTGATAAAGCTCCAGAGTCTAACTGGGTCTAAAGCTTGCATGCCTAGTTCTAGTATCAGTCATGCAGCATAGCATAGTTATGAGTTTAGGTGGTGCTTATTTTAAGTTAGATCTGGGGTCTGTTTTGGCTTGGCTTGGATCAGGTGAAGTAGGAGTGTTTTCTCTGCAGGGACAATTCATGCTTCTATCAGCTGACCAAAACTTAAGTATCCTACACCAGGAATGAACCAGGAGGTATCATAGAACTGTAGAGTTGGAAAGGAACAGTTGGCTGTGACTCCTGAGCAGATGCGTCTCTGGTGCCTGTTGTATTGGAGCAGGGGTGGGGAAATTTTAGCCCTCCAGATGTTGCACTCCCAACTCCCATCAGCCTTAACTGGCATGGCCAATAGTCAGGGATGGTGGGGAATGTAGTTCAACAGCCTCCAGAGGGCCAGAGGTTCCCCATCCTTTCGTTATAGCAGGGTTTCCCAAACTTGGGTTTTCAGCTGGTTTTAGACTATAATTCCCATCATCCGTGACCACTGGTTCTGCTAGCTATGGATAATGGGAGTTGCAGTCCAAAAGCAGCTGGAGACCCAAGTTTGGGAAACTTTGTGTTAGAGGAAGGAAAGGATAGACTTCTAATGAAATTGGTATTAAGGTGTTACCTTGGTTTTGTTAGCTTTTCTAGTTTTTTTGATCTGAATATTTTAAAGAAATAGATATCCTTTCTGGCAAGTTTTACAGCACTTGGTTCCAAAACAAAAATCCTGTCTTTAGGCATATTTCCACAAAATGTTTGTAAAGTATTAATTACTTTCAGGGTTAAATACACTAAAGCTGAACTCTGATCCCTACCTACCCAGGAATAAGCCCCATTGAATTCAGCAGGACTTACTTCTGAGTAGACATGGCTGGGATTACCTTGTAAATCTTCCAGCTCTTCTTGTATAAGAAGTTTTGGCATTTTGAAGCCCAGCCATATCTTTGTATTAGACATCCCAGGGAGCAATACTTGGGGCTGGCCTAAGATATTTTGCTGCCTAAGGCAGAGAATCAAATAGTGTCCCTCGCCCACTTGAGTCAAGGTGCATAGCATCCAAGGGCGGCCAAGTTATTTCTACGAGGCAGAAAATACCACAAGCACCTTTCCCCCCTCCCTGCCGGTAAAAATACAAAAACAATAAATTAAGTAACCAGCAATTTGCTGTCCTTTCATTATACTCAAAATCAGCTGCCTGAGGCAGCGTCCTCATTCTGCCTAATGGTAGGATCGGCCCTGGCAATACTATGTTGTTTCTCCTTTGACATTGTGTCCATACAGTGCCATATGAACTTCAGAAGATGACACCAGCTAAGAGGTTAATAGAGCAGGATTCAGGAGTATGTTCATGTTGTTCTTCTGTTGATGTTGTTTTAAACCCAAAGTATTTGTATCTGAATTATTTTGCCCCATAACTACTTCACTTCTGTTTCTTCCCTAAGCTGTAATTACTGTAGTAAATAATTGCTGTAATTATGAGGCCTTTAAAACAGAGCGAGCGAGCGGGGGATGGATGGATGGCGTCACTTGCTGTCTGTAGAAAATTGTGGTTACTGTCATGTACTTGTACTTGGGTGTATTTTGAGAAAAGGATGCATGGGTGTCAATCGGAGATGCTTCAGGCCTAGGTGAACCTTTCATTGTAGCCCAGAGGTAGGCAAAATAGAGATCAGGATATCCTGGTAATGATCTGGGGTAAACCGGAAATGGACTTCCAAAGCAACCACAAGAAGACTTGTTGTATTCCTGAATTATGCTGCTAAAGCAATAAACGTCATGGGGAGGGGAAGACAAGGAGTGGATTTTGTAGCGTGTAAGGGCCCTGAGCTCAGTTCCTGGGCTGAGGGTGTGCCTGCACAGGGGCACCCAGTTCTATAATTCTGAACTGTGCATTGACTTGCTTTAAGCCATTGATTTGCTCCAGACCCTGGACAGCGGATCCCATAAAAAAACAAATTACGTCCTGCAAGGCTAATGTTCATACAGCCCTGATGTAACCTGTCGTCCGCTTGAAAGGCCGCCTTTTCCCATTGAACCTGTCTTAATTTTTCAGCTCCGTTTAGAAGGCTCTCCTCTGTATGACTGTAGGTAGGTGCAGACTGGGATAAGGGCCTTTTTTGTGCTGCTGCTGCTCCATTTACAGAACACTCTCTTCCCCAGGCTTATGAGGCACCAGTATTGGTGCCCTGCAAGCATCAAGCTAAAAACTTTATTCTCCTGAACTGGACTGGGAGCCTGCCTTTAATATGCTGTTACCAGAGGTGGCCTAAAGATACCAGAGGTGCCACAGTATATTCTATTGGCTGTAATTTGTTTTATACTGTTTTTTTTAAAAAATAAGGTATTTTCAAATTGCTGTAACCTGCCCTGGGACCTTATGTTAATGGGCGGGTAAGAAATCTAATAAGTAGTAGTAGTAGTAGTAGTAGTAGTAGTAGTAGTAATACACAGCATGCAGTAATCAATTAAAAAATTCAAAATACAGCATCAAAATAATTAAAGGCAGGTGAGAGCAACAGCCACAGCAGAGCAGATTAGAGTTAGGCTGTAGACAATCTCCAATTTTAAAACCCTTGATGCTGGGGCATCTTATTGTTTTGTTAATAAATTTACATCTCTCTTTAAATAAATGTTTCCAGGGCAGCTTAATCAATGTTCAAGGGGAAAAAAACCGAACATTTCAAAATGTAATAAAGTGGGAATGGCAGACATGTTGTTGGGCTTGGGTCCAGACATTGGTGGACAGTTGGCCATGCTGGCCAGGGCTGATGGGGAGAGTGCCACACTGACTATCCCTTTAGGAGGGAGTGTCATTCGGAGTCCGAGCTGCGCTAAAGGGGAAAGTGCACGGCTAATTCACTGTACCTGAATACAACACAGCAGGCCAGTATTATCTCCATGCGGTAGATGGGAGGAGGAGGTTGAGAAGCAATGACATTGGGATGTGAACTGGTGACTTTGAGATGATGAGATTTAGGAGAAGGGGCCACAGCTCAGCAGTTGAGCATCTGCCACGAATGCAGAAAGTCCCTGATTCAATCCCTGACATCTTCAGGTGGGGCTGGGAGAGAATCTGTGCCTGAAACCCCAGAGAGCTGCTGTTGGTCAGTGTAAATAATGAGTCGGATGAACCAATGATCTGACATGACCTAAGGCAGCTTCCTGTGTTCCTCTGATCTCACTATCAGCATGGAGGAACATCTCTCTTTCGCTCACCCACACTCTTCCCTACCCTGGAACTTCAGTAGAAGGCGGTGCAAACACACCTGGATGTTTTTTCCACAGCCTTAGTTAGCTGGTGCATATTTGCTCCCAAAGGTGGATAATGTGGTGGTGCTTTGGAGAGG
The DNA here is from genome assembly GCF_964106645.2 of Podarcis pityusensis. Taxonomy (NCBI): domain Eukaryota; kingdom Metazoa; phylum Chordata; class Lepidosauria; order Squamata; family Lacertidae; genus Podarcis; species Podarcis pityusensis. Next base: position 24,460,654 of record NC_138033.1, on the reverse strand, counting down.
TATGGGAGTGGACGATGGGGCGGCCCTCGCAGGAAAGGGAGTTCGGAGAGGCAGCTGGTGTTGCAGATCCAGGTGCATAGCAGAGTAGGATGGTGCTGGCTAAATGATGGCGGAGATGCCGTTTAGTGAGAATCTGCAGCTCCTGTTCCTCAAGGGAAAGGGTTGCTAGCTGTTCCCAAATGGCACCCACCAGTTGGTATGTGGGAGCTGGTGTTTGGTTACACTGCTGCTCAAAGGGGATTGTGAATGGGATCAGCAGGTGGGGTTTGAAAACACATGCAATACACAGCAAAGTTGAAATTCCGCTGGGGGCTTTGCTGGTGGGGGTGGGGCGGGGCGAGCACAGCCTTTTAGCACATTTGCAGGGAACCCAGCTCCATTGGCTGAAAAGCTCAGGGACCTAGTCCACCTATGCAGTCGAATGAGGGGGTTGAATGGACTGTACTACTTCAGGCTGCAGGGGACTGGGAATATCATATTTGAGGGGTGGGAGGGAGAAATTTCTGCATGTCAAACAAAAAACTAACATCAAAGAGAGGTTCTGAGTATTTTTTTTTTAAAACTCTGTAATGAGATTTTCCTTGGGGTTTTCTTCAGTAACATGATCCCACACATAACAGCCTCAAGTGGCACAGTTCATTATTTCACTTCAGGACTGTACTGTTTGGCTTCCTGCATATCATACATGGTTTTCCACAAAGAGTCCTGGGAACTGTAGTTTTGTTAAGGCTGCATAGAATTACAACTTTGTCAGGGGTAAACTATGGTTTGCAGGACTATTGCGGGGGAAACCAGGTACATTAAGTATATGGTGGGGATGTGACCTGTGTTTATCAAGAGTTCTCTGAGATTACAAGGTAGGACATGGCAAATATGTTAAGTTTTCCTACAAGTTCTGGATATCTACATTGTATGAAAGGGGGGCGGCTCATCTGCTTTCCTCCACTGAAGCAGAAGCATAATAATAATAATAATAATAATAATAATAATTAATAATACAGCTGGGTACAAAACTCCTAGTGAAGATCCAGTCCTCTGTCCTGAGGGCACCTTCAAACTTTTTTCCAATTTTCGGAGGTCTGTACGTTGATAGCATGGGTGAGAACGCAAATCTGTTTCTGAGAGAAGATGGGTACACTTGCATTTTGAACAACAGTTTCGCCAAGTCCCATCAGCCTCAGTCAGCATGGCCAGTGTTGGGGGATGATGGGAACTGTAGTCTGTGAGCATCTGGAGGGCATTTCGCCACCCCACGTCTACAGTGCTCAAGAACTGACTGCCCTCTTAAGTCAGACAACTCCAGCAGGAATATAAGAAGAGAAAGGTGTAGAGCTGAAGCAAGCACAAAGAAATTGATAGCAAACAAGAACTGCATGCTGCTTTGTTGTAGGAAGGAAGGTGTACAAGCTCTATCAGTGGATTTCACAACAGCAGCATTTGAATTTAACAATGAGTTTAGGTTGCCTCGGTAGAGAAAAGAGAAAAGAACCTGTTCTGCAACCTTGAAATCCAAGTCCTTCTCCTCTTGCACCCTGTTTGCCACCATTCAGCTTGCATTTATATTTGTCTCTCTTTTAAAAAAATAAAAATAAAATAATTTTGAGATTTTGTGTGTGGCTTCTTTTGCTTTTAGCATTCTTTTTTTAGCAGAAAAGGAAAAATTGGTACAACTGTAATTACTCAATGGTGCATAAGAACATGAGAAGAGCGCTGCTGCATCAAGCCAAAGACCCATCTAGTTCAACATCCTGCTCTCACAGTGGCCAACCAGATGCCTATGGGAAGCTTGCAAGCCAGACCTGAGTGCAACAGCACTCTGCCCACCTGCAATTCCCAGCAGCTGGTGTAAGGAGGTATACCGTAGATTCCGGCGTATTAGGCGACTGGGCGTATTAGATGACCCCCCAAATTGGCAGCTGCAATTTGGGGGTTCGTCTTCTAAGCCCAGTCGCCTAATACGCTGGGCAGCTCCGCGCCGGGAGAAAGCAGCCTGGAGCAGAGCGGAGCCCGCCACCCCTGCTGCTGCATCCGAAGCAGCAGTGGGCGGGCTCTGCGCCGGGTGGCTCTCTCCCGGCGCAGAGCGGAGCCCGCCACTGCCGCCACAGCAACTCTGGGGTTGCGGCGCTCATCTCGCTTTACAGTGGTACCTCGGGTTATATATGCTTCAGGTTACATATGCTTCATGTTACAGACTCCGCTAACCCAGAAATAGTACCTCGGGTTAAGAACTTTGCTTCAGGATGAGAACAGAAATTGTGCAGTGGTGGCGCGGCGGCAGTGGGAGGCCCCATTAGCTAAAGTGGTGCTTCAGGTTAAGAACAGTTTCAGGTTAAGAACGGACCTCCAGAACGAATTAAGTATGTAACCAGAGGTACCACTGTATTGACCGAGGGAGCCGGCGTACAGCTTCTGGGTCATGTGGCCAGCATGACTAAGCCGCTTCTGGCGAACCAGAGCAGCGCACGGAAACGCCGTTTACCTTCCCACTGGAGCGGTACCTATTTATCTACTTGCACTTTGACGTGCTTTCAAACTGCTAGGTTGGCAGGAGCAGGGACTGAGCAACGGGAGCTCACCCCGTTGTGGGGATTCGAACTGCCAACCTTCTGATCAGCAAGTCCTAAGTTCTGGCGTCCCCAATACCTACATACACTAGCATAAACTGCTTAGATGTCTTTTGTTCTGGTTAGTAGTATATCAATTTTGTAAAATAAATAAATAAAAATAGTGGGCAGCATCCCTTTCTTTTTTGCAAAAGCTGGGAGATACAGACTCTCTTTAAGGGGGTGTAGCTCTTTCTTTCTGACACTGTGTCCTTTTTGCAATGTGTTTGTATTATTTGTTTTAAAATGTGTAAAAAACTCCTACAGAAACAACAACACAAAACAACCCACAAAAGGTGGCTTCCAGCAATATTAAAATATATCAGAATACCTTAAATCACTCATTGCAGCAGCAGTAGTGCAGACTCAAAATAAAACAGCCGATATCAATGGTCTGCAAAGGCCTGGGAAAGTAAGTAGGGTTCTTAGCCAGGGCTGGAAACGCATCACATTTGGTTCTTGCCTTATTTCAGAGGGGGAGGTTGTTCCATGTAGTCTGAATGTTTGTGATGTGTTAAGGGGGTTGCATTTTGGGGTATCACAATGACCTTTAATGCTTTGTCAGATTGGGCTCTTCAATTGTTTTGGCATCGAAATGGAATGAATTTACTTGTGATTATCTTTCCTTCCCTGTCCCCCCGCCTTTGTTACCCATGGTGGCTTGAAGGAACAGCAGCAGAAGAGGCTAAATAAGTAGAACTTTGCGGGTGAGGAGCTGAGAGTGCAGAGGGCACATGCCAAGTGTGGAAAAAGGGTTTATTTATGGTAGTGGCGGAGAGACGAGGGGGAAGGAAGGAAGAATTCGGCTGGGTTTGTGGAACGGGTGGATAGAGGCTGACGAGGGCTGCAAATGCATGGAATGGGCTTTGGTGGGAACAGGCAGAAAACCCATCGTGTGGGGCATTCTTTCCTAGGGCTGTGCAAAGTATTCGTTGGAGCTGGGGATATGTGGCTTGTAACAGCAGCATGTTAGGGAGAAGACAACACAATAGCGCATCTGGAGGGTACTACTGGCTGCCCCTGTTTTACACTGGCTGGCAGTGGCTCTGCAGGGATTGAAACTGGGATGTTTTGCATGCAGAGCATGTGCTCCATCCCTGAGCTGCGGCCCCATCCCACCAACATTGCAGGTAATGTTGTCTAGCTGTGTCTTCCCCAGGCTTTCCAGCATCGTAGAATTGTTGGAAGGCACCCAAGGGGCATCTAGTCCAACCCCCTGCAATGCAGTAATCTCTTTCCCAGCATTTGACTTGAACCCACGACCCTGAGATTAAGAGGCTTATGCTCTACCGACTGAGCTATCCCATTGCCCCTGGTGTCAATTGTGTGTGAGATAAGGAACTAATGTACCCCTAGCCCTCTTTTTCTTGGTTTTTTTTGGCTGCTTAGCCTCCTTTGTGGGCTTTCTGCTTTCCATCGCAGTCTGCTGGCTTGTGTGGGCCACTTAGGTGCTCTGTTCTGTTGTGGTGCTTTACCTTAAGGAAAGGTGTTCCCTCCCCGTTGGTCCTGTGGGCTCTTTCCCTTACCAGCATTGCTTTCTAACTTATAACCAGTGAGGGTGTGTGGATTCCCTTTCTGAGCTGCACAGCCCCCTAAGCACCTGGCCGTCTGTTAAGGAGTTTGCTTTTCATGTTTTTCATAGTAGCCATGAAGCAAGCTTTGCTTTGTTAAAATGTGGCAGTTGTCGTGTGTGGGAGACCCAAGAAGGACAATTGCAACCCTACTGCCATAGTCGTGAGTCTCTGCTTGCATTAATTTGAGTATTACAGTATAAGAAATGGGCTGACAAACAAGTCACTAGTCCGTAATGATTTGTGTTAGACTAGCCTTTGCCAAGCAAGTGCCCTCCAGATATTTTGGACATCGGGTTGGCTACCTTTTTATTTCTCTGCATGTTGTTTCCAGAACGGGCATCAACAAGACTGTGTGTTATAATTCTACAATACCAAAAGTTTATGTGTGGTTGGGAGGCGGGAGAAGTTGCAGTTGCTCTTTTCTGCCTCCAGAAGTCCTCAACGTTTATTTTTATTTTTTGAGATTGAAGGCACGATTCATCAAAGTTAGTGTAGATGCACAGTTCCAAACCTTCACAACTTCTATTTCCTTCATGAAACAACCAAAATACCAGTGGAACTCGACCCCCTTATAAGTAGGAAGCTTATTTTGGACTGGGGTGTGTGGTTGTTGTTTTTTTATAAAACACCCTCTGAATGGCTGACAACCCTCTGGAGGAATAAGCTGGGAATGAGGGGTCAGATTCCATATTGGAAGGGATGAGGGGCAGACAAAGAGAGCAAGGGCAGACAGTAACGCACCCCCCCTTGCCGAAAGTGCCATTTAATGCGCTAGTTAAAAAAAGGAAAAAGGAAAGCGAGGCAGAGAGTCCTTCTGCTCACATTGGCTACTGAAGTGTCACAGCTGCCTGCTGTCCCCCGGGTCACACGGGAGCCATTGGGCAGCTCGGAGGTAGCTGTGTGTGCGGTTGCTGAGTCTGTGAGGAATACAGATTGCTGGGAAGAGGACTCGGGGGGGGGGGCGAGGAGGGAGGTGTCTGAGGCAGCCAGGCTGGCGTGGGGGGGGGGCGATGTCCTCCTGAAATGCCTGATGTGAACTGTAATGGAACAGGATCCAAGCCTGGAGGGACCTGCTTAGTGTAACCCTAGCTGCCATCTCCTTGTGAGCAAGAATGGGAACTGCTACCTATATCCCTGGGCTCCCTGGAGCGCAAGGTATGTGGGTCTGCAGGGTCAGTGGTGTGCAGCTCAACACATGGCTGGCATCTCTGCCTGACTGATCAAAGGTAAATTCCAGAGGCCTCTCTTCTCCCTCCCCACCCCCCTTCCAGCCAATGTGTAAATCCTCACTGGAGGCCTCTGCTCTCTTCCTCTCCCCAACTCGGAGGCTTTCCAGGTGCAATTTGAGGAGTCATTCTCTCTCTGCTCTTAACCCCCTGCTCCCCCAGGTGCCCAGCTCTGCCCTTAGCTCTGCACTGCAGCCATCTGTACTCCTTAGTGCTCATAATGCTAGTCGTTAAATGGAGATGGACACAATCCAGAAAGCTTCCTCTCGCACTCTCTGCTGGTCCATTCTGTATTTTTTTTTTTTACCTCTTCTTTCTCTTCTCTCTGTCCCCCCCCCCCCCGATTTTTCCTTTTCTTTGCTCTCTGATGCTTCAAACACCAAGGTACCCTAAAGGCAGCAGAAACACCTAGCAAGCACATGCTAAATATTTGAACAGGCCTGGGTGGGTTGGAATCTTTCCTGTTCATTTCTCCCTCCTTCTCTCTTCTTCCCACCCTCCCCAATTGTTTTCCTTCCATCCTTCTCTCTCTCTGAAAGAGGGGATAGTGGTGCAGGAAGAAGCTTGTGTAAAACAGACAGATGGGGCAGCCAGCTAGCAAATACTCTGCACAAATATGTGGTTTCCCTCTCTTCCTGCCCCTTCCTCCAAAGGCCCCAAGGGAAGTGCAGGTGTACTTCAAATCTCACTTCTACTCATGATTCCATATCCCTGTGAAGCCAGCAAGAGGATGTTTTGTTATGATTGGAGAAGAGTACCCTCCTCCTTTGGTTCAAGTATAGGAAATGTAGTGGCATCTTCATAAACATGACCAAGAACCTTGTTTTATAATTTCAGCTGACTGAAACCGTTTTATCATGGCGTGTTCTGTAGCCCAGGGTCCACGTCCTTGTGTGCATGAATACAGACCCTCTTCCTTTTTCTATCATTTCCAGTGTCCCACTTCCTCCATGCATGTTAATGCCTTGGTTGTGATTGGGAAATAATTTGGAGGTGGTGTTAAGTGATCCTCTGCAGTGGATCCCACCTTCAGCACAATATTAAGGGCACAAGAAGAGCCCTGCTGCATCAGGCCAAAGCCCCCTCTATCTAGTTCAATATCCTTTTCTCACTGTGGCTAACCAGATGTCTATGAGAAGCTCCCAATCATAGCTTGAGAGCAACAGCGACTGGTGTTCTGCCTGTGGAAGCAGAATGTAGCCATCGTGGCTAGTAGCCATTAATAGCCTTATCCTATGTGCAAAGGGAAATCCCCCCAGTTTTTCATTCATGCTGGTTTCTGCAGAACCATGCCATTTTCTGCCACATAACAGCAGGTCCTGGAATCCCCTTGTGCATTGCTGACCTTCCTCCAAACCCTAGTGGGTGCACGGAGCGGTTCGACAGTTGTGGATTTGCCTTTAATGGGACTTGGCTGACGATAATGGCTCCAATGATGAAGTATATGGGAAGGTGCTGTGCTTCTAAGATGCCTTGGCAAGGGGTATTAAGTAGTGAGAAGCTGAACTCTCAGCTCCAATCCTGCAAAGGCCACTTCCTTTGATACATGTGTTTCATACAGTTCACTGAAATTTACTCTCTGGAACTTTCTTCTGGATGGGGGGCTGATGAACATGCTCCCCTCAACAGATACCCGTGGTGTATACGTGGATGAGTGTGCCCCCAAACTTAATGGTCCTTCAATTACCCCCATGTGAGTATCCACATTCCCTTACATGCCCAGTAGTTGACTAAAACTTGCTTGCAAAAGCCAGCCTTCATCCTGCACCCCTACCCTAGCACAAATACCTTCTGCTTCTGAGCTGTAACCCCGCAACCCTCCCTCACTTCCCCTTGTCCAAAGCCCTTTGTTTGGGGTGGGGGGTGCTGGGGGGGCTGTCTTCCTGCTCCGCTCCCCTCTCCTCAGCATTCCATGAGAGTGAAACACAAGCGCTGGCAGGGACCATGTCTCTCTCTCTCTCTTTCTCTGGCCCATTCTCCAATTCCTGAACAAAGCCTGCCCCAGCTCTCCTGGGAGCTGAGCCTGAAACAGGAGAGGCCGCTGCTGCCTGGAATGGTGATTGCTCCTTTTCGGCCTACCTCAGGTTTCCATTGTGGGAGCTGGAGCTCAGGTGGGGGTGGGCTGGGGTTGAGGAGGGCAGAGGCAAGGATTGCAGGATTCTTGTGGTCGCCCCTAGGCAGTGCCCTTCACCACACCCCTCAAATCTCTGGCGAGGGTTCTACCGGTTGACTCGGTTTGTTGAAATGCTGCAAAGTCTCTGGCTGTGGTTGCACATCCAAGGCGTCTCCTAAAGGCCTGGAGGCTGGCTTTGCCCTTGCCGCAACAGCGTTATTGCAAAACTACAGGAACCTTCTGATTTTCCACCCTGTTGCATTTTTAGCAGGACTCCTTCTAGGTCATGCCAGTTGGCATGGAAGCCTTCACCTCAGGCGCAGGAAGATCTTGCACCAGCTTCTTCTTTGTTAGGTAAATGTGGTAATGCGATTCTGCATGAATCCAGAGCAACCTGAGTTTCTTGTGCCCTCTTTGTCAACCAAACGAGGCACGTGGGAGATTTTGGGAGCTGTTGCTCCTTCGTTTTGGGAGTTCCCTGTTGACTAAATGTTGGGCACCCTAGTATCAAGATGATAGTGCTCAGGGCTGTGTGTTATTCTGTGATTGCGCCGTGGTAGCCTAGCATTTGGCATTCTGGGCGTATAAAGTCCTGGCTTTAGTTTTTATTTAAATTCCATCAGGTTTCTAGTCCTCATGACTAGCTTGAAAATTTGTAGACAATGCCTGATGCTGGAACTGGGCGGTAGCAGAGGGAACTAAGCAGAAAGAAGGTGGAAATTGGAGTACTCTCCCCTTCTTCTGCACGGGCTAGCAAATGCCAGATAAGTTATCCAAAATAAGCAAATATGTGCAGGTATCTTCAAATTTGTACAAAATGATCAGGACCCCCCCCCCCCATGGCGCAGAATTAGTGTTATCTAGGAGCAAACTTTGATCAAAATTTTGTCTAATGCACGTAACTCTGGTAATGAAGTTGCTTTTAGTTCATGGATTTTCCAAACCAAATTCCAGGTGTGATTGCCAGCAAGGGGTTCTGGGTAAAAACTGACTGCTCCGGTGATGTAGAAAGCAAGATAGGAGCAGTAGCAAAAGGCACATGATGATGAAAATACAGGAACAGTGGCTGGAATAGGGGAGTTGATCTCAACAGCCCCCTGAAACTATGCAGAGGCTCTGTAGGTGGTTTTCACCCCCTCCCCCTGCTTGCCAGCCTGGTAGAAAGTTGATCCTGTGCAACGTACAGTATAGTAAATCTTCTGCCTGTTTGGTGCAGCGCAGCTGCTGAAGAATGGGTTTGTGTCTGCGTGGATTCCATCCATTCAGGTCTTAGGTCCCACCTAAACTATAAGTTTACGGCAGTATCATACCACTTCAAACAGCCGTGGCTCCTCCCCAACAATCCTGGGAACTGTAGTTAGCTAAAAGTTGTTAGGAGACCCTCTATTCCCCTCCCAGAGCTACAATTCAGATCCATTTCCATCTGGGATTAGGCATGGCCACAGAACTGAGTCATCCTTGGTCTCCCTGATGGATGACCTTTGTAGAGAGTAGGATGTGTGACCTTGCTCCTGTTTCTTGATCTCTTGTCAGCATTTGATACCATTGACTATGGTATCCTCCAGGACCGGCTCTGGGAAATGGGAGTTAGCAACACTGTAGGTTCCAGTCCTACCTTCAGGACTGAGTCCAGAAAGTAGCACTGGGAGAGTGGCAGCTATGTTATGGTGTGCCGTTCTGGTGCTATTTAAGACCTACATGAAGCCGTTGGGAGCTGTCTTTAGAGGTTTTGGAGCGAGGTGCCATCAGTATTCTGATGGTGCTCAGCTCTGTTTCTCCATTACATCTGAATCAGGAGAGGCCATGCAGTCCCTGGGCCACTGCCTGGACGCAGTAGGGAAATGGATGAGCAGAAACAAGCTGAGCTTGAATCCTGGCAAGATGGAGGCATTGCAGGTGAGTAGCTCCAGTGTCCAAGAAATGGGTAAGTAACCTGCCCTGGAAGTGGTTGCAGTCTCCCTGAAGGAGCAGCTTCATAGTTTGAGGGTGCTTCTGAATCCAGCTCTGCCACTGGGAGCTCAGGTAGCCTCAGTGTCTAGAAATGCCTTTTACCGGCTTGTGGTTGGTTTGACAGCTAAATCTTTTCCTGGACCAGGAAAGCATTGCCATAGTAGTTCATGCGTTGGTTGCTTCAAAACTGGACTACTGCAATGCACTCTATGTGGGGCTTCCTTCACGCTTGATCTGAAAGCTGCAGTTATTGCCGAATGCTGCAACATGATTGCTGACAGAAGCAAGACCCCTTGTGCAAATAACACTTGTGCTCAGAGATTTGCACTGATTGCCGATTTGCTACTGGGCCAAGTTCAAGGTGTTACTATTGGTATCTAAAGCCCTTAACAACTTGGGGCCAATTTACCTACGAGATCTCCATACCCCACATTTTGCCCACTCAACCGCTTGGATTGGTGGAATTGGCACTTCTACAGGTGCCACATAATACCTATTACTCATTTGTAAGAACTTGATTGCTTAGTGTAGCAGTACCTGCACTTTGGAACTCCCGGCCTGTTGAGATCAAGCAGGTGTCTTCACTGTACTCTTTTTGACACCTGCAGAAAACATTATTGTTTAGACAAGCCTGGCCAGATGGTTAGAAAATTGAGGTAATTTTAATCTGTTTTAGTATTTTAACTTTGGTGTGTTTTAAAGTACAATTGTGAATTTCTTGATTTTATTGTTTTATCTTTTTGCAAACTGCTTTGAGGGTTGTTGTTGTTGTTGTTTGTTTTACAATCAAGTGGTGTATAACTTTTGTTAAATAAATAAATAATACAATTCTCAGAGTGGTTTAACAATCGATCCCTCTGTAGCTCTGTGAAGGGGAATAGTGGTCACCTAACAACTCTGAGCAAACTACAGTTCCCAGAATTCTTTGGGTGAGCCACGACTGTTTAAACTGGTATGATGCTGCTGTGAATATATAGTGCAGATGGGGCCTCCGTTTTGTTTGTTTTCCCAAGTCCAGTTCCTCTCCCCTGCCTTCTTCCCTCTGGACCCCAAATGAAAGCCAACCCTTGTGGAACACAGTCCCCGGCAGCGAAGGTTGTCTTAATGGATGCATTACTTTAAATGAGCCCTCTGCCATCTGTTCCACCCCCTAATTACCAGTGCAAAAAATAACAAAACCATAGCTAGCGCAGGAGAAGCTAAAGATATAAGTGATTTAAATGCACCAATCTAGAGCTCTGTAAGCATCTGGGATGGGAAGTGTGTTTTCCTCCTTTCTTTGCTCTGCAACTGGGTTGGACCATGTTGTGAGTAGGAGGGGGCCACTCTGCTCCCTCCTCCTCCAACTGAAGAAGACTAGCTTTGCCTCAAGGCTAGATTGGATTTTAAGCTTTCAAAGTGCAAAGAAATGTTTTGCCTCTTCCTTTGTGGGTGCTGGTGCATTGTGGGAATGTGAGGGTGTGGGCTAACCATCCGTTCTGTTTTTTCCATTTCTGGGAGGCCCATTGTTCTGATTGCCTTTAAGCACTTTGGTGGCTTTAAAAGCAGCTGATCCCGTGTGTAATTGATCCCTGTGGATAACTTCTCCCTCACTCTCTTTCTCTCTGTCTTTCTCTCTCTCCCCTCCCTGTGCGGAAAAAGAAAATTCGGGGGAGTTGCTCCTACAGCACCCTTGATGCAGCCTGCAAAGTATTAAATTGATGGCCCTGCAGAGGGGAGCTCACAGTTTAAAGAAAGCAGAGCGGCAGATGATTAAGTGAGCGAAAGAGGCCTGAGTTGGAGGGGATGGGCAAAACAAAGTGTGTGTAACTGCATCTCTTACCTGTTGCTCTTCAGTATTTACGTGACATTGGATGCAACCGTTTTAACCTACATTTTCATTGTCCCTGCAATTATTTCCTATTTCGGGTATAGGCAGAAGGTACAGCAAAGCAATTCTTGCTTACTTTCAACAAGTAAAGGTAAAGGTAAAGGGACCCCTGACCATTAGGTCCAGTCGTGACCGACTCTGGGGTTGCGGCACTCATCTTGCTTTACTGGCCGAGGGAGCCGGTGTACAGCTTCTGGGTCATGTGGCCAGCATGCCTTCTGGCAAACCAGAGCAGCGCACAGAAATACCGTTTACCTTCCTGCTGGAGCGGTACCTATTTATCTACTTGCACTTTGATGTGCTTTCGAACTGCTAGGTTGGCAGGAGCAGGGACTGAGCAACAGGAGTTCATTCCGTCACGGGGATTCGAACCGGCGACCTTCTGATTGGCAAGTCCTAGGCTCTGTGGTTTAACCCACAGCGCCACCCACGTCCCTCTTTCAACAAAAGGGCATCCTTAAAGCAGATAGTATTGTAGAGTTGGAAGGGACCCCAAAGGTCATCTGTTCCAACCCCCTGCAACACAGGAATCTCAGCTAAAGCATCAAGGGTGCTGTTGGCCATTAACTATGCCTTAATAGATATGGGTGTGCACTAATGTTTTGTACATTTGAAAAACATGGGATGAATATGTATGTATTTGATCAGGGATGGAGAACCTTTTTCAGCTTGAGGGCCGCATTTGCTTCTGGGCCACATGCAAATGATGGGAAGGGCTGGAGGCAAATGTGGGCGGAGCAACAAATGTGAATATTACGTTTCTAGACCAGGTTGGTTTACACATACTCTCATACACCCTTCTCTATCCAGACAAACGAGACATTTTTAGCGTTCAGGGACACAGTCCAGCAGGAAAAAACCAAAACATAGCTAAATCGGTAGAGCACAAGATTCTTAATCTCAGGTTCATGGGTTCAAGCCCAAAAGATTTATGCATTGCCGCGGGTTGGGCTAGATGACCCTTGTGGTCTCTTCCAGTTCTATGATTCTATGAAACCAAACCTTGGGGTGTGAGGCGGGATCAGTGAGGAGTGTGAAATGAGAGTTCTGAGGGCCAGACAAACCCTCCAAGTGTCCCTATTTTCCAGGGGCCACCCCAGTTTAGAAAAGCCATCCCGGTTTCTTATTTGATCCCAGAATGTCTTAGGATGTCCCTATTTTCATTGCAGAAATGTTGGAAGGTATGGAGTTATCTGACCCGCAAGCTGTCTGAAGGCAATCCTTTATAGGGAAGTTTCCTTTTAATGTTTAATGTTGTCTTATGTTTTTATATATGTTGAAAGCTGCCTAGAGTGGCTGGGGCAACCCAGTAAGATGTGTGAGGTATAAATAGTAAAATTATCATTATGGAATGGGGGCGTCCCTATTTTCATCAGAGAAATGTTGTAGGGTATGGCCAGATAGAGGTGATTGGAGGGCCACATTCAGTCTCTGAGCTGTCACCTAAGCAAAACTGATGCAAATCAGCCTTGCATGGTAGGTGAACTCTGAGGCTTCTAGATGTCTGGCCTTGGTCCAGGAGCATGTCACACCTGCACAGGGCTTAACATGCAGGTGGTAGCATGTGTCTGCAGTTACTGGTGTAGTACTGATGCTGCCCCATTGATAAAACTAGTATGCTGCGTGATCTGTAAGGGAAAGGCCATATCTCAGTAGTGGAACATACACTTTGCAAGCAACAGGTCTCAGTTTCAGTGCCTGACATTTCCAGGAAGGACTGGGAGAGATCCCGTTCTGAAACGCAGATAACACCAAGGTTGCAGGTTTGATCCCCATAAGGGACAGCTGCATATTTCTGCATTTCAGGGGGTTGGAATAGATGATCCTCAGGGTACCTTCCAACTGTCCAGTTCTGTGAAACCCTGGAGAGTCCCTACCAGGCAGGTTAGATCATACTGTGCTAGATGGAGCAATGGTTCATCATTTGGTATAGAGCAGCTTCCTATGACCTGTGTTTGTTTCTCACAGGGGAGTGTGTATGGCAACTGAATTCTATATTACTTGTTGTTGGACTTCAAATCCCATCTCCATGCTGGCAGGGCTGATGGGAACTGAAGTCCAGTGCATCTGCAGAGCCACAGGTTACCCACCCTTGCTTTTAGGCTAAAGCAGAGATGACCAAAGTGGTGCCCCCCTGAATTGTTGCCAACTACAGCTCCCATCAGTCCTGACCATTGTCTCTGCTGGTTTGGACCAGCAGGCATTGGGAGGTTTTATTATGTCCATTGGTTTTATGGTCTTTAATGTTGGGTCTGTATTTTAATGAAATATTGAGTACAGCCCTGAATGCCTTTATGAATGAATTATAAACATTAATAACAATAGTAATAATGTCATCGGCAGGGCACCACATTGGCTACCCCAGGATTAGTGGCTTGTCAGAGATGATCGATGTGGCATGTAGAGAGCAGTGTGGCCAGATCGGAAGTGGCCTTGCCACATTGAGTTCAAAAGTACATATTTCATGTCACTTCTGGGGGTAGAGAACTGAATTTTGTACATTGCCAAGGGAAGCTGGCTGAACGGTACTGATTGGTTGGCCTTCTGTGATGTCGCCAAGAAACCTATCCTGCCTCCAGTGGTTTCAGGCCATGAATTTTTGTGCTGTGCTTGAACGATAACCTCTTTTTGCATAAAGCTTAGTGGGAGGGGTATGACCTGACCGCTAAGCCAGTATTCGATTCCTCAATAAGTACACCTGTCACTTCAGGTTCTAATGCTGGAGGGAAAGTCAGAATTATACCATGGGTGAGGGATGCTTTGTGGATACACTTCCTCGCTTGTTCATTTTCTTTGTGCTGTCCTCAGTAGCCTCTTTGCTCACTCTCCAAAATCTGTGTTTGTTCTGTGGCCTCATTCAGACTATTGGAAACAAGCTAGGAATGCTCACACTCCTTCTTCTCTCTGTTTAATGCAATTTATTGATTGACAGGGCATCTGAATGGGCAAACCTGAGGGGAAAGTGGTAACCACCAGAGCTGGAAGCAGATGTCAAAGTGAGGTTTCTAGCTTTGGTTTGGAGGGCAAGTTCTAACCATAGTTTACCAATTATGACGCCTTAGCAAACTATGGTTTGTGCTACACAGGAAACTGAGTAATAATAATAATAATTTATTTATACTCCACCCATCCGGCTGGGTTTCCCCAGCCACTTGCTGAAGCCACATGCTAGGTAGAAGGAGCACATGAAAATGTATCTTGCTTCCTGGTTGAACTAAGTCATTATTTGGAGACTATGCTGACCTGATTGACTGACCATAATGCTAGAAAGCAGCATTTAGACGGTCCAGACAGCAGGCATAGGCAAACTCGGCCCTCCAGATGTTTTGGGACTACAACTCCCATCACCCCTGACCACTGGTCCTGTTAGCTAGGGATGATGGGAGTTGTAGTCCCAAAACATCTGGAGGGCCGAGTTTGCCTATGCCTGGTCCAGAGATACTCCTCTCAGTGGTAGGGTGTGTCCTTACTATTCAGGTGTGCGGCCTTGGAATTCTTTTCCAGATCAGTTTCTGTGCCTGCAATTCCAGATTGTGGAGATGACCAGCTTTTCACCAGCTCCTCCTGGTGGGAAGGCTGCCCCACAATGCACACTTCCTCCCTGGTCTTAAAAGGCAAATGGTCCTTTCGTGCTGGCTTTTGATTTGGGATTTCTGCAGCAGGAGGAAGATTTAACTTGCTTCACGGTGGGATCCATGGCAACTTGATCTTATAAGGGGGCCTGCTGTGCACTCTGTTCCATGGTAAGCTGGAATCTTTTGTAGTTTGGCTTGACTTGTGAGCAGAATGCAAGGTGGTTGGCTGCTTCATATCATCACGACTGAGATGGCTCCCACCCCGTCCTACTTTTAGAAAAAGGTTAATGATGTATTGGCCATGAGATCAAAATATTTGCTGGAATTGCGAAAGTGGCGTGTGGTCTCTTGAGTGACCAACATGGCCATGTATATTAACCTTTCTACTTCCAATAAAGTATATATGTGAGTGTGTAGCTGTGTCTGAATGGCAATATCTCAGTTTTAAATAAGCTAAGATATGAAAAAGCCTTTTGGCTGCACGCACAGTCCCTTTGCAGAAATTGTCAAACCTCAAAGTCTATAGTTTCCTATTTAATCTAAACCAGGAAATTATGCTTAACGGCTTTGGAACAAGCCAGGATATTAAGCCATGGTTTGACATTGGCTTAAAAAACTGGCTTGTTCTGAAGCAGTTAACCATAGTTTTCCGCTTTGGATTAGATGGGAAGTGCTTCGTGGGAGACTTCCTGGTTTGTTTGCTCACTCTGGTGAAGGGAAGAACAAAGGGGCTATAATGTGGCTCCTTCATATCTTAGTTTATTAAGCCCAGGTGTAGCTGTCCAAATGTGGCCAATGTGTCTCAGTATCAATTGTGCCACGTTTGCTATGAATCTGCTGTGGTTGGCTGGGCTCCTGTTTCACATTTGGGTCTCTTGACCATCGGATGCACCAGAAACTCTGCATATTTTCCTCTGTTCTTCCAAGTCCACATGAGCAGCTTGTGCTTCTGCAGCTGCTGGTTCCTTCGAAAGCGGTTATATGGCACAACGCTGCACTCTTTATGCAAGCCTTTCTCTCTTCCAGTACTATCCAGTCCTCCTGTAGGTTGTAGGGTTCTTACTTGCTCTGCTTAACTGATCAAGTTTCAGGGAGGACATAGGCTTTGTTTCCCATCCGTGCATTTCCCTGCCTCCCCCCATGTCCTGCTGAAAGCCTGTAACTTTTTACCACTCAAGTAGTATTTTTGCGTCAGTGACATGTCACAGAATACACCTGCGGAACACAACAACCAAACACCGGACGGGAGGCAGCCCTTATCGCACAACCAGTGGGGTGTAAAGCTGTAAGATGCTCCATCCTCTGTAAGAAGCCTTTCATGCAGTGCTGTGTAAAGAGGAGGCATGGCCAAGGAAGAGAACAGTGTTACACGGAGGAATCAAAACACGAACCAGAGGAGACTGCTTCCTACCTCTCTTGGCCCATGGCAGCAAATGGTCCCAGGTCTTAAATCAAGAGCAGCTGGATTGATGGAGGATCCAGGGAATTACCCAGTCTGTGCAGCGTTCAGCAAGGAGCAAACTGTGACAGGCATAGAACTGCCCTGCTTCTCTCCCCACACAAAAAATAAATGTGTGTGTATGTCTTTGTTCCCTTGTGCTCCAGCATCCGTGCGTTAGATTGCAGCAGATGCACAGGCACTGCAGGAAAAAGGGGAATTAAGTTGGGCTGGAGGAATTTTTAAGATTGCTGCAGGCCTGAGGGTCTTAGACACCCCTGTGGAGATGGGCAGTCATGCAGAATTAATCCTATCGGCATCCTAGCTTGGCTTCAGCGGGTACAGATCTTCTGGAGAGGAGATGGGGGCAGGAAAAGAAGAGAGGCTGTGAGTGTGAGGGGGTATGGGGGGAGAGAGAGAGGCAGCTCTTTGACAGGATGTTAAATTTTTATAATAAAAAATTAAAAGCCTTAACATTGCCTTCACGGGGCTTGCAGGAGCAGGGAGATGAGCCAATTCTGCAAGGGCTGAGAAGGCAAACGTTTGCTCTGTTGGGCAGATCCTCAAACACTGTGTGTGTGTGTGTGTGTGTGTGTGTGTGTGTGTGTGTGTGAAGTTCTGTGCCCAGTTATGTGCTTGGGGTCATATCTTGCTCCACTGAAGCAAGGCCATTTTTTGCATTGATGAGAAATTGGGTTTTGACTGTGCGCAAGGGACACATTTACCTTTCCCCCCATAGATTTTCTTGCCCTCACCCCCCCCCCATGTCCTGTGTCTTTCTCTCTGCTTACTTTTATCCTAGCTCTCCAATAATGAGAGGCTGTTTTGCTCTTCAAAGGGAAGACTTGATCATCACACCCCATGGCACAGGATTGTGATGTATCAAGAGATGAGGGTGGGTGAGTGCTGAGCTTTTGAACCACAGGCACTAGGAAGACTCCTCTCTCTCTCTCTCTCTCTCTCTCTCTCTCTCTCTCTCTCTCTCCCGCCCCCATGCCTCTGTGACCAGCAGCATGTGACTGATGAGAGCCCTCATGTTTTAATGGGTGATCTCCCCAAACAGTAAAGCAGTCTCCCCCCAACTCCAAATCACATGGCTTGCCATGCCACCAGCTTTTTGGGGGGTGGGGAGAAAGGGGGTCTCCAAGGAGACCACAAATTGTGTAGGCCACCTCTTTCTTACCAGGGCAACACATGCTTCCCTCTCCCAGAGACCGTGAGAATTGCCCCGTGCGCAGCCGCCTTGCTGAAGTTGGACGCACTCGTGTGGGAGAGGGCAGGAAATGACAGTCCTGTTCTGTGCAAAAGCAGCAAAGGAAGTCTCCCCCCCCCACTTTCTTTCTCCCTCCTCCCGGCTCCCAGCTCCCACCCCCATACCACATGCCCTGTGGTGTCGTGGCGCTTTAAAGCTGGGCAGGGCTGCCGTCCATGGAGTGTTCTGCAGCTGTTGCCTAGCCCTCTGCTCCTCTGTTTTATAAATAATGCAGCACAGAGGCGTGTTGGCAGAGAGCTTCACAGACAGTTGGATCGAAGGAGCCTTCAACACATAGCAGCAGGCGGGGGGGGGCGGTTAGGTGGAGGTGGTGTGTGCATGGAGTGTGTGTGTGGGGAGAGAAGCGATGCAACTCTAACCTTGTGGTCACTGAAAGTAGAAAGGTTTCACATTGCTTGCTCTGCTGTGTGAAGGGCAGACGCAGCCCCTGGGTATTGGTCAGATGGTTCTTTCCTGTCCTTACGGTAGATCCAAGGGGAGATAGATTTCGGAGCGGGGAGGGTAAGGTTGTTATTATTTATTAAATTTGTATGCCACCCTTCGTCAGAAGACCCCAGGGTGGTTCACAACAGAAAAATGCAGAGTGAGAATATGAAATACGTAATACAAAAACAAGCCAATAACCCACCTTCTACAAACAGAATATTAATCAGCCAAATGCCTTGTTGAAGAGAAACATTTTTGCCTGGCACCTGAAGATATGTAATGAAGGTGCCAGGAGAGCCTCCCTGGGGAGAGCATTTCCCAAATGAGCCACTGCAGAAAAGACCCATTCTCATGCTGCTATCCTCCAGATCATCTCTTGTGTAGGGGCACTCAAAGAAGGGGCTCAGATAATGATCACAGGGTCTGGGTCAGATCATATGGGGAGAGGCGGTCCTTGGTCCATTTAAGGCTTTATCTGTCAAAACCAGCACTTTGAATTGGGCCCCGGATTAGCAGCCAGTGCAGTCAGGCCAGGATTGGTATAATGTGCTTAAACAATCTTTCCCTGGTGAGCAACCAGGCTGCCAAATTGTTCTCCAGCTAAAGTTTCCGAACCACCTTCCGAGGCAGCCCTACGCATAACATGTTGCAGTAATCTAGCCTTGAGGATACAAGGGCATAAACAACAGTAGTTAGACTGTCGCTGTCCAGATAGAGGCTCAGCTTGGCCACCAGCCAAAGCTGATGGAGCGCACTCTGCACCACTGAGGCCACCTGAACCTCAAGCAAAGGATCCCGGAATACCCTGCTCCTCCAGAGGGAGTGTAACCCCATCAAGAGCAGGCGATCTCCCATCCATCTGGTCTAGGGAACCACCCACTAACAGTGCCTCAGTCTTAACTGGATTGAGCTTCAGTTCACTGGCTCTCATCCAGTCCATTACCAAAGCGGGACAACGGTCCAGCTCACCCACTGCTACACCTGCTGAAGTACACTCCCCAAGCATCACCCTCTTGAAACGACCATCCAAGTAGGACAGTGGCTATGTGCTTCCCCCACCTTTGGAGGTAGTGTGCCTCATAAGTATCATTGGCTGCAACTTGCAAGTGGAGAAAGTGCTATTGCACTCAGATTCTGCGTGTGGGTTTTCCAAAGGCATCTAGATGCCCACTGAGAACAGGATGCTGAACTAGATGGGCCTTAGGCCTGATCCAGCAGGACTCTTATTATATCTTATGAGGGCTGAGGAGCTGCTTCTTCCTGGCTGGAAGCTGGGACAGTTAACTTTCAAGCCTTCACTAAGGTATTTTTCACCAGAGGATCACAGAATGCTCTCTAGATCTTTAATTTTCAACTTTCCACTTTGCTTGGGGTGGTTGGTTGTGGTAGAGAGGGGGGGTAGGATACATCTAATTGCAGTGGGCGATGCAGAGAGGAGGACCTGCGAAGACATTGTACAGGCATTTGCCAAGGTGAAAATTGGGAGGCCTTGGCTTACTCATTCGCTATGGTTACTAGCATATGCTTTGAAAAAGGAGTAAGAACATCCCCCATCCTCTCACCCCCAAGATCCCTCAGTGGCAATTGTGAAACACACTTGTTTCTGCAAAAATCAGGACCAGAACCCCTGTGGCATCGTTCTGCCTTTCTACAGGCGTTCCTACCACTGAGTACAGTCTTCGCTTTGGGGATCAGGGGGTCAATTTGTGCAGAGGGAGTGGGGAATGGTGAGGAGAGAAGCAGCATGCGTGAATACCAAAGCCGGGTGTGTGTGAGGAGGAGGAAAACGGTATTCTGGAAGCACCCTGTGGAGACTCCAAAGGGACACCCACGCGTGGCGGGGGCCATTGTGTCCTCTCTGCTTCTCCGTGGCCCAGCTGGACCCTGGTAGATCCCAGCTTGAAAAGGTTACCATAGCAACCTGCAGTTGTTAAACTAGCCTGAGTAAACATTAACAGAGAGACCCCCTGTGCGGTTCAGGGTCAGAGGCCGGGGTGCTTGGCAGGAGACTTGCGGGGGGTGTCGGCTGGAAGAACCAAGGGCGGGGGAGAGAAGGCACTAGTCAGGGGTGACTTTTGTAGCTGGATGCGAGGCCTTGTCTAATTTTGGACCTGTGGTTGTCTGGCAGACCTGCCCTGTGAAAGTGAGTAGAACTGAGGGGCAAATGATGGCCGGGATAAAGGGTCCTCCCCCAACGTCTGCCGTCCAAGCTCCATTATTGCTTCCTGACTCAGAAACCCACTCTCATCCTTATGAGGAGAGAGAGGTTTTAAGGTTTAAGTGTAGAGAGACAGTGGTTGGGTTTTTGCTTCGCGTGCAGAAAGCCCAAGGTTCAGTCCCTGGCAACTCCAGGTAGTCTGAACGCCTTGCTGAAACCCTGAAGACCTGCTGCCGGCAGTGTAGGCAATACTGAGCTACAATGGTCTCGCTCTGTATAAGGCAGCTTCCAGCTTCTATAAATACCCCAGGCTTAGGGACACTTGCTAGGAGATTGGGAGGTGTGGGGCTTAAATCTTTGGTCAAGATAGGAACCCTTTCAGCTGCAAACTGGAGGTTTGGAGGTTCCATTTGCAACATGTGGGCAGCACTGAGGAAGGGAGAACCAGGCATTTCTGGATTCATTCCTTAAAGGGTGTGTCTGTGTCACTTTCTCTGGAGGGAGGACTTGAGCACCAGCCTCTCCCTCCCCATACAGTTTCTTGCCTAGCTGTCCACAGAGCCAGGAGGATGTGGAGGGCACGAGGGCAGCCTGCCTGCTTCCCTTGTATCTTGGGAACAAGCGGAGCGCGTCCCTGGGGGTGGAGATTTTGCATGGAGCCAGGAAGTTAGAGTCCTCTGTGAGAAGCTGGGTTTTTTCCCCCTTCCCTCCCTCCCTCTCTCTCTCTCCAGCTCAGGGCTGCCTGCGGGGGCTGTCAGTCTCGTTTGATGGGAGGAAGATGGCTTCGTGGGCAACATGAGAATGTGTGGTGTGTGCTTCGGAGATGGGAAGGGGCGGGGGAGCCTTACTTCAGAATGATGCAGCTTTCAAAAGCCCTGTGTTGACTCACAGGCTCTAGGCTAGAGTTATCAACACCTGCCCTTGAAGGGTGTTTCTGTGCTTTTTTAATTGCTGCATCTTAGGGGAGGCTCGGCAGGTATGGGATTAGGTTCTCCTGTCTGTCATCCTCAGCGTCGTTTTGCTGGTTATTGAAAGCACGGGTTGTATGCCTTTCGGAGAAAGAATTGGCAACTTAAAAATACTTGCTTTTTAAAATTTTATTTTCTGGCATCAAGTGGTTCATCTAGACAAGGGCTGGCCCTAGACGTTTTGACACCTGAGGTGGACCCCAAAATGGCGCCCCCTCTACCCACCAGGGAAGAAGGGGTGAGGTGAGGAAAGATTTGCATCAGGAACAGGAGTGGAAGAAAGAACAGCATCAGCATCTGCTACCCCAGTGGATCTTGCTGTCTGAAGCAGTTGCTTCACCTTACCCAATAGGTGGGTCAGCCCTTATCTAGACCGTAATAATGGACCTCCGCATCTCTTTGAGGGGCTCCCATTTCACCGATGGGGGAGCTAAGGTTACCAGGATGCTAGGATGAGAAGTCCATGGAAGAATCTTTGTCTGGGTCCTTAAGTTTGTACGTGGTGCAGTGTTGGTGTTTCCTAATAGGGACATGGGAAGTCAGGTCCATCTGGCTCAGTGTTGTCTACACTGACTAGGAGTGGTTCTCCGGGGTTTCAGCCAGGAATCCTTTCCAAAGCCGTGCCTGAAGATGCCAGGAATTGATCTATAGCCCTGCACCTAATAGTGGCTTTCATTTTTAAGCTTTGGCACTTAAAATCTCCCAGTTTTTCATCCTTTTGCAGAGGAAATAAACTGAAACAGGACCTCCTGTTTCCATGTGGAATGACTGCTATGACCTAAATGCTAGGTGCTGAACTGAAATATTTATTTATTTATTACTTACATTAGTGGAATGGGGCTGAGATTAGAGCCTGGGGTGGTTTTTTGTGTTTTTGGCTCCTGCAGGGTTGGGAGGCTTGGAGTTGCTGAACTGAGCACTCTGGAAGGCCAGGAGAAATCTGCCCAGCTGTCGCTCTCATTGATGCAGGTGTGTGGCTCAGATAAACAGGGGTGGCTTCTGCCAAGTGGTGGCAGTGGCTCAGCGAGAGGGTCTCCTTGCTGTTCTTTGGATGCAAAGGAAGATTATAGTGCTGGGTCTGGCAAGGCATCCTCTTCTCCCCCCACCCCAGCGCCACACACGGTGCTTCCTGCAGTCCTGGGATCCGGAGCTTGTGCTCCATCCGTCACATATTTTGCTTGGCACATTTGGGGTTTCTAAGCTCCTTGGACAAGCAACAGAGGCTGGGTAATGATCTCAGACCAATTAAAGGACAAGAATCCCATGTTGACTTTGCAGCAGGGCCCTGGAGGTACATCTGTGCTACAAATGTGACTTGGTTTTAAATCAGTTTTAGCTGTCAGGCTGTCCCCTCCCACCCCCAGGAACCCTGGGAACTGTAGTGTTTTCCCCCACGACAATTATTGAGGAATCCTCTTGTCAAATTCAATTCCCCAAACTTCCTAAAATTGGGAGGTGGGGGCGGGATATATGGCGGTTAGATAATCCTGGAGCTTGTTTAAGGCTCCAGTCCTGTTGAACTCAATGGGACTTCTGAGCAGACAGCGTATAGGGCTGTGCTGTAAATTTGCCTCGCTTGGTTTATAGAGAGATGCTGCTGCTTTCAGCTCCCTGGAAGGCTTGGCTCCATATATGAATCTGCTCTGGAGCAGCTGGCATCTTATTTGGCTGTTGCTCCAGGGTTCCCCTCAGATCCTATTCCTGCTCTTCTTCGCCATATGGGGGAAGATAAGTTGTGCGGCTGGCTGGCTCGGTCCTGCATATGTGCCTTCCCCACATCCTTGCCTGACATTCTTGACCCAGCCCTCTGCAGGACAGCATCCACCCATTGCGGCTGGCTTTGGCTCGAGTTAGCGTCAAGAGACGGAGGCAGGAGGGAGTGTTCCGGGGAGTGGGGGACGTAGCAGTATGTTTGTGGTGAGGATGAGCAGTGTTAGAAACTCAGATATATAAGCTAATTGCCAAATGGGACTTTCAACCTGGGTTACGGTCACCACAACAAAATATCCAGGCGCCTTTTTTCTTCTTCAATGAAGCTTCTTATTATTCATTTTGTTTCTATACCACTTTCTATTTTAAAGGGGGGGGGGAAATCTCAGAGCCGCTTACAACACATCAAATAAAACAATGAAACAAATTCAAGCTTCAAGGAAAATGTTTCAGATCCTTACCTAAGTGAAATTTTGCATCCCCATATTTATTCGCCTACTTAATTTATATAGCTGCCCCATAGCAGAAGTACTCTAGGAAGTCAGTGTGATGTAGTGGTTAGAGTGCCGCTATAGGACCTGGGGGATCAGGGTTCAAATCTCCACTCAGTCATGAAGCTCAGTTGGTGACCTTGGGCCACGTAAACCTTGGAGGAAAGGGTGGGATATAAATGCAATAAATAAGCTCTTCTGCTTACCTGCTTAAGAATGCTGGAGGGGCCAGCCACATGGAGATGTTGGCTGCCAACCTAGCATCCAGAAATCTCCTTGTGGTCGCAATTGGACTGGCGCCAGTTGCAAAATGCGCCTGGCACATGGGGAATTTCTAACACTGGGATGGGGTGCTTCTCAGCAACAGAAGCTCTACTGCCTCTCCTATACTCTGCCATTGCCACAAGTCAAATCTGAGCCTTTTCGCCCCCTCCCTAATTTCTGGTTGTCACTACTATCCCGTTCCAGGGTGTGGGGAGCCACATGCTACCATCACTATTCCCTGCGCAAGCTGGTTGTCAGCCGTGGCTCCCTGCAAGGTTGGCAAAATTGGGGGTGATGGGGCTTATGGCGCGCCAGCCATCGTTGTGGATGAGTCCTCTGCCCCCTCATTTGTGCTCGGGGCTTCAGGACAGTAATGGAGCTCATTAGTTGGAGGTTGCAGGTGCCCTGGCTACCCTGCTCGTCCCAGAGGGCTGTTAATGAGCGGCGGTTAACTAGCAGCTCAGCTCTGCACTCTCGCTCCTCCTGAGCAAGATTTGAAGGCAGGAATCCCAGGGCTGTATGTGTGTGTGTGGAAATTGCAGAATTGTCTTGCAGCACAAGGTAGGAGAGGGCGGGAGAGCAGTTTGGGTTTGCTTGGCTCAGAAAGAAAAGAGTTAAAGGGACAGCCCCCCCCCCACGCAAATTAAGTCCTTTCCCCCACCTTGCCCTTTTAATATTTTGGTGCCATCTTATGTGTGACGTTAGCTTTCGGATGCACCTAGCCTGCAGATGGGGACTTTTCAGATTTCCCTTCTGGGGGTGGCCTGTGGCTATTTGCAAGAGCAGAAGCATGCCCCTGTACCTTGGCACCTCTCTTTTAGGGGTGGGGTGGGGTTGTGCTCCTCGTGAGTAATGGTGTTCCAGCAGATGGGACCCCGGCCACACAGTGCCAAATGCACAGGGAGGGAGGGAGGGAGATTGCGGGCAGTTCTGCCTTTAGCAGCAGCAGCGGCAACAGCGGCAGCAGCAGCCATGCTTCAGTGTCTGGGTCTGTGTGGTGTGGCTGAAACTGCTCTTGTGTGTCACTGCACCCCTTCTCTGGGGCTCTGGCACTGCTCCGCCTACTCCTTCCCACTGCTGTGATTGCTGTTGGCCCTGGTGGTTAAATGCTGATTGCACTTTCAGGCCTTCTGGCCTAGTTGTCTAACAGCCTGAAACCTGCAGGAAGATTGAGTAGAGACTCCCTGCCAGCAGTGCGCCTGCAGTCGGCTGATTTCCCCTCTCTTATATGCACTGCCACTTGCACCTGATTAGCTCAGGCTGCTTTCTTCTTTCGCCTGCAATGCCAACCCCCCCCTTCCTAAAATCACAGTCCTTTTTTGCTATCTCCAACCCCTTCCGTTGCTGAGGTCTTAAATACAGCTGCTGTGCTGAGCCTGACCTCCTCTGATCATGTAGTTAACTGGGAATCTGTCTTTGGGGCAGCATAATTGGGCAGGCTGAATATGAAGAAAGCGAGTAGAAGCCTTTGACTCTTGTTTGGTCAGTTTTCCTCTGACTTGAGGCAGAGCAGAAACCCTATGTCTTTGTCTGATTGTGGAAGACATGCTTGGAATTTCAGGGGCAGTTGGGATTTTTAAGATCCTGCTTTAAGTTTCTAGTCCTCGTGGTGGATAGAGAAAGCACTTGAGTAGGAGCATACACAGTCTCTTCAGGTGTCTCCAGTATTTTGGGAGGGGTAAAGTTCTGGTCCACCCCAGAGAAGACTTGGTCATATTCCCTTCTCGTCAATGCCAGTACTCCTGATGCACTGGTACTTTTCTGCTGGTGGCAGATTCCCCCCCCCCCCCGTCTGAACTTAAGCATAAACATTTTATGTAAAATGAGCAAATGCACACAAATCCCACTGATATGTAACAGTTAATCTGAGCATAGGATTTTGGGTTCATTGATGTGGAACATGGATGCTTATGGAATGGAATATAAAGAGAGGTGTGTGTGTGTAATACCTGTGTAGTGGGAGAGGATAGAGCTGATTGAATGAGTATACTATTTAGTAGCACTTTAAATCTGAGCGTGATCATTCACTACTGCACACTGTAGATAAAAATCAATAATTTAAAAACCAGTTAAATCTTTTTAAAAATATATATAGTCAATTATTAGCAGCCTTAAAAAACACACACCAGTATATTCTATTCAAATTTTGTGTTAAACAAGCATGTTTGAGCTAACATTGTCTCAATATTAAATCATGGCCATCTATCAGAATGGTTTACTTCAGAAATAATGCCAAACTTTGAGAACAAACCTTCAAAGGGCCTTGGCTTCACACATTGACTCCTTACCTTGTGTATTGCAAATCCCTATTTTTTCCTGATTTGTGGCAAACCTTAACTTAGTTTGCCAGTTCCAATAAACAGATAAAACTGTTTGTCTCAAACCACAAAAGGGGGAGGGTATTGCTATGTGTGAATTGGAAGCTCCATGAGCACCTATTTTGTGCTCTCCAAATGTCCAGGCTTTGCAGTATTGTAGTTCTTGAAATATGAGACTTTTATTCTGCCAATCAAACAGCACCAGCATTTACTTTCCTCGTCAACAAAAAACATTGTTTTGCCCAGAGCTACTAGGAATGTGGTGGGACTTCAGTGGCACTGTGGTCTAAACCACCGAGCATCTTGGGCTTGCCGATCAGAAGGTCGGCGGTTCGAATCCGTGCAATGGTATGAACTCTCGTTGATCTGTCCCAGCTCCTGCCAACCTAGCATTTCAAAAGCACACCAGTACAAGTAGATAAAGAGGTATCGCTGCAGTGGTAAGGAAAATGGCATTGCTGTGTGCTCTGGCACTTGTCACGGTGTCCCCTTGTGCCAGAAGCGGCTTAGTCATGCTGGCCACATGACTTGGAAAGCTGTCTGTGGACAAACACCGGCTCCCTTGGCCTGAAAGCTAGATGAGTGCCGCACCCCATAGTCACCTTTGACTGGACTTAACTGTCCAGGGGTCCTTTACCTTTTACCTTCACTAGGCTTCCAATCTTACATGTATTTGGTTTGCTCAGAATAAAGTTTCACTTGGTTCCATGGGACAAGTACACAGGAAACTGGCTTATACTGAACCAGATCATTGATCCATCCATCTGGGGACACCTAAGGGCTTAGCTACACTTTTTCTTGATCTGCTGCTTTCCCCCCACCCCCGAAAACTGCTCTTTAGCACTCAGTTAGAGCAAACAATTCGGGTTTTCTCAGGGTTTATGTTTGCTCTGATTTAGCACTAAAGAGCTGGTTTCCCCTGAGAAAGGAGTGGGGCAAGGGGGAAAGCGCTCAGGCCTGTGCCTAGAAAGCACAGGTGAAGCAGAAAATAATGACTGGTGCTTTCTAGGCACGGAAGAAGTGTGGACAAGCCCTAACTGGCAGTGTTTCTCCAGGGCTTCAGACAAGAATCTTTCCCAGCCCTACTTGGAGATGCTGGAAATCGAACCTGGTACCTTTCTTTAAGGAGAAGTATTTTTCACTGCAAAAGGCACGTGGGCTTCATGGCCAAAGGGTTTGGATTATGTTCCTGTGTTTGTCCAAAAGCTTTATTTCGTTGCAAGTTGCTAGATTTTAGTGCCTGTAGAAACCAGGTAGTATGCAAAGTGTGGTGAGGAAATGCATGAATTTAAAAACGAGAAATTCCCTGCCTGTGCTGTTTCCAACAAAAACTACTTGCCA
The DNA here is from genome assembly GCF_964106645.2 of Podarcis pityusensis. Classification (NCBI taxonomy): domain Eukaryota; kingdom Metazoa; phylum Chordata; class Lepidosauria; order Squamata; family Lacertidae; genus Podarcis; species Podarcis pityusensis. The sequence continues at coordinate 24,433,356 of NC_138033.1, read as the reverse complement.
ACAGAGGCAAGAGCTTCATTTTCCCATCCTCTTGTTGCTTTCCTTCTCCTACTCCCATCAGATGCCATCAAAGTGTGAGCGAGGCATTTTAAGCTGTGGCGTGAGCACTGAGTGGAAGGATTTCATCCTCCCCCCTCCCCTTTCCTCCTACACCTCCTGCTGGCAACTTTAATGAACAGTGACAAGCCTCACAACTCTCAGCTGATATCCCTCCACTAAGGACAGCCACACAAATAGTGACTATGTTAAATGGTCTAAATCTGCCAGATATGTGGCTATCCACTGTGGCAGCGGCTAGGAATGCCAAAGAGAATTGAACCCAGCCCTGTTAGCAAATACAAGAAAGTTCTTCTCTTCCACCCTGCCTCCCACATTGGAACACCCTGTAAAGTGTGCCTGGCTTCAGCCACTTGCAAATGATGCTGAGTAACCTTGGGCTTTGCTGCCCTCTTACTCCAGTAAGGCATAACTTCCCATTCCCAAACATCTTTTAACTGCGGCCCTGGCACCTTCCTTCAAGGACATCTCTGAGGTACCATATGGCTTGGTTTAGAGAGCAGCACAACTGTGGGCCTACAGAGCAGGTGTGAAAAGCGGAAGGTCACTGAGGGCTCCAAAGCTCCTTATATTTGCTGATTTCTTATATGTGCTTCGGGAGTTTGGGTATGTGTCTTTGGAGTAATTAGCCGGACTTAAAAAATAAATAAATCCTAATCCTAGGATTGGCACTTTCTGTTTTGTTCCCTAGCAGGATGCTTTGCACAGGCAGAACCTTCACAGGTGCAGCTGTTCTAGCCATGCGGATACAGCGAATAAAGGCTGCATCTGTTGAAGTCATACACACGTACTTGGTTAAATGCAGAGGGATCCTATTGTTATACAGCACTTTCCCCCAAACTGGTGTCTTCCAGATGTTGCTGGACTACAACACCCATAATCATCTCTCTGATCATTGGCAACACTCACTGGGCCTGGTGGGAACTGTACTCCAAAAAATGTAGAGGGCACCTCTGGAGTTAAAGCCCTGCCCAGGGTAAATAAACTCAAGCTCGTAACTCTGAAAGGTCCTATGGGGTCCGCTGAACCTAGGTTCAAATCTCCAAGTCAACTGTGGAGGTTTCTTTGTGTGTGTAAAAATGGCAACAAATGTCACAGAGCAGTTAAGAGCATGAAAAAGGCAGGTTAGCAAATAATGCCCATGCTAGCTAAATAGTTAAGTACCCACTTGGACATTAGATTATTATTTTTTTGACAGAGGGAGCGGGTTGGTGGGATAGAGGGCTATCAAATGGTGAACACTGGTATCCTACAGGCCTTTCTCAAGTGTTCCTCTTTTTATCCACACTTTCGCTCTCTCTCTCTCTCCTCCCCTCCCCAACTCACACACACAATTTTCACTTCTAATTAGCACGCTTGGCTATTCTAAGCCCCCACACTTGGCCTTCGGTTATCTCGGAGGGATTCATAGTGAACGAGAGCCGGGGTTGCTAGGTGAGGGCAGCGGCCATCTTGCTTAGCACATGGCTTGCTGCTTTTGAAGCAGGAGTTGGCGGCCTAGCCTCATAGGCCCATGGGGCTGCAAGAACCATGTTTTTTGTTTGTTTGTTTTAGTGTACCTCTGCAGAAGGGGCAGACATGCCTCTTCTCTCTCTCTCTCTCTCTCTCTCTCTGCCTCTTCTCTGGGAAGAAAGAAAAAGAAGAAGAGAGGAAGCAATAATGGCTGGCAGGCAGGTCAGATTGTAGCTCTGGGCAGGCATTTCTGGCGATCAAAGGGGATTTTGTGTGGAATGTCTGTGTCAGCTTAAGCAGCATGTGGGGGAGATCGAATGTGCTGGAGCAGGCAGTGGGGGGGGGGGCGGCAGGGTGAGAAACTACTCTCCTTGCCCCCTCCCTCCCTCCTCCTCCTCCTCTTGTGGATTCATGGCAACTTCCTGACCTCTAATGATCCTATCCTTGTGGGGAGAGGCCCCGGCTCTGCAGTGGGAGGGAAAGAGCTGAGCTTTCCAGGAGAAGGCCCGAGGGTGCCCTTGGGCTCTGCAGCAAAGCTTAGTGTAGCGGACGAGAGGGAAGCTTGGGTTGTAATAGCTCCCACGTTGCTTACTTGGTGCCTGGGCTGCCATGCTGATTGTTGTGGGGATGTAATCTCCTTCCACTAAATCACACTGAACCTGTCTTGGCAAGCACAGCCTAGCAGCAGCCTGGCACCTGCGACCTAGCCAGGGAGGCTGGAAACGCCACCATATTCTGATGAAGTTCGTAGCTTTGCGGTGGGGGGGCGGTTCCTGGATCAAGCGCTGTCATTAGAGGACCAAGTGGCCTTGGTGGCATGGCCCACTTTTCACCAGCTGAGACTGGCCAGCCAGCTGTGTCTGCTCCTGGCTACTGTAAAGTGTTATACCTGGGGCTGCCTTTGAAGACTGTTCCGAAACTTGAGTTGCTGTAGAATAAGGGTGTCCAACTGGTCGACCGCAGTCAACAGGTCGATCCCCGGATGATCGGGGTTGATTGTGGGATCCTTATTGCTCGTGTTGTTTAGAATCATGTCTCCGCCGCCCTCCCCCCTCGGTCTTTCCCTGCGTTACTGAGCGTTCCTTTGTTGTCTGCTGTAGCGCTGTGTCTGTTAGCGGATGTGTTGTTGGTGAGCAATTTATTTTAATTCTGCACACTAACTGTTTTTTAAAAAGGTCAACAACTTTGGGAAGTCCCCCTGTAAAAAAAGCTCTAGAACTTAGACCTGTTCCCCTAAAAAAAAGCCAGAGGCACCGACTTTGCTCAGCAATGTGTGTGCGCGACGTCAGTGATAATTTTGTGGGTTCCCAGGCCCCCAGGGCCCCTGGAGTTGGCGCCAGTGCAGGGAACAGATTATGCAAGAGTTTGAAGAGGTTCATTGGCCCTTTTCTCCTGATCTGTTCAAAGTGTTGGTGCTTATGTTTTAAGTGGCAGCACAGCTTGGGATCCAGGTACCTGAAGGGACACCTGATCCTAGATTACTCTGTCCACAGAAGATCCTCCTCCATAGGCTCAGCAGTCCAAAGTGAGGCAGGTGGCTACTGGAGACACAAAAGAGGGAACCTTGTTAGTTGTGATATCCTGATTTTGAAATTTCTTCCCAAAGGAGACCTGCCTGGCCACCTGCTTTCTTTTGCTATTTTGAAGTTTTCATCTGACTTTTAATGCTGAAGTGCCTAACATAATTTTATTTATAATTTTCATTTATATACAGTTCAACAATAATTCTAAGATTTCAAACCTTAACTTCCTCCTCTTTCTGTGGTTCCTTAAATTTATTTTCATCATTCCCCACATATTCCAAATTATCTTGACTTATTATTTTATTCATCTGTTTTCATATATGTTCTTTGAAACTGCAAGTTATTACAATAATCCTGCCAATGTCTTAATATTTTTACAGTTTGTAAATACTCAATAAACCATTTCCATTCCTTTATAAAATGTTTGTTGCCTTGATTTCTTATTCTTCAGTAAGTTTTGCCATTTCTGCATAATCCATTAGTTACTGTAGCCATTCTTCTCTTGTGGGGACTACTTATTTCCATTTTGGGGCAAATAACATTCTTGCAGCTGTAGTTGCATATGTAAATAAATTTCTGTATTGTTTAGGTAGTTTGGTTCCTATAATTCCCAAGAGCAAAGCTTGTGGGGTTTTTTTATGAAGTGCCTAACAGGTCACTACAAACAAGACAGTCCCTACCCATGGGCGTAAATTAAAAATATACGACACAAAAGGAAAAATGATTTGGAGGGAGGAAGAAAAAAAGCAAACTTTGATTCAAGTTCTTAGTTACACGTTCTTCTAATGACAAGCTGGGGTGGGAAGGTTGAAAGGAGAGGAGGAGCAAGGAGCAGAGAGCCCTTGGTCTCTCAAGCTGTGCTGATGCATCTCTCCTCTGAAATGGGTGTTTCCAGGTTACAGTTGCTGGAGGGAGGAGCCTGTTCCATCATTTCTTCTACAGGCAAAAGCCTCTTGATTCTTTGGTGGCTGTCACTATATCTTAAGGAAGCAGATTCCATAGTTTTAAATGTACTGTGTGAAGTACCTTTATCAGTCTTGAATCTTTCAACATGCAGCATCATTGGATGCAGCAATGAGAGGAAGAAAAAAAAACCCATCCATTTTCTACACACAGTGCATTCTTAACAATGACTTAAGTATTTTGAATTAAATAAGCTCTTGTGGGTAGTAGTAAACATGCTTTGGGTGTTTCAGTCCTTTTAAAGTGAAGGATTGGCATATGGTCAAAATTTGAAGATGGTAAATAAAGATACAGAGAAAGTTTGAGCTGTTGGTTTTAAATAGAATTCTAATGCAAAGAGGGCTTCTGACTACTATACAAAATGCTGTAGTATTATTGGTGTTTGATTTATCTGAAGAAAAAGGGAAATGTTTTTTTATAAATAGGCCAGCAGCATCCCCATGTGTGAATTTCAAGGGAAATGCCTCACTCCAGAAATAAGTAAAACTGGATGAGAGATGCTAGACCTATAATTGTCTTTTTTGCAAACTGTTTTGAGGTTTGTCTGTTTTTACAATCAGGCGGTATATAAATCTTGGGGAATAAATAAATAAGAAGATCAGGGATCTTGAGCATTTGGTGGTTTTACCATCAAGCTATAGAATCTTGGCTTAAGGCAATTCAAAGTTTATAATTTCCTTTAGCTTGTTTAGAGCCACTCATTATTTTCCTTGGCTACCATTGGAAATTGTGTGTTTTAACATTTTTAGATAGAGGGTTATATTGAGTTAATAGAGCTAGGATTAGGATCTTGATGGCTTCAATGTGGAAATCTTCTGGGTTGAGGAAGATTGAATGGATCTGTTCCCAGTACTTCAGTCTTTACTTGCCATGATAGCAAGTAGAGCAGTTTAAGTTCTTGCTGACCATCTCTTGGACTAGTTTCCTGCCAAGGTTGGTCAATCTGTGCCTGTGCCTGCGCCTTACATAAGACATAGGGCTTGTGTGATGGAAAGGTCATCCATACTCTTGGTTTTGAACTGGTGGGTTGGGATCCATAACTACAATTCCCAGGATTCTTGGGGGGGGGGGGACGGACGGAACCATGACTGTTAAAGTGTTAAAAGGTAAAGGGACCCCTGACCATTAGGTCCAGTCATGGCCGACTCTGGGGTTGCGGCTCTCATCTCGCTTTATTGGCCGAGGGAGCCAACGTACAGCTTCCGGGTCATGTGGCCAGCATGACTTAGCCGCTTCTGGCGAACCAGAGCAGCACACGGAAACGCCGTTTACCTTCCCGCCAGAGCGGTACCTATTTATCTACTTGCACTTTGAAGTGCTTTCGAACTGCTAGGTTGGCAGGAGCAGCGACCGAGCAACGGCAAGTCCTAGGCCCTGCGGTTTAACCCACAGCGCCACCCGCGTCCCTGTTACAAGTCCCCTGTGTTACAAGAGCTTTAAATGCATGGTGTGGCTGTGACTTAAGTTGCCCACCTTCAGCAGCAGCTTCAGTCTTTTAAGTGTGTCTTGGGCTTTCCCCACCTGTGGAGTACATAAGGAAACCCTGCCGTTATCTATCTACGCAGAGCTGGGCAACCACTGGCCATCCCAGCCTGGCCAATGCAAATGCGATGCTGACCTTCCTGCTAAAGACCACAACTAGGTATTATTTGTAGGAACAGATGCCTCCTCCTGTTTTACTGGTGGGAGAAGCCCCTGGGCAAAGTAAACATGTGTCTGTGGGGATGTGGCATTGAAAGGGGGAGCATTCCCTTGGATAGTCTCTTGCCCTGTTTCCTGGCAGTCTTGCTTGAGACTTCTCTAATGAGCTGCCTGATATCTTCCGAGACTTGCTGGGTGTGTTTGTGTGCATGTGAACACAGAGCACCCTCCTTGCTATGCTGCTCGTGGTTGTGACCCTTGCACTCAAGTGACAGGATTTCCCCCCCTCCCGCAGGCCTTGCAATAAGGGTGTATGTGTTAGTCACAGACTGTGTGCTTTTGGTGGTGTAAACCTCCCAGGGCTGGAAGCTTGGGCAGTCACCTTTCTCTGACTCTCACACTCCTGTAGCTGCAAGGAAGTTCCTTCTTTGTCCTCCAATCTCTCCCTATATATCCTGCTGCTTTTTTCCCCCTTTCTTTTTTTGTTCCAGGAATCTCGTCTGGCTTGCATGCAGTGGGTTAACAGCTCTCCCTGCCACACACAGGTGTATCCGGAGGCTGGAGAGGGGTGGGGTGAGGGGGACAGAGGGAGGCAGTCACTGCTGGGAACAGAGAGATTGTTGTGGGGGGGGGGAGTGGATTGTGTATCTGCTCTGCAGCCTGTCTTTTTATCCCTTGCACATCATTAGTGAGTCAGAAGCACTGAGGGGAGAATAACCTGGTGGAGCTGGAATTAACCCCATGGCGGCTGATGGATGGCAAGGGCGAGGGAGGGGGGAAGAGGAGGAGGCAGATTCAGACCTTGCTTCTGCAGGTTTAATAGCTGGCAGTAGATGGAAAGGCCTGGGGGTTGGTGCATACAGGGAATGTGGCTTGCTCTTGGGGAGCAGGGGAGGCTGGAGGAATGAGTTTACCCTTTCTCTCGCTAAATCTTGCTTTTTTGCCAGCTGTTGATGCTTGTGGGGTTTATTGAGCTACTGCCACGGCAGCAGCATGGTGATGCATGTTGGGGAAAAGTTCTGCTGTCATATGTTTTCTCTAAACATCCAGTTCTCTTCCTTTCCCTTAATCCCTTCACACACCCCTTCCAGGTTTCCAATTGTGCTAAAAGCGTGGGGCTAAGTAAACAGGATTTGGGTGGGGGAGGTGTGCTGAGGACTACTTCACAAGGCTGGTGGTTTGTGGTGGTGGAGCAAGACCGGTCCCAGTCAGTCTTAAGGGCCCAGATATGCAGAGGGGTTGTTAGGAGCCGGTCCGAGGCATCTCTTAAAAGGGGACCATTTCTGAGGCTGTGATTCAAGGCCTTTTGTTTCGAAGACCAGGATGTATAACAGGAGATTTCATTCTCTCCCTCTGCCACCCTGGCCCCTAATTCTCAGGGTGGCTGCCGTTTTCTTTGCCTGAAAGCAAGATGGCAGTCACTTAGTGCTTCATCCGCGGACTCTTGCTTGGTACCCAGCTGAAGTCCTAATCCGCTGTGACACTGCAACCATCTCTGAGGCAGCTAATTGTAGTGTCCCCAGCAGCGGATTACAGTTTTAAAGTGGGGGAATAAGCAGCGGGAGCAGATGAGCGCCTAAGCAACAAATCTCCTGTTTTCATGCAGGCGACTTTCATTATTAATATAATTAAGATGCCGATGAGAGGGGGAAACTCAAGAAGTGGTTGTATGAGAGCAGAGTTCCTATAGAAGGCCTGTTTTTTTGGCTGGGTACAGGGAAACCAGAGAGCCTTGGTAAAGTGTGCTTCTGTCTGTCAGGTAAGAAAGGAGCATGGGAAGCAGCCTTCTCTTGAGACAGATCTTTGGTCCATCCATCCATCTCTGTATTATCTATGCTGACTTCCATAGACCCTTTGGAATTTCAGACAGGATTTTCCCAAGCCGTACCTGGAGATGCCAGGAAATTGAACCCAAGACCTTCTGCATGCTCTATCACTGTACAATGGCCTCTCCCTGCTCCCCTTGAGTGAATGACCATTAGGTGTGGGGTGGGGAAGCAACTATACTCTTCTCCCCACCGCCTCTTTTTCCCCAAGGCATGGGCTTGCCTTGAAAATGTAGAGAGGTTCTTTGGCTCATCCCTCTTGCCAGTTAAATTGGGGTTCAACAGTGGCACGGGAAAATGATGAAGGGATTGGACTGTAATTGCTAATCCCTGTCTATTTCCGCTTTCCAGAAAGTTGTCACTGCCAGTTTTTTTTTATAGTGGGAGTAGATCGCAGTCTCTTGAAAGTTGGACATGCCTGATGTCCAACTTTGTTGTGCTTTGTAAGGTAGGACACATGGCCACCCTATAACCCCAGGGATCTGTCCTGCCAGTTCTCTGCCCTAGCCTCCACAAGGCACTGTATTTCCACGTTTGTGGTAACACAGCCAGGTCGCTTTTTGGAATGATCTCCATGCTACCTGGCTCCAGTCTCAGCCCCCTATGAAAGGGTCTTTGTATACTGGGTAGAAGCTTTTCTCCCCCTCCCTGGTTCTTCTCTGGCCCCTCGTACAACCCTGGTCCCCTTTCCAGTGCACAGTGACGGTGCCTCAAAGCCATCCTCTTTCCTTTTTCTTTTTTGCTTCTCGAGGGTGGTTGGGAGGGAACTGGTCAGCGCCTCTTCTCTGCTCCCATCTTTGTGTGGATATCTAAACAGCAGATAAGGAAAATCTCCCCGGAAAAGCCTCTGGATGTTTCGCACGTGCTTCACTATGTACGCATTTGTGTATCTGTCCTCCAGAACCAGCGTGGCCCGTTCTACTAGAAGAATCTCTCACCCTGAAAGTAAGCAATTAATTTAAGGCATTTCTGTGCTGCCTGCCACCCTGTTTGGATTTCAAGGTGCTGGGCGTGATGTAGAATCGGTGCAGTAAAAGATAGCCGCAATGGTAAAAGCAGCTGGTGTACAGTCCTTGGAAACAGACTGACTTTTGCACTTTTCAGGCATCAGGTTTTCATCCTCCCTATCCCCTTTGGAGGGCTGAAAAAGGGGGAAAAGAAGTAACTAAGCTGGCTTGGCAGTAGTAAAGATAACATAAGCAAGACTGGAGGAAAGAGAGAAAGCAGCAGCTCTGGAGGGAGGCGCTCCTGAAGGAGGGGCTGGCGCAGAACAGCTGCTGCTTGGGCAGTTGCCTGATCCTGATGGTGGAAGAAGTGTGCCCCCACTGTCCTTGTACACATGTGGGGTGCATTTGTGTGGGGTCCGTGTGGTGTAGTGGTTAGAGTGCTAGGCTAGGGGCTGAGAGAACAGGGTTCAGATTATTATTCAGCCAATAATAAGCTCTTTGGATAACCTTGTGCCAGTCACTGTCTCTTAGCCCCGCCTTCCTTACAGGGTTGTTGTGAGAACAGCATTGGGGAAGACGAGGAAGGGAAACCCTGTGTTTCCCCTTGAGCACCTTGGAGAGGTGGGGTGTAAATCAATCAAACTCATAAAAACTGAGCAATTCCCCAAATGGTGCTCAGGCCTGTTAAATGCTCATCTATATGTATTAGTTCTTCTCCCCCCCCCCCCAAATATTGCCTGTAGATCAAGAGGGAAGGCCTTGTTCTAGGTTTCTTCTTGAGATTAAATGCAGACTTGGGGTAGTAGCTCTTTTTTGGAGAGGGGGAGCACTCACCTTCTCAAACTCCATGTCCCAGAGAATTTCTCCTACCCATTTCTCTCCTGCTGAAAAGCTTTTTCCAGCTGATACTGGGTTGGATCCAACACTGTGGAAGCGGAGTTCCCCTCTTGCAGCAGGACTTCCCCTTCCTCTCTTCCTCCATGCTGCCCCCTCATCAAACTGCTCCAGAGGGTCCCATATTTTGTGGCTGCAGGCAGGGAGGAGAGGAAGGGGAAATCCCCTTGCTCAAGCAGAAGTCTGTTGCATGAGCTGGACAACAGTTTTCAATACACCCCTGTTGATTCCATTTTTTTAAAATGAACATTTTTAGCCTGTGCATCTTTATATTGTGTATTTAGCATTAATTGCTTTTTTTTAATCCATCAATTGGCTTGGGGGGGGGGGGACTTGCTTTGAGACTATATACTGGTAAAGGGACCTGACAAATTTTATAACTTTCTTAAACACATGGCGCTCCTTCCTGCTTGGAAAACCATCATTTGAGCCTCTGTCCAACCTTTGGTTTAGCATTGCATATGCAGCTGTTCCTGACTACTTGTGGTGGTGCAGAGGTGAGGAATATCAGGCCTAGGGGCCAAATGCAGCCTCCTAGACCTCTATACCTGACCCTTCAATCTCTCCACAGCCCCTTTGTAGCCCTGCTTTGCAGCTTTCTTGAGTGTTTTTGCCTGGCTGGAATATGGTCCTTGGACTCTGACGATGCCTCTTGCTTGCCTGGATGGAGGATGTGAGTGTGTGTAGAAACTAGCTTTCTGGTTCAAAGGTAAAATTTGCATTCATGGCTCCACCCACTCTTTCCTCTGCCCCTTGGAATGTTGCCCCAAAAGGAATGTGACCCTTTGGCTGATAAAGGTTCTCCTGCCCTGTGGTAATGGAAGGAAGGTGGCAGCTGGTGGTGGGGGAAGGAAGAATGGCTGGACGGACAGTCTTGTGGAGCACATCTCCTCACTTCAAACTGTATCCCTGGCTCTCTTGGGATTCCGATGGGTATTGACAAACCAGAATTGCTCAGCCAAAACAACATCCTGTTGCAGCTTTTTATAAACCCTTTACAGTCCTCTTCCCCTAGCAGCTGAATCTGGGTATTTTTTTATTTTTAAGAAGGCCACGGTGGTGGTTCAGGAAGAGCCAGACTACTGACACTGTATTTCACAGACTCTTGCTGCTCTCTATGTCTTGTCCTGCTTTGTGATAACCAGCAAATGCCCACCCTGCTTTGCTGGTCTGTTTGTGATGCTTGGGTCCAGGTGGGGTGAGAAGAATGTGCTTCTCCTTGCATCCAACAGAGTTGGATGCTTTAGTCTAGCCTTCAAAAGAGGTGTTCCCCTCACTTCAGAGATGTCTGCACTTCAATGGAAAGCTTGCACACTGGATTTGTTAAAACAGCATTCTTGCCTCTCTGGTGGTGGAAAGCTGGTAGATAGGGACACCCTGTGTATTTTTAACTTCATTCTTACTTAGGCCATGCACACATTAGTGGCTTAAAATACAGTGAGGTTGCCCCACCCCACCCTTCAGCTATATATCAAGTTGCATCTGCATGTTGCTGTACACACCGGAGACCGGGCGGGGATCTCTTCACCCAATGTGTCTTACCTGTTCACCTTCCCCACACCTGCAACCTTCCATAATTCCTGTTTGTGAAGCTGTTGTCTCTGCATGTTCAACAGCTGTCTTGAATATATTATTATATATTTATTTATACCCTGCCCTTTCAGGCACCAAAGGCGGCTTACAGATTAAAAATAAGAACAGCTAAGAATGTATAAACATCATCCTAACTGTGGCTTAGGTTTTCAGATTGGATGGAAGCTGGTTTGAGGGGAATTGCATCTATCAGCAGTATTTCTCAAGAAACTACAGGATAGCTGTGTGTTGCAGCTTATACCATGTGTACACAACTTCAAACGCCAGCGCTGGGAGCGTACTGGAGCCAGAGTAAATGGTAATGTGTACACAGCCTTACTGTTTTCATCCTGCACTTCCTCCAAGTTGCTCAGCACACTATAAATGAAGGGATTTGTTCCGCTTTTTGTAAAAGCCTCCACCACAATCCTGCAGGGTAGGTTAGGCTGAGATGGAATGGTTCATAGATGAGTAGTGATGTGAAAACTTTAGCCCAGTATCACCAGGCACATTTTGCACCTAGCTATCAGCCACTTGTGACCACGTGAAGATGCCTGGGCACCAGGATGGCGCCTGATGTTTTCACAATCTGGAGGTGCATGCCTGGGGGTCCTTTGATCTTGACTGTTTTCACATACTAACAGTGCACCCTGCAGAATTCTACCCATTATATTTTATCTGCACAACCAGAATGAATTTCAGGAACCCAAAAGTCGTATAGAAAAATATGACTTTTGAGTCGCCTGGCCAAAAAATGGCAACTAGGCATTTTATTTTGGTGACTGCAACCCTGGTTTAAGGAACCATTTGCACCTAGATTGTATATCTGAGTTTCTAACATTGCCCAGGGGTAGCTGATGTGATACTCTTCTGATTTTGCAGGACTCCAACTCCTCTCAGCCTCAGACAGCATGGCTAATGGACAGGGATGATGGGAGTTGTAGTCCCACAGCATCTGGAGGGCACCATGTTGGCTACTGCAGTTCTAGTCACTATACTGCATGTGTTCTTAAGTGGACATGCTGGCTACATATGACTAGCATGAGACTGCACTGACTTGTCTGGGAATCCTATTATTGCCCTCTCACCTTCCTGTGTCCCATACCACATCTTTCTTTCTTTGTCATTTAAAGCATTGTACGTGTGACCACGGTTTGATGGTCCTAACCTGTGATATACTGCCTAGAGTGGCTGGATACAGTAGAGGGCACTTTCAGTGGTTGTGCTGAAGAGAGAATTTTAGCAGGTGCAGGTGGTCAGGCAAGCTGCAGCTGAGCCAGTCTCTCCTGCACAAATATTAAATGTTGTGTGTCCTGTCCTCTATTACAGGTGTTGGAATCTTCATCCTTCCTGTTGTTGCTGAATTATAGCTTCCATCTTCCCTGGCTTACAGGGGCTGATGGGAGGTATAGTTCCCCAGCATCTGGAGGGCCAAAGGTTCCTCACATCTGCTCTATTACCTGGGTGGGCAGACATGAGACTTGCAGGAATATCTTTGGTTATTTGCAGTAGGATCTCAAGATCCACCAAGTGGAGTCAGGTGCAAAGGTAACACACTGAGAAATAACGCATTCTCAACCCAGGGGTTTATTTCAAATACCAGAACTATATGGAACCCCCACAGCCCTTCCACACAAAGATCCACTCCAGGTTTCCTTCAAGTGTTCCTAATTTCAGCAGTATAATTTAGGGCACCGGGGAGGGGGAGTAAAGCAATTGGGAGTAAGAAGTTCTTGCTGATCTACTGGTAGATGTTGACATGCCTTCCTCCCAACTCTTGCTGTATTGCAGCTGGTCCCCCCAATATCAAAGGCACAGGCCAAGAAGCAATTACATTAAGAATGCCAAGTGCTTTTAAACGAACAGACACAAAAAATGCTACCCCTTATTGCCTTGTCTCTGTCCTTCAAAAGTGCCTGCGATATAGAAACACGAGGGTCAGCGTGCCCTGGGGGCGGGGGCGGGCTCTGGAATGGAAGATCTGCCAAGCCTTTAAGCAGAGGCTTGACAACCATATGTCAGGAGTGCTCTGATGGTGTTTCCTGCTTGGCAGGGGGTTGGACTCGATGGCCCTTGTGGTCTCTTCCAACTCTATGATTCTATGATTCTATGATAGCCTCTTCTTTTCCTGGTGCACAAATGGCAAGCTCAAGAGGGAGTTCTTGGTTTATCCTAGTGATCCTTCGGTGACATAATGTGGGAAATGATCTCTTGGGGCCCAAGCTGCTTGTAATCTGTGCTGTTCTTGTTCAGGCTCCTGTTCAAAAACAGCATCATAGAATCATAGAGTGAGGGGAACCTGAGGATCATCTAGTCCAACCCCCTGCAGTGCAGGAATTGGAGCTAGATTTGCACTAAGCAATCCTCTGGTGTCTTGTGCCCTTGCGGATTCATTTTAAAGCAAGGATGGGGAACCCATGGCCTTCTAGAGGACACTGGGACTCCAGTTCCCATCAGCACCAGCTGGCATGGCTAATGGTCAGGGATGATGGGAGTTGTAGTTGGGAAGCACCCAGAGAGCTTCACATTCCCTAACCCATCCCGTACAGGGTGTTCATGATTTATGTTTTGGCAATGCACATTTAAAAAAATGTGAATGTTATAAGTAGGTGTTTGACAGGTGTTTGTGCATGATGCACATACTTGCAGAGAACCAGACCTGGTAGTAATTTGCTATGCATTGTATGCCTGGGTTTGTTGCTGTGTAATGTGTGAAATGGCCCCGGCTCACTTGTGTTAAATAGCATCTTAAACAAGATGCTCTTCCATTTCCTGGGGTAGCAGCTTGGTCCAAATCAAGGTCATTATTTCCTCTGTAGGTGCTCTGGAGTGAGACTGCCAGCGCCCTAGAGTTTTTCCTCATTAACAGGCTGAAAATTAACACCCCCACCCCCATGCCTCATCCGTGTCTCCCCCGTCTTCCTCCAGGCTCCGCACGGTGCCCTGTTGCCTTGTGTGAAGCCCTTGTCCTGATGTTTTATTCTCCTCCATTCTGGCACGCCGTGCTGGGGTTGTCCTCTCCCTGGACAGGAAGACGAATGAATTCCATTACGGGATCGTGATTTTATTCCACGTGTCAGGGAGTCTGAGATTAACTTGCTCACCAATCTGTGACAAACCCAGATACACACATGCGCACGCACCCCCTGCCTCCACCACCTTTGCTCTCCTTCACATGCGGGCTCTCGGACGTTTGCGCACCTGCCTTGGATTTCTCTCGTGGAATTACGGGGGATCCTTCTCCTCGAGGCCTGTTTTTGTTGCTGCTGCCGCTAGCATACTCCACACATGCATCGTATAATATGGAACTCCCTCCCCCAAGAGCTGTGTTTGGCTCCTTTATTGATTTCTCTAGATGTACCTGCAAGATCTTTCTTTTCTAGTCCTGTTTTTGATGTTGTTATGCCAATGTGGGATGGCTGGGATCCTGTGCTGGGAATGAAGGGGCTGGCTGTAATGTGTTAATATGCTTCTATTATCTGCTGCTTGGTGTTGTTGTTTTTAACTTCAGTTAAGTTATATATTGATTTTAATTGTGTAGTTATTATGCTTTACTGTTTTGGTGTGACTTCTTTAGAAGAATAAGTTGTATAGAAACTGCTTAAATATGTAGCTGGTGATCATATCAGACAGCCTTCAAATTCTGGCTTCTTGCTCCCTTAGGTGCTTCAGTGTGATGGCAGAGTGCAGAAGAAATGTAGGGTGTTTCGACTTGCTTGGAAAATTGACTTTTTAAAATGATGTTTAAAAGGAAGTTTCTAGTCCTTATGGATGCTAAGATAAACTTGCAAGCTTGTGGGCGAAGCCTCCTGGAACAAAAGTTCTGGCTGAGGAGGGGCTAAAATGCCTAGTCTTTTTTTGGGGGGGGATCACTTTCAGGCCCACGATTACCTGATAATAATTATAAGGGCCAGATTCAACTAAGTTGTCCTACTAGCAGAAGCCAGTGCTCCTGCTAGTCCACCTGGGCTCCCCCCACACATGCCTCCCCCAGGTATGCTCTGAAGGGTTGGGAGAAGAGAGGAGACTGCTCCATCTAGCAAGCAGAAATGCTTCTGCTGACGGAACAGCCGTCATAGTGCAACATTGAATTTCACCCTATAAAATCAGAGCTCATGCAAATTTGCATAACTTATACAGGCTGCTGAATTTAACTTTTCTTGGTGACTCTTTCGCCCTCCACCTGCTGCTGCTGTTCCTCCTCCTCCTGTTTCTGGAGGCAGTGAGGGGATGACTTTCTTAGTACAGTGGTACCTCAGGTTACATACGCTTCAGGTTACAGACTCCGCTAACCCAGAAATAGTACCCCAGGTTAAGAACTTTGCTTCAGGATGAGAACAGAAATCGTGCTCCAGCGGCGCGGCAGGAGCAGGAGGCCCCATTAGCTAAAGTGGTGCTTCAGGTTAAGAACAGTTTCAGGTTAAGAACGGACCTCCGGAACGAATTAAGTACTTAACCTGAGGTACCACTGTACGGCCTGCTGTTGGGTATACCAAAGACTATTGCTGGAAAGTAAGCCCCACTGAACTCAGTGGGACTGAGTTCTAAGTAGAGGTGCTTAGATTGTACTGTCAGTTGTCTGTCTGTTACCTGCCCTTCAACAGAAGTAGTTCATAGGCATGTATGTCAACTGTCAACAGGCCAGAAAGAGGTGCTGCGACGGCATAATCTCGAGCCCCTGAGCTCGGGGAGTGGGTGTCTGTCGAGTTGTCCTTGCTGATGCCTGCTGCCGAACAAACAGAATTTGGGCCTGCCCCTCTCTAAATGATACTAAATGGTATTGCATCAAGGAGGTGGGAGGGAATGATGAGCAGAATGCGCCCCCGCTCTCCCCTCACCTGCTTGGTATGGTGGAGATGGCAGCAGGACCACAGAGGGAGAGGCCCGCTGGCGCAACAGTATCTGCACAGATGCCGGACGGCAGGAGAGGCTGCCTCCCCCCTTAATCTCTCCCGCTATGTTCCC
Source organism: Podarcis pityusensis (assembly GCF_964106645.2). NCBI lineage: Eukaryota > Metazoa > Chordata > Lepidosauria > Squamata > Lacertidae > Podarcis > Podarcis pityusensis. Next base: position 24,417,516 of record NC_138033.1, on the reverse strand, counting down.
AGTGTTGCTAGGTGAGCCAGTCTTGGCTAGCCTATTCTCCACCCCCCCCCCCGCGTGCTCTGCCACCTGGGACCAAATGGAAAGACTCCATTCTTTTCTCTCTCCTGGGGGAGGATGAGAGGTTGAGGTGGGAGGAGAGGCAGGAGGCAGAGAAGTGAGAGCCTGGTCTGGTTGTTCCTTAAGGCAGGCGGGGTGGAGGGGGGGGGGCGGCAGTGGCAGCTTAACCCTGTTGCCTAGGTGGCTTGGGCGAGATGCTAAAACTGGAACAATAGCACAGGATTCCCTGGCACCTGGCTAAGTGCCCCAGCCTCTCTCTCTCTCTCTCTCTCTCTCTCTCTCTCTCTCTCTCTGTGTGTGTGTGTGCGTGCATACATGTGTGTGCAGTCTGCCAGGCTCTCTTGTATACTGCAGCTCTGCAGAGCAGAGGAACATCAGGAGGGCTTGGTTTATGTGGCTGTGTATTAGCAGCCTAGAAGAGAGAGAGAGAGAGAGAGAGAGAGAGAGAGAGAGAGAGTGTCTCTGGGAGGGGTGTGCCTGTGGAAAGCAGAGGCATGCACATTGCGGAGCCGTGGGTGGGTGTCGCAGCTGACCCTCCTGGAGCAGCCACAGGCTTGTTCCCTCTCATCCACCCCCACTCCTTTGTGTTGTTCTGGGTACAGGCATCTGGATGTGTTTGCTGGAGGCTTTTGAATTCCAGCTCTTGGGTCACTCCTCCCTGATGCCCTTGGGGAGCTGAAGCAGCCGAGAGAGAGCTCCGGGGAGCAACACAAGCAAGCCACAGCTTGGAGGTAGCTCTCTGAACCCCAGCTTCTGAGTTGGGTGATGCCTCCTGTGTGTTGGTGAAGCCTTGGAGAGAAGGAGGGCGCTGGAATGTTCCTCCAGAGGAGCCTGGGGAGCAACTTGAGCTCCGGCTTTTGCAAGCTTTGCATGCATGCACTTTTGCAAAGGGGTAGGAGGATTGGGGTCATCGGAGCGTGTTATCCCTCTCTGATCGGCCGCTCTATGAGCTCTGTTGTGTCACTCCAAGCACAGTCTTGGGCTTGGCCTGTAGTGGGCGTGTAAAGAAAAGTGTGGTAAAGAAGGAAATGCAGTTCAGCCCCACAGGCTGTGGGCTGGGCTTTCTTGCTCACAAGATAAGCTGGTGACCCCCGCTTGGAAGGATTTTGCCCACACTTGAATTTTCATCAAATAGAATGGTGTTCTATAATAAAAACCCTATTATTTTCTGTACATGTTGGTGAGGTAAAAATGTAGGTGAGGAACATAACTGTGATAGGAATCTGTTATCCAACACCTTATCCAAAGAGCTTGGACTAATTTTCTGATTAAGCTACCTCCCCAGGCCTTTTTGAGGTTTATTTATTTTAAAATGTTCCTAGGCTGACTTCGTGAATTCCTCCCTCCCTCTCTCTTTCTCCCCCACCCTCTCTCTTTCTGACTCTTGGCAGAAATACACAACTTATCCAAAACATCATGAACATTAGTAAACGAGCGATAATAATAATAATAATAACAATAATAATAATAGTAATAAAGCAGCCAGCCAGCTCATGATATAAACCACAACTCTGCAAATCCATCCATTGCGAAGAGCAAATGCAATTCACATAAGACCACATGAAACAAACCAGTCTTCAGAACTCTTCCAAAGGGCTGAAGTGTAGTCGCTTTCTGCAATGAATTCCTAGAGCTGTGGGTGCACCTTGGAAAAGGTCCTCTCCCGTGAACCTCGCAGCTCATTGTCATTTTTATTTATTGCTATTATCTGTTGAAGCGTTTGTATCCTGCTCTTTGACCACAGGCGGTTTACACCACTAAAAACAATACAATAGAATGCATATCAAATAATAATAAACACCATTCTGTAATCCCAACACACAGAAGAAAAGAGGGTGAGGGCAGCAGCATTACATTATAAATAAAGCTTCACATTGAACTTGCCTATAGCCTTCCGGAAGAGCCCATTTACCTGGGCCTAAGCCCTGATGAATTCAATAGGACTTACTTCTCAGCAAAGTCTCGTGGCACCTTTTAAGGACTAAACCAGTTTTATTATGGTGTAAGGTTTTGTGGACACTGTCAGATGCAAGCATGCCTGTTGAGGTGGGTTTCAGTTTGTGAAAGTTCACACCATAATAGATGTGGTCAGTCTTCAAGGTGCCACCCTAGGGGGCAGCTGGGGTGATTTCCTTTGAGAGTTCATACTTGGAGGCTGCGCCCCCTTTTGGAGCTGTGCAGGGCCTAGGAGCTCTGGCCCCTTTTGGAGATGACTCCTGCATTCTCCCTAATGTGTCCGCAGCAAGAAGGACCAGAGGCCTGTGGTGTTAAGAGGGAATTTCAGAAACATCCCAGTGTTTCTACATATGCTGAAGGAAGAGGGCGCACACCGTGCAGCTTCTGGACAACCTCATCTGTGAGGCTGGGACGCTGTTGCCTGACTTGGCCGCACCGTTGCCAGACACTCAAGCCAGGAGCCCCTCATCTGAAAGGCAGGCAGGCAGGCAGGCAGGCTGGGCTGGGTGTTTCCTGTGTGGAAACTGGATTGCAGACCATGGCTGGCTTGCTCTGAAAGGGCAGCTGTCTTCTTTCTCTTCTCCACCCCCACCTCCCCGCCCCGTCCCCACAGCTCCGCTTCTCAGGCCTCCCTTCCGGAGAGCCAGGGGTAGGTGTAGCCGCCCTTCCCTCGCCAGCAGCTTTGTCTCTGAGCCTGCCCAGTGCAAAGGGCCTTGCTTAATGTGTCGTGGAATGTGCTGTGGAATTCTCTCTGGGCAGATTAAGATTCGTCCGGCCCGGCATGCAACATAACCTGGTTTTCGGTCTTTGTAGGGTAGGGCATGGAGGCTGAGGTAGCAGGAGTTAAATGAAGGCAGCTTGGATGATTAATGGGGAGCTGGGGGGGGAAGTGGGGGGGAGGACAACGGCGGCTAGATAGTCTGACCGAATGCAGCCCCTTCACTCTTCTTCTTCTTCTCCTCCTCTTCTCCTTCCACCCTCCCCTTCCCCGCCTGCCAGCACTGCGCACATTAATGCAAACACACAGGCCTGAGTGCTTCATTAGCAGCATGTGGAATGGAGTAATGCATCCGCATCCCATTAGCCTAATGAAAGAAGTGAACAGGCACCTGGAACAAAGCGGCTGGCTCTTGGCGAGTGTCCTGGGGCTGGCGGCCTGGGGGTCTGGTTGCCCCCCTGGCTCAGGCAGGAAGCTTAATGTAGTCTGGGGGCTGAGTTGGGGTGAGGGGTGCAGGGAAGAAGCAGGGGAGGTGGCAGTAGCAGCATCAGCATCCCTTGACTAGCAGACTGATTGGCAATAAATAAATCTTTCACTGTGTAGGTAGGTAGGTAGCTAGGTAAGTGTGAGACACGGGTGGGGAGGGGGAGAGAGAATGTACCTGGCTCCTTTTAAAAAGGAGATTGACTCTGTTCAATTCTGGCAGACTTTAAAAAAAACAAAACTTGCTTCCATTTAAATGGATGAAGATATGCCAGCATGCAATAAACCAGCTACCAATGTCACAATTTTATGGGTTGCCATCTGCCCATAGAGCAACCAAGTTACTCAGTGGCCTCCTGCTTAACTGATTAATCCATTCCAGATAAGGAATGGGGGGTGGATTTCTGACATGTACAGACTTCCCCACCCACGCCTGTCCTTCAGAAACCACTATACCCGTAATCCTTAAGTCCACAGGCATCTTTATTATTATTATTATTTTTTATAGATAGCATCCCTAATCTCTCCGCACCCCCAATCTTGCCCATTTTGGTTGTGGCTGTGTTGTGTCTTTAACCAGGAGAGGGGCCAACGCTATCCAAAGCTAAAAATGAGCATCCTCCCCTTCTATTACCCCCCTCCACACACACACTGAATGAACTAGCCACACCCTAATTAGGATTACTGGGGGATTACGCTGTCAGAGTTCCATTCTTTGTCCTGCAGTTTCACCTGAGTGGTTCAGCAGGGTGGAAGATCCTGAGTGGCGAGAGAAGCCACAGAGGTCCAGGAGATCTTTTAGCTGCACAGTCTTTGTGAGAAACAGGAGACTGGATTTGCAATTGAGGATTTTGTGCTATGGGAGCTTTTTTTTGGGGGGGGGGATTAGGCAGCCAATTATATATTCCATTAGGAAGAGAACAGAAGACCCCCTCCTCGCCACCACCTGTGAGTCGGAGGCAGTTTTGAAAGCGGGATCTGCTCATGCTTTTCATGACTATCCAGCTTTAACCTCCTGGTATTCCAGTTTTGCAGATTGTTTGTAGCCAGATACATTGAGTTAGTAGTTGGTTTGAAACCCTGTTTGGCCAAAAGCAACAACGGGACCCTAAGAAAAGGGAGAAGCAAAGCCTTTCTTAGACCACCTTCAACTCTGTCTGAAAAATGATTATCTTTCTTGCTCTGTTTTCACAAACCCAAGGATTTTACTGTAGCACCTTGGACAAGTGTGGGCCTTCTTTTCCAATCTATAAAATGGGAATAAATTTCCCAGCTATACAACGTGAAGGCAATATGAGAAGAACTTGTGCTTTAGAGTGCTCAAGTGTTGTTGTTGATTTTTAATTTGCAAGTTTTTTTAATTACAAATTATGCTTTTTGGTGTTCCCAGTTTAAATAGCTGGTGTTTCAGTTTCACGCTTCTCTAACCCTCAGAAAGAGAGGCCAAGACATATCATTCAAGGTAATGAATTACATCAGAATACAAATGTAGGTTTTTAAAAAAGGTAATATAGTCATTTCAACACTCATATGGCACAGAACTTTAGGGAGTGCAGAAAGAAGTAAACCACACCACTTAACACAAACCCCATGATTACTACTTACTCGACACTGCAATGCTTGATTGGTAGCTAACCTCCCAGGAAATATTAGTTTTCTCAATTTCCTTACAGTCATTCGAGTTTTAGGTTATTTTAGTAAACAAAACAGCATGCTAGGCTTTTAGAGACCTGTACTCAAACCAAAACACATGCAATATATACAGTTTTACACACAAAGCCACTGCAAACATTGAGCATGGCAAGATTGGTCAGAAGAGGCAAGGCTGTCTCACATCTGATCACCTTCAGAAGATGATTAGTCTTCAGCAGGATGAGGAGACAAGGGGTGAGCTTTTCTTCTGCACTTTCCTATTTCACTGCATCCTGGCTCCTCAAGGACCTGGTTCTCCTTCTCCAAATGCTTTGGGGACTGTGTGAAGAACTCCCTGATTCCTTTTTGCCATGGCATTGTTGGCCTCACACACACTGGGTTGCCACCAGCACATTTACTTTCAGCTTTCTGTGAAGTAGGAGAGGAGCCCACATCAGCATTTCCGGAGCCCAGCACTTTCTGTGGAGCCCTGGCAGCCACCACTTTCTGGTAGGCTCCACTGGTCCTGCGCCACACTGCAATGGCTGCTCGCAAAAACAGAATCCGAGTGCAAGATGCAGCAGCAGCGCCTGCTAAAACTAAAAAGACCCTGGAGTGCTCAAGTGATGTACCCAGGGCTGCTGCTAGCCTTATAATGCCACAAAGTTGGGCTTGGAGATGACAGACCAAAACCACACTTTGCTACGCTGAAGTGCAAAGCATCATCAAACTCCGGCCTCCCAGGTCCTAGTCCTACCCTCTAACCACTGCACTACACTGGCAGCCTTTTTATATGCAGTCTTTCAAGTTGCACTGAACTCTGTGTTTGAAACCAGAGTTGTTTTGCCTCTCTAAAGCTTGTATACTGTTGTGCAGAGAGAGGTTGGTCCAGGAAGTGGCGGTGCCTTACTCTGAATCTCTTATTCTGAGTTCAGCACATCACTAGCTGTCTGTTACCTAAAGGACTTGAAATCGGGTAACAAGTCCCATCTTGGTGGATGGTGCTGGGCTTCCTTCAGCAACCCTGGGCAACAGGTGCATGGGGAAGCCACAATTTTGGTACAGATTTGGGTGTTTGTGGGCATGGCAAAGAAAGGTTGGTAGTGATGCAGTACAAACAAACGAAAAAGGCCACCCTAATTTTTCCAGTTTCTAACAGAAACTGCCCACGTGCTTTCTGAGTTTTTCTTTTGTAGCCTTGAAACTACCCCCTGCACTTTTCCTGTGCTCTTCTCTTAAACTAAAAGCTCTGATTCACAGTAGCTATTTGATTCTGCAGGAAGAGGCACTCCACAGGGCACAATAGCTGCCATGCAAGAACCTCCATCTGTACCACACTGGTTATGCCCTTACTGTTGTGCTCTGATAAAGAAAGGCCACATCTGCACCAGGACGCATCTGATGCAGTCCTTCATTTTCTGTAGTCTCTTTTTGCCCCACCCTCACCTTTTGTTCTTGTGGTGTTGGGAATGACTAAATCCTGCCATTTCAAGGAGCGCAGTCCTGTGCCTCCGCATAAGCTGATCTTTCTGGGAGTAAGCATGGCAAGAGGGTTGGAGGGGTGATGGGCAAACACCATCAGGGACTCCTCTATCAGGTTAGTACCACTTTTAAAGTAACTGGCTTTGTCGTAGCCGAACCTGGAAGTAGTTGAGCCTTGATCGTGGACATTACCCAGGAGATGAGGTGCAGCTGTGCCAGCTGTTAAGGGATGCACCACATGCTACAAAGAGCTCATTGTTGCACAGCGCCAGAAACCTAGCTGCTTCAGATCCTCCGCCAGTAAAGCAAGCCATAGAACTAACCCCCACCCACCCCTGGCTTTGATTTGTTCTCGGCCCACTCCTCCAGTTGCGTTCTATTTAACCGTCTGTGGCTGGGTCAGCCTTACTCTTGCTACCAAATTGCTACCAGGGAGCTCTGGTGGTTTTCACCTTGATCTGCTCATTGACTCACTCTGGACCTGGGCTGGTAGACCTGTATCTCTCCCTGTCCTGGATTCCCACCTCCCATCATCCCTGACTCCTTACTATGTTGCCTGGGGCTGATGGGAGTTGGAGTCCAGCAGCACCTGGAGGGGCATGGTTAGTCACCACTACTCTAGAAATGGACCCAGTTAAGCAGCAACCCAGTTTGCCAGATTCAACCCACAACTGGAAGGCTGTTGATTCTTTGAACTGTGGGACACCTCAGCTCTAACAAAAGAGGAGCTTGTAGACCACAAACATGTTTATTACCAGCAGGAGTCCTGCAAGACAGTTAAAAGAACTCAAGGCGCAGAGCTTATGACACAAATTTGCACATGTAAATTTATTTGTATAGATGCCTCTGGGAATTGAGTTGGTGAATGGCGGCGGGGTGGGGTCTTACCAGTACTGGAATTTGGAGGGCACCCAGCCAGGTGTGCAGAGCCTTTGGTCCTCTAGATGTTGCTGAACTACTATCATCCCTTGCTATTGGCCACGCTTCCTGGGGCTGATGAGCATTGTTATTCAGCAACATCTGGAGGGCCTAAGGTCCCCCAGCCCTGTGATAAGCAAAGTATTTTTCCAGGGCCTGATGCAAAAGATCTGGGGCTCTCAAGCCACCACCTTGGGCTAGCCCCAAGCACTCTTCTGGTGCTTCTGAGGTTCTTCTGCCTACCAACACTCTGTTGCTGGGGCCTCTCTTGCCTTTTAGACTCAAAGCAAAGCCATTGCAAGGCTGTGTACACGCGACAGTTTAAAGTGGATTTGATGCTTTTCCCATGTGCATGTTTTTACCCTGTCCACACATTGTCCTCATCCAAGTGTCAAGCCTGCATTCCTCTCCTCTCATTTAATCTGGATTTTCTCAATTTGTGGATAATGAGGGGTGTCTGGGGTGGGGGAATGCAACATAAAATAATAGCTGTGAGTGCACTGAAGTACATGGTATGGGCATGGTTTTTTTTTGGTTTTTTTAATGTGTGTGGTGACATTTTGCTGTGTTTCATCTAGCACCACATCCCCTACTTCCTTGGTGAGGAGGTCCTCTGTGGGCTGCTAGTGGTGCTGGGTGTGGCACGTGTGTTCTGTATTTAAACCCACTTTGTGGATCTCGAAAAAGGCCGTCTCAAAAATTGGCTATACACACCGGCAAACAAATACCTGCACACATGTCCACAATGGACCTCAAGTTTCCAGAACTCAGGAAGGGTAGGGATGTACTACTAATTGAGGAGAGGAGACAACAAAACAGAACGCAGATTTATCCCATCAGGCACCGCCCACTAGTGTGAAAGGGAACCGCTGAGCTAGAGTTCAGCTGGCAATGCCCATGTGTGGATGAAGATGCACAAAAGCACACATGGAAAAATGGATCTCTGTGATCTATGTGCTCCTTAACACACTGGTGTGCACACAGCCTAAGTTATAGGAACTTTCAGATGTGATTTTAAATATGTACGCTTTTAAAAAATGCAAATAACAGCCCCTGATTGTGGAGGGGAGGGGAGAAGAGTCACATTGATCATTTAGGGGGATTGCTCAAAATGGAGAAGGCAGGAGTGGAACACCCCTTCCCTTGCTGTGGTCCTGATGAAAACTGTTTCTCCAAAGCCTCTTGGTTTGCATTGGGAGGAATTTCTGTTGGTGTGAATGAGTTTTTTCTTCTTCTAAGTGTAAATTAGTAAGATGAGTGATTTTTGTTGAGAACCTAACAAAGGAAGAAGGGGTTCAAAAAACACCTCTGGGGCTGCTGCAATACCACTATCAGTCTCCCCCACCCCAGGGGTTGTTATTAGCATTATTAAAAATGCACGCTCTCATCTAATTTGGCCCTCCATATCTTTGGTTAGACTGGATATGGGTACCATTCAAGTAAACAGTTTAGCACCAACAGTATTCTTGTTCCAACAGTTCCAAAGTTTTTGATACTGTTTATAAGAAGATCCCACTGAGGAGATTTGGGCACATGTTTCTCTGATCCCTACAGGACAGGTGCTTTTTTAAAAAAGAGATGATAATGAAACTCATTTATTTGTTAAGTTCCTGCCCTGCCTATTTCTCCAAAAAGACTCAAATTATTATTGTTCATTGTGTACAGCAATTGGTACATGCCTGTTTGGTAGACAAAGGCAGGTTCTGAAAACAAATTGTATATCACTACCCTCACTGGAGACCCAGAAATGGCTGCAGCTCCTTGTGGAGGGGTTGTCAATAAGGCACCCATGGGTGCACATGCCTGTTTTGGGACGACCCCCCCCCCCCATAGCTCTGTCCCTTTTCCCCACGAATAAGCCAGCTGTTGCAAAAGAAGCAAACGTGCCAGTTGTCATCTACAGGTTGTAGACTCCAGCTTTTCTTGGTGCAGGATTTTGACTTCCTGGCTGCCTCCGCCTCTCTTTCTATGCGTGGCCTTTGTGGGCAGAACGAGAGCGCCTGATAGATGTCAGCCTCGCCTGTCCCAGGTCCTTTTGCGTCTGCTGCCCCCAACTGGCTTGCTGTGTTCATCAGTGGTGGGTTCACTCTGGCGAATGCGCCCGGCTTGAACGCCATGTGCCAGTTAGAAACCTTGGTGCGGGCGGCTGTCTCCTCTCTTCCTTTCTTCCTAGGCTTGGTGGCTTTGCTTCTCACCCTTCCCCCTCCACCCCCACAATGTCAGCAGGGCTGTGTCCAAAGCTGAGCCGGGAGAAATGTTCTCCGCTCTCCAGGGCCAGCATTGCAGTGGCTGGAGCAGACTTGGAGGAAGCGTCGCCAAGCTGAGCAGGCTGTTGCCGGAACCAATTAGCCTCCAGCCAGCAGGCAGAGTTTCAGCCCCTGTTCTTTCCGGCCTTCTCTCTCTCTCTCTCTCTCTCTCTCTCTCTCTCTCTCTCTCTCTCTGCCCCCCCCCCCCCGCCTCCAGGATCTCTCTGCCTCTCCATTCCTCTCCTTGTCGGAGCTTGTTTTGGGCAACGTGGGGTTGCAGTGAGTCACGCCGCGCGTAGGGGATTTTAAAAGCATTCTGTTGTCGCTCAGTGCTTTGGCGCTGGGGGCGGAACAAATGATGGGCTCTTGCAGACAGCCTTGGCTGGGGAAGGAAGGCAGAGCTGGGGAATGACTCTCTCTGTGTGTGTGTGTGTGTGTGTGTGTGTGTGTGTGTGTGTCCCTTTAATCTCTTCGGTGGGGGAGGGCTTGGTTTGGGGAGGGGGCTCCTCTCTCTCCCCTTATAAAAGTAATTCTGCTATTCCGCAGGTGAAATTCACAAGCCAAAGAGATTAAGATAATTTGTTGCAGCATATGTTGAAACATAGGAAGCTGTTTTATACTGAATCAGACCACTGAGTCCATTCACTCAGTACAGTGTTGTTTACACTGACTGGCAGGGCTCTCCAGGGATTCAGGCATGGGCTGACTCTCCCAACCCTACCTGGACATGCTGGCGAATGGGACCTGGGAACTTCTGCATGTAAAACAGATGTGATGGCCCTTGCATGGCTTGCAGTTTATATGCAGGCACACTTTCCTGCCCCTTCAGAGATCACCCACACGTTCAGAGTGTACTTGGAAGAAATAGAAGAGTGTTGCTGTGGCTGAAACTGATCTGCAGGTATGAATGTCCCATTTCAAAACACTTCCGCGAAGAACTAGGTGGCTTTAGGCAACCCCCCTCATCCCATTCTCAGCCCCCGCTCCCCCAGATCTGCAACCCAAAGATAATATTGACCGATCTACCATATAGGGCTGTTGTAAGGATTATGACAAGGTAACACGTGAAGCATTTCTGAACATTTGAAAGTGGTACATAAGTGTTCGCGGTGTTATTGCAGTTTATCCTTCTTCCCTCCACCCCTTCCCTGCGATGCACACACTGTAATTTGAGCCTGGCTATCCTCCGGCCTTCCTGCACCACCCAGCTCATCTGCAACTGGGGGCTGAAGGCCTCTTTCCATTTCCCTTGAGAGGTGTGTGTGTGTGTTTGTGTGTGGCTGCTGTCTGAAACAGCCAGCCGCTGAGTCACTGATGAAACTTTAGAGCTAGTGGAACTTATTTGAGCTTGCAGGGAGGAAGGGGAGGGGGAGAGGAAGAGGAGAGAGGTTTATCAGGAAGATTGGGGCCGGATATGTGGTTACCCAGTTTTCAGACTGTGGCGCAGAATAGATGACGGGGCAAAAGATGATGCTGAGGGCCGAATCTTCCTCCTGTCTGTTTCTAAAATGGGGAGCTGGGGTGGGGGCTCTCCCTGGGCAGCTCACATCCTGTTGTCATTCTCTTCTCCTTCACCTCTTCCTCCTCCTCCTGGTTTTTTTTCTTTTTCTTTTTTTTCTTTTAAAGCCTTGCCATGCCTTGAGCTGTGCACTGGTAAGACATTTGCAGTGCCACTGGATCTGGAGAGGAGAGATTTAGGTCAAGCGCTCAAGTGAGTAGAAACAGCCATCTGTGAGCAGTATGAAGAAGGCCAGGCCACCCAGAGATGAGAGATTGAAATGGCCTGCGCTGAGAGACTGGAGAAGGGCGGTATTTGGCGGGGGTCGGGGTGTGCGGGGGCAGGTCGTATGGCTGGAAAGCAAGCTGGCTTTTTTAAAAAGGAAAAAGCACCATGATTGGAACGGACATTCTTCCCTCCCTCCCTCCACAGACTTTTATTCCTCTCCCCCCCTCTTTTGTGTCTCCTGGAAAAAGAAAAAGAAACCCCAACCAAATCCTTCCCTCCCTCCCCCTTTCTTCCTGACCCTCCTTCCCTGGCAGGGCTGCTGTCAAATGAAGGAGAAAGCTATGCTGGAGCTGCCTAGGCGAAGATCCAAGATCATCCTGACATCTAACAGGAAGGGGTGTGTGTGTGTGTGTGTGTGTGTGTGTGTGTGTGTGCTTGCTTGCGTGAGCATGAGCTGTGCGGGTGGGGTGGAGAGCAGATAAGATGATACTCAGCCAAAGTGTCAGGGACAGAATTAGGCACACACTGGGGGGGGGGGGAGGGAGGGAGAAGTGCTGCAAAAGTTTTACAGCATGCTCTTGAGAATTTGCTGCAGGGAGTCTGGCTCAGCTCTCTGGTGGCAGAGGCGATCTGCAGCAGAAGTAGACAATAGCAAAGCAGCACAGTGTAGGGTGGGTTCAGAAGAGGAGGGGAGCACCGGTGACTTAATTTAGCCGTCCAGGTCGAGGCCAAAGCATGTTGGAGCCGCCTCGGTTTGTGACCAAGAACATGCCTCATAAAAACTTAACGATTCACCGAGCAGCCTTGCCTGTGCACACTTGAAAAGCAAGAGCCTCTTGTGGTTCCCGGTGGGAAGAGCATCCTTTGCCAGGCCAGATGTTCCAGACTGCAACTCTCATCAGCTCCAGCCAGTGCTGTAGTCCAAAATACCTGGAGGGGCGGCAGGTTAGCAAGGTGGGGTTAGAGTGTTGGATGTAGATTTGGGTGACACTCCCTTCCAATGATTTGCTTTGTGGCTTTGGGCACGACCTCCTCTTAACAACAACAACAACAAATTATTTACATGCCATCCATCTGACTGAGTTGTCCTAGCCACTCTGGGCAGTTTCCAACAAATTAAACACATTAAGCACAGTAAAATATCAAACATTAAAAACATCCCTGTACAGGGAGGTATCTCAGCCTGGAGCCAACTCCAGGGAGCCGTGGGTGCTTCAGCACCCACAATAATATATTTGTAGGGGCTGGGCCTCCTTAAAGTCACTGGGCAAAGTTGAAGCCCCTTTTTTGCGGGCACCCACAATCTTCGGTGTGAGAGGGCACCTATGCTCGGCCTCACCTCAGCATCTGTGCCTACAACCATCTTTCGCTGTGGGGAGCGGTCGGCGGAGATCTTTTAAAATAAAATGGAAAATTATGGATCCATAATGTGGGGAGCACAAGCTTTACTTGGAATGGGTACTGAGACATATTTTCGCCTCCAGGCTTGCACAAGATATGTACTGTGGAGGGAGAGGTTGCCTGCCTTGTTTCTTTCCCCACCTCCCAGCACTATCCCAGAGAGACTTGCCTCATGAGAGCAGAAGAGCCCTGCTAGATTGGGCCAAATGCTTATCTAGTCAAGCGGCCTGCCTCCCACCACTGAACAATAGGAGGACATGAACATAAAAGCCCTCTGTAGCTACCCAGCTGCTAGTATTCAGTGGCATAATACCTCTGGACCTGGAAATTGCATGTAGGTATTGTGACTAGTAGCCACTGATAAGACTTAGCCTCCTATGAATTTCACTAGCCCCCATTGTACAGCCACTTCGGTTACTGGTCACCCTGTGCCTGAATATTCCACAAGCTCATTCCTTTGTACTGAACCTGCTACCAATTTCACTGGGGGACCTTGCATTCTAGTATAGTGTGAGAGGAATGGAAAATTGCCCCATGCTTTCTCCATGCTATGCATAATGTTATTAATTCCTGTGATGGGCCCTCTTCCCCTCTCCCTGGCCTTGACCCCCCGCCCCCAAAAAACTGAAAAGCCTTTAATATAGAATTGTGGAGTTAGGGTCAACCCCCTGCAATGCAGGAATCTCACATGCAGCCAACCATCCCAGATCCTGCTTAGCTTTGCAAATGTGCTAGCAGTTTCATTGTTTCACCATTAGGGTCACCATTCCACGGGAATTCATTGGGGTCATTTGTAGTAACGCCTTTAAGCGGTTTACAGGAAACAAGTGGTATATAAATTTTGCTAAATAAATGAATTTTTACTAAGATTTTCTTTTGGATCTGGAAGAACCAAGTCTGAATTTGGGCTCAGCCATTAACCTAGTAGTTGGCAAGTCAACAATTTTTTTTTTTTTGTAAAATAGGAATGTCAATACACTTCCCCACCCTCCTACCCCTGCTGTAATGTGGGAATATGGTTAACCAATTGTATGTTATTAGTAAAGACAGATGAGTTAAGGACACGTAGAAGGATATGCACAAGTGATCCTGATGGGAAGTGCAGGGTTTTTTTTTAAAAGGCGGGGGACTTTGAATCATATTGAAACTCTAGTTGCAGAGCGTCAGAACAAGCCCTGAAAATGCTGCGGCTTTTGTTGTGCAAGCTTCTACCTGTCTCCATGGCTCAGTTTCCCCACTCACTGGTGCACACCCTTTCGTCATGTTTGCTTCACCTCTGTGCTTTGCCATGGCTGGGGATGCTGCACCTCAAAGCTTTGGTGCACCCTGGGCTCACAGCTCATGTTGTGGCAGCCCTCTGGGCGTTGAGATTCTTATATTCTTAAAGCTGCTTTCAGGTTGGTGAGCAGGAAACAGGCAAAGCAGCAAGTTTGTACACATGGCTTGGCCTGGCTGGGACTCTGGGACACAGCAGTTGGTTTCATTCCCATATGGAGTGGGTTTTCCCCTTCTCCTTTGCTTTTCTAAAGGCCTTTTTGCTCCGACCCTGAAAGCACGGTCACATTCACATTGTGCAATACTTCTTTCTGCAATTCTCTCCCCCTCCCCTCTTGTGACAATCACGCAACCTCCCTACTGCATCTATTAGGTGGGGTGGGAAGAGAGAAGAACTCTGCATTTTTGTGGTATTTTAAAGCCTCTTGGTATAGAAAAGTACTTATTTTCAGGAGTTTTGGAGCAGTGGAGTGCCCACCTACCAAAATAAAAGGCTTAGAATGTTGTGAGCATTGAGTGGGGGTGTCTTGTTAGCCCCCACCAGTGAATTCACAAACAAAATCCAATAGCTGCCCATGGCTTTTTTACGTACTGTGGCTCATGTGGCAATCCAAATGGAAACAAGTGAACTAACTTGAGGGTGGAGTAATGCATTTACTCAGATGCTGCAATTCACGGTGCAGGGTGCGCCCTCCAACTAAAATGCTGCCTTGATGGAAGATGTGCGGAATGCAGGCAACGAAATAGGAAGCAGATGTATATTATGCAAGACCAGGTAGCATAAAAAGACCTTGATGAGGCCGAGTCCATATCAATGGGAGTGTTTTATTTCACTTTGTGATTCCATGCTGCCCCTAAATAATCTGCATGTTTTCTGTTCACATAGCCCACCCCACTTTGCAAGCTTCCTGTTTGCGTAGCCCCCCCCCCCCCCGCAACCTCATGGTTGGAACTTTTATTTGTAAACATGGAATTCTACTCATTCAGCTATACAGCTTCCAATAGGTTTGATGCTTAAAGGGGAAGGGGGAAATGACAGGATAGGGATGCTGACAGCATTTCATTCTCAGGATCACAGGGTAGTCAAGTTTTTGGGTTCACAAGTTGGGAGATTTTGTAATTAGTGGCTGCCAAAATGCACAGTTATTACTGTGCATGGTGATAATTTCACTATAACGTTTTAGCTGAGTATCAGTTATTATATTGTTGTGGAGTATATCCTATATGTGTTCTGTTTCGTGGTAATTGTCGTTTAAGCCTTAATTCAAAGGTTAATTGTGGGGATTATTTAGCATTTCAAAACAGACAAAGTTAGCAAGGTGACTTAGCTTGGATGTAGTCAGGGTCAAGTTTACCACAATGTGGTTTGAATTAGGAGAACGGCTACAAAAAGTTTATGTGGGTGGATCGGCACCACCAGTATCTTGGGGCAGAGGAATTTATTTGTTCAACAAAATGTATATACCATTTGATTGTAATACAACCTCTAAGTGGTTTACAAGAAATATTAATGTTATAAATACAACCATTTAAAATCATTTTAACGTAATTAAAAGTAACAAGAAAAAAAGATTAAAACATACCAACACCTATTTATATGGGTAGACTTGCCTAAGCAGAAATACTCTAAGCCAACGCTGAAAAAAGTATAGCGAAGGCATCCGTCGGATGTCACTAGGCAGGGAGTTCCAAAGTGTAGATGCCGCTACACTAAAATACTGATTTATTACAACTGTATGGAATGTACATTTGGAAATAGGGGGCTTGACTATGGTGCCGCCGCCACCATTTTCAACATTTGCCTTGTACTGATTGTGATGGCTAGCTCTTCTATGAGAGATTTGGGGCACTGTTCAACTAAACAATTGCGCTCATGCAAGGATTACCACTCATGCAATGGAACTCCCCACCATGCATTCTGTCCCTGCTTTGGCACAACCCCTACATTTTGGCCTTTATTGTCTGCTGAATAAATCAGAGAGCTTTCACCTTCAATGACTTCTTCCCTAAAAACCCTTCTATTCCCCAGCTAAGAAGCTTTGGTCTGATATTCGACCAACTTTAACAAGTTGAACTTTTAGTGTATCCTTTATTCACTTTCTTACTATTTATCAAGTTAATTTTGCTATTGGAAAGATTAATGTGTGGGCAGCCAGTACTGGAGATGCGTTTGGTTGTAGTTCCAGAAACAGAACTGTGTTTTTAAAGCAGCTAACTTTTACATGGCAAGACATTGGTATGGGTATTCTAATGCATTTAGATCCTGGTCTTAGCTGGATCCTTCTATTTATAATGAGATCTGAGCAAGCTGCCGTTTGTGGAGTGTGTGTATGTGTGTGTGTGTGTGTGCGCGCGCAATCATATATCATGTATATCTGGCGATGGTTATGATTACAGTACCAGTGACAGAAACAAAGCACCATTTAAATATATTAGAGCCATATATATCTCCACCATCCTCCTCCTAGCTGCCCACCGAAAACAGAAAAGCAGCCCCCAGGAAGTTCTGGGGGAGCTTGCCCCTTTAAATTGGCCTTTTGTTTGTTTATATTTTTTAAAATCACAACTGCATGCAGCTTTGCAAAATCTCCACTAGGAGGTATTTTTAAAAGAAAAATATATACATATATATTCCATGCTGCTTCCGCTGCCTGCCTTTCTGTGTACACAGTGCCAGAAGAGTGAAAATTGCCTCAACACTGTATGTGTGTGTCTGATGGCTGCTGGGCTGTTTTAGGGTGGAGAAAGAAGGAAGGGAGAATGTGGGCCACCCACATGGTTCAGAGGAGCTGGGTGGTGGGCATTTAGATAAGGGGCAGGCTGTGGTCAAGTGTGGTGATTGGGATTGTGTGTGTGTGTGCATGCGCCAGCAAATTGGAGATTCAGGAGAGAAAAGACTTGGCCAATTCTATACCCTGTAACTCCTGCTGGAGCTGGCAAGGGGATTTGGAGCTTGGGTGCAACTCCGTCTTTTCCCCGCCTCAGTAGGTTCCTTTTCACTCTTTAAATAATATCTAGCTTTACCAGGTAGTGTTTTTTTTTTTTTAATGCTGGAAATTAATTTCCGGAGCTATTTTAATTTTGCTGTATTTAATTTGATGCTTACTTTAATTAACTGCTGCTTAAACCTTCTCCCAAGCTACTTTCAGATGTCTGTGATTGCTGAACTCGAGTGGAAAGATGGGCTGGAGGGAGTCTGGGGAGCAGCAGGGGATGGCGGTGGAAGGAATGGATGGAGCTAGGTAGCCCAGGTGATAAATGTCCAATGCCCTCCTCCCCCAACAGCTCTTCCCATCTGCCTCAGTCCTACCTGCGTGCGTAAGGCACCTGAGAGGTATGTTCTTGGATAGGTGGCCTGTAAGTTTTTGCATGGGACAGAGACACTTGCAATAGTCAATCTTCTGCTTTTCTTTCTCTTTTTTCCTGCTCCCCTTGCCATTTTGTTGGCTAATTAAATTGTAGCACCTTTAAATAAGCTGTCCTTTGAGTCATTGCCAAATCAAGCAATGTTCCTTTGTCCCCCCCCCCCCCCAACCTTGCTCACAAGATACTATTTAATGAGCCCAGTAGCTCCTGTTAAACTGGCCATGGGTTATTTTATGCTGATACCAGTTTAATCCAGTCTTTGACACGTCATGAAATTGTGCCCTCATCACTGTCTACACACATGTGACATACCCTCCAACATTCCCCAGATGATAATAGAGACATTTCTCACTCCCCCACAACCAACCCTCCATTTCTTGGTGTGTGTCCCCCAGAACATTTCCCATCAGAAAAAGGACTAGTGCTGCCACCACTACACCAATGGGACACAGTACACACAACCTCCACCACCCCGAAAAACAACCCCTGAACCCCGATTTGATTTTATTTTAATCTGGCTGGGGAAATAGGGACATTCCAGGATCAAATCAGAAGCTGGGATGGCTTTCGTAATTCCAGGACTGTCCCTGGAAAATTGGGGCACTTGGAGGGTATGGTGTTCGTCCTCTGTCTGACTCTCTCCTTCCTGCTCCCTGCCTATCCCATCTTGCACCATATCTCTTCAGCTGGAGATAAAGCAGCTCAAGATCCACAGCTGTAGTGGAGCCTGCAACCTCACTCACCCCACTGAGCAGTCCTTGTGGGGGTGATAGCTTTCCCTGTTAGAAACTGAGGCCTAGAGCACTGGTATGACTTACATGAGCCAGGCGTCTCATCTCCAAACACAGAGGGCTCCATGGTGAACTGGCTCTGCTCCCTTAATTTATGCCTGCCATATGTGTGCCTCCCTTTTACGCTTTGCTTTACTGGGTAGAATGGTATCAGCAGAGACTAAAGCCTAAATTGCGTATGAGTCTTGACACACTGTGTCTTTGTGTGTGTGTGGTTGTTTAAAAACAAACCAGGTGTACACAATTCTTGCCTCAAATGGTAAAAGTAGGATGTACATTTGGGGGGAAAAGGAAGAGGCAGCAGCTAAGAATAACAATAGTAAAACTTTCACACCAGAGCAGTGTGTATTCATTCTTTCTGGTGTCGAGTTGCATGTTTTTCTTCTCAGTTACTGCAAAGGTGTCTGGGGCAGGAATTGGAGCCCGTTCAGTGACACTGGGCAAGTGGGTAGAGGGAAATTGGGACAGGGTCTGTTTCAGACAACGTTCCCTCAGGAGCTCAGATCTGCTGGAGCAGAGTTGGCTTATGAGCTGGTTAATGAACACCAATTTGTGGCACCTGGCAGCTTGATGCAGGTCGATGATGGAGGGTAGGGGGAATCTTCCGGAGGAGGGAGAGAGCTGGGAACGGAGAGATCAGAAGGGATGAGACGATGATGGTAAGACAGCGAGAATGTGTTCTTTTTTGCTTGGCAGAGGGGGCTGCTTGAGGACAGTGGGTTGTGCTTGCAAGAGAGGCCTGGGCCTAGTTGCTAGGAGCAGAGAACCTGTTTACTGAGGTTTCCTGTCAGGGATAATTGATTCCTGTGTGCATTTGTGAAAGAAAACTGAGGCAACTCTCGGTTAGGCAGAGGCAGATTGTTTTGTGACAGGGATCAGCAGAAGAAACTCAAACACGGGCCCACAGTGCGAAGTCTGGCAGTCTCAAGGGGGTGTTAAAAATAAATATAAAAATGCTTAGCTGGACCTGGGGTCACCTGGGAGGGACTCGAGCAGCTGGGTCCGTCTTGACCTGTTCTCTGGACTTTGAATGATGATTCCTTTCACTCATACCTCACGCCCACCCTGGTGAATAGAGCTGAGGGAAGAGTTGGGCCCAGGCAAATGACATATTGCAGAGCATGGTTGAATGAGTTAGGGAGGATGTTATTACAGCACAAAAGGCCTCTTTGGGATGCCGCTGAGGAACTGACTCCAACATGGCCCGCCTTAGCCTTTCCCTTTGGACTGGATAGAAAACTCTCCACGACCTCAGCTTTATACAAGCCTTTCAGATTAGGAGTTCTCTGGGAGAGGTAGTGAGCCAGAGGAATTAAATGACCATTTCTCTGTACAAGAAATTAAAGCCACCAATTGGGGAGTGGGCAGGAATAGAAATCAAAGCAGTTTATATAGAAAATATGCATTAACATTATTGATGAAATTCGGAAGTTAAAAGCCTGTTGACCTCAATCTGCCTTATAAGGTAAAGGTAAAGGACCCCTGGACGGTTAAGTCTAGTAAAAGGCGACTATGGGGTTGTGGCACTCATCTCCCTTTCAGGCTGAGGGAGCTGGCATTTGTCCACAGACAGTTTTCCGGGTCATGTGGTCAGCATCACTAAACCACTATTGGCGCACGGAGGACCGTGATGAGTGCCAGAGCGCACGGAAACACCATTTACCTCCCCTCTGCAGCTGTACCTATTTATCTACTTGCACTGGCATGCTTTCAAACTGCTAGGTTGGCAGGAGCTGGGGCAGAACAATGGGCGCTCACCCCATCATGGGGATTCGAACCTCAGACCTTCCGATCAGCAAGCCCAAGAGGCTCAGTGGTTTAGACCATAGCGCCACCCGTGTCACCACCCAGTTAACAATATAAGTTGGGAACAAAATTCCCTTAAAAAATCACCGTTGCTACTGTTCTCTTTAGTCCCCCAGTTCCAGCCTCCCTGTTTCTTTTAAAGCATTAATTTGCAATGCACACATATTTAAGAATGACCATTACAACTAAACAGAGTTTGTGCTTAGAGTTGAGCAAAAAGCAACTGATTTAATACGCACATCAATCAACAATAATTCCCTGATTATGTGTTGCGGGGGGATCAGTTTTTAACCTGCAGGAGCTAATTTTAAATGCCAGGACTGAGTGTTAAAAGCCCATTTAAAAAAAATAAAAATCTATACTGATTCTGGTGTAAATAATCATTAAAGAAAAACATTACAAATGTCATTTCCTCATAATGGTGAGTAGTTGGTTTGGTGGTAATCAAACTTAAATTTAAATGGTCATTAGACAGATGATTAAAGTTTTTTTTTCCTTTTTAGTAAACTAATCATTTGTCAGCCCAAATCTGGATTAATATATGCAGAAGAGCAATATGGAAGTATTTGCACCCCCAGTGAGCACTACTTTTAAACTATCATTAGTATTGTCCCCAGTGAGAGCCAGTGTGGTGTAGTGGTTGAGAGCGGTAGTCTTGTAATCTGGGGAACTGGGTTCGCGTCTCCGCTCCTCCACATGCAGCTGCTGGGTGACCTTGGGCCAGTCACACTTCTTTGAAGTCTCTCAGCCCCACTCACCTCACAGAGTGTTTGTTGTGGGGGAGGAAGGGAAAGGAGAATGTTAGCCGCTTTGAGACTCCTTAAAGGGAGTGAAAGGCGGGATATCAAATCCAAACTCTTCTTCTTCTTCTTCTTCTTATGCAACCACAGCATTAAAGGTCTTCGCTCTCTTATACTGGTTAGACTGAGTGTCAGTTTATGACCTGGGAGACCAGGATTCAAATTCCTACTTCGCTGTGTAGCTCACAGGGTCATCTTAGGCCATTCATTGCCTCTCACCCTAACCTACCTCACAGGGTTGTTGTGAGCATTAAATCGTTAGGGGGAGAACAATGTATGCCACCTTGAGCTTCTTGGAGAAAAAGGTGATACGGTATATAAATGCAGTGAATAACTGAAAAGAAAACATCCACTTGGACTCTTCCAGTTCTTCTGTCATTTCAGAGTTGAAACTCAGGTCTTACCTTACAGAGGCTCTGTATTTGAAAATGTCCTCTGTTTGGAGGGCAGCCTGGTCCGAGTCTTGTTTAAAAATAAAGAACCCTAAAGCAGAAGAGCAGGGGAGGGTAATCTCACATAGCACCTGAATGGCAGACTGACCAGGCACACAGGTCACCTCGTCACAGCATTTCCCATACAGCGAAAGGTATTGCATTTTTATTTAAATTATAGAAATTGTTTCTAAATTTGGGCTGCTTTGGGACTGCTCCGTAGAATTAGCATATGCAGATTGTATGCAAATAGAACCACCTTTCATTTTCTGTTTCGGTGATGTATTTCCTCTTGATGTGCAAGTGGCCTCTTGAAACCCTAAATATAGGTAACAGGCAGCCACTGGGCGGTGGAGGAGGGGAAAGTGCCACAGTTGGTGTGGAATCGTGTTGCTCAGTGCTTTCTCACTATGGATTTTGCTACTTCCACAACTTCCACAGTCTACTCATGGACTGCTCTGTGGCAAAGGTCCACTGGATGTGCAAAATTGGCACATCCCAGACTTGCCAGTGGCTTGTTCTCTATGTGGTTAAAAGGCACACTTGGTCAACATTCTGAGAGCTGTCTTGCTCCTTCCTTCGTTCTGTGTTGTGGTGGGTCTTGGTTTTGCAGCTATGACCTTTGTAGCTGGTGCTAGTGGTCCTTAAGGCCCTTGCAACCTAAGAAAGAAGCAAGGAGGAGGGAGGTGGGCTGGGTCATGGGCTAAAAATAAATGAGAACAGAAGGGAAAGATTGAGAAAAGAAAAGAGTTAAAGGGCAGAATGTGATGTGGAGGGGAGTAGGTAAAATTTATCAGCTTAGAAAGTTTCAACCAGTGGGGAGAGGATCTAGAAATGGTAGATATACAGGTAACACAAGAAATTTCAGGGGATGCCTAGACATGCCTTACAACCCCTTTCTTTGGAGGCATTTCCCCTTGGAGTGAGAGAGCTTCCTAGTGATATTTCATACTATTTTTTAAGGCTGATTCTGTAAGTTCCATTTTAGTAACCAGGCTTTGAACTTTTCACACTTGTAGATGGGAGTTTGGGAGGATTAACCTGATGAGTCTCAAAATAAACAAAAACAATCCTACTGGGAAAGTAAATGTATTTATGTGCAACTTTAAAATGCACACACACAACACACATAAACTGGGCAGTTACATCAGAATGGTTTGTCTTCTGAGCCCTCTTGTTTGACTTGGCCACCCACTTGACACCTCAAACTGTCAGGTCCTCTTTGATCTTCTCAACTTATTCTGGATCGAATCCTGGGGTTGAAATAGCACCTGAAGAGACCCTCAGAATCTCTGGGATCGGTCTGCACAGCAAACACGAGCTGATTCTCCTATAACATTTCTTGAAATTCCTCAGCTTTCCCTGTTCTGAATTGTGAGCATTGCAACTGAGAAGAGAGAGGGCTTAAGCCACTCTTAGGATCAGTGTTGTTATTTGGGGACAGTAAGTTTCCTCCTCCTCCCCTCCTCCCACCTCTAGTTTCTTGTGTGCTAATGTGAAGATAGTCTTTCTTTTCCTGCTGGAATAGCCACTGGAAAATGCCCCCGGCCCATAGGATTCAAGCTTCGCCATTTATATCTGGGTGTCAAATCTGTTTTAGTGAACCACTAAAAGGTTTGTCTGCAGTTCTGAGCATCCCAACAGAATTGGCATTAGGAAGATAGGAAGCTGCCATATCCAGAATCCCTTGGTCCACGTAGCTTAGCATTGTCTATGTTGACTGACAGCAGCTCTTCAAGTTTACAGACATGGGACATTCTGCAACTGAACCTCCCCCCCCCCCCCCAAGAAGGCTTGCAAACAGACCACTTTCTGTTTGTCCTGTTTCTGGAACTTAAGACTGGCTGTCAGACCAGGTTTCTCCCTTAGAGAAAACCTATTGAGTTTCCCTACCCCTTATGTAAAGGTGTTTTTTTTAAAAAAAATACATTTTGTGTGCATGTATAATACTTGTGGGAAGACCTGGAACCGGGTTGGGTTATTTATGCCATGTGTGAAAAACATCAACTGCCCCTCCTCTAGTCCCTCCAGAGCTTGTGAGAGATTGTGACGTCTCAACATTCAGTAGTGTAGAGCAGCTTAGTAGGGTTGTATTGGTGGATGAATGTGGCACACTCCAGGTGTTGTTGGACTCCAACTCCCACTAGTCCAGGTCAGCATAGCCAGTAGTCAGAGATGGTAGGAATTAGAATTTAACAACATCTGGTGGGCACCATTGTCGGGTGCCCCCATTTTAGGCTGTGGTGGTAAGGAGGAGTTGCTGGCTTCAGTGAACCCCTTCCGTTTTTGAGAAGGTGGCGGCAGTGGTGAGGAACAAGCAGTAATTGGCAATAAGGTGCTATGTGCTATAGGATTTCGTTGCTCTTCTCTAGAGCAGGCTGCTGATGGGCAGGTGGTTAACATAAGAACATAAGAAGAGTCTGCTGGATTGGGCCCATCCAGCCCATAAGCAGGATTTGAGCACAAGAGCACTCTCCCCTCCTGTCGTTTTCAGCAACGGGTATTCAGAAGCATTATTGCCTCCAACTGGTTCTAGGCTTAGCCTTTTCCTTGATCCGGCCATTCTATGGGTGGGTGTGGGTTTTTTTTGTATGGCATATGAAGCCCCCACGTGGTCTCAAGTAGTTACCTATGTGCACGACTGCATATTTGTGCATGCGTGAGCAAGGGAGGTGTCGTATGTTTGAACTGTGTTGTTTGTGTGTGCTATCGCAGGAGACTGCATGTGCTCAGAAGAGAGGATCTGTTTATCTATTGTGTCTGTGCTGTCTGCTGTAGAAAGGGACTAATATTAAAAGAAGGTGTGAGCTCTCTGCCAGAAGAACATAAGAGCCCTGCTGGATCAGACCCAAAGGTCCATCTGGTTCAACATCCTGTTTCCCACAGTGGCCAACCAAAATTCCTTTGGGAAGCCCACAAGCAGAGTAGGAAGGCAGGCAGTCCTCTCCTGCAACTGCTTCCCAGAAAATGGTATTTCATTGTCTTTCTGCCTCTGATCATTGGTGTCTATATAGCAAATTTGACTAGTAGCCATTGATAACGTTATCCTTCATACATTTATCTACACTCTTTTAAAATCCATCTAAGCCAACGGCTGTGGCAGCAAATTAATAAGTTAACTATCTGCTATATGGATAAGTCTTTTTTCCCCTTGTCTGCCCTGAATCTCCTGTCCCATCAGTTTCATTGCTTGACTCTTGAGTTCTAGTATTATTAGGAAGGGAGAAAAACATGTCTTTTAGCAGAGGAAGCAGATAATTTTTACAAACCGCTCTCATGACACAAACCCCTTTTGCACTTTTTCAAAAATTAAAACTTCTTAATGCTTTAGCCTTGCCTTGAAGGGAAGCTGTTTCAGTGCCCTGATCACTTTGGTTGCTTTCCTCTTCACCTTTTCCAGCTCTCTAATACCCTTTATTAGTGCAGTGAGCGGAACTGTAGATAGTATTCCAAGTGTGGCTGCACCAAAGGTTTGTATAAGAATATTACTATACTGGCAACTTCATTTTTGATCCCTATGCTGGGTTAGCATTTTCACTGAGCCTGTTCATTGTGACACCAATTCTCCTTCCTGGTTAGTCACTTCAGGTTCAGATCCCATTAGTGTATATGTGTAATTAAGGTTTTGTGTGGTTTTTTTAAGTGTGCACCACTTTATACTTGAACAACATTTGCCATTTTGTTGTGTATTCACTCAGTATGGAGTTGCCCTTTTGGAGCTCTTCCCAGTCTGCTTGGGTTTCCACCACCCACAGTAATCTGCAAACCTGGCTACCTCACAGTTCATCACTAACCCACTTCTGGAAAAGTTAAAAACTGGTCCCAGTACAGATCCTCGGTGAACCCATTTCTTCTATCCATGTCTATTTAATTTCACTCTGTTTCCTGCTCAACCAGTTAATATTCCTTAAGAGGCCCCAGGAGCCTTTGGTGAGGGACTCAAAGGCTTTGTTTTTGCTAACCATGGTTTAAATATTATGTGTGGATCAGGCCACTAATGCAACTGGAGTTATAGAAACTTTTTTGTGTTCTAACAAGTACAGTAAAAAGTTTCAGATGCAATTTGTGTGTGTGTGCACGTGCGCACGGAGATACATTGTTCAATCCCATGCTCTGAGAATATAGGAACCAGGAGTGGGCCACACCCCTAGTGCCACACACACCTTCCCTAGTGACTACATGTGCAGCACAGACATCTGTAGGGAGTGGGCCTTATGCATATAATTGTATGAAGGCTTTCCCAGAATATGAAACATTGACTGAGTACTCTGTACAGCAGGGCTGGGGAACCTTTTGCCCTGGGGTTAAAATGCAACCCTTTAGGCTTGTCTTTTCCTTTACTCTCTCCAAGTTGCACCCTCCTTGAGTGTTTTTTTGCCTGCCTGGAAAGTGTTATTGAACTCTGGTAATGGCTCTTGCTTGCCTGGATGCATGATAGAAAGGGATGTAAGAGTACGTATAGAAATTAAGCTGCTGTGCAAAGATAATATTTGCATCCACTACTCTACCCTATTTTGCCTCTGACTCCACCCACCCTTTGGAAGACTGCCAATAAAGGAATTCAATCTTCGGGTTGGAAAAGGTCCCCCTCCCTGCACTTCAGACATTTGTGCTGTATCTGCAGTCGTCCGTGTGGGGCTACTCGATGCGGTTCCACTCTTTCCTCCTCTGTGAAACCCGGGAGCAAAGAAGCCAAGATAGGACTTGCAAATATTTGGCCATTTGTAAGTGTGGCTGTTGTGTAGTGGTTACTGTCTCTCCGCCTAATCTACCTTGCAGGGTTGTTGTGAGGCTGAAATGAGAAGAAGAGAGAATAATGGATAGAAATGTAGGAATAACTACATATAGCAAGTAGCACCAGTAAGATATCATTAGCCCGCTGATCATTGATATAAATGAGGGGAGTCCATTGCTCATTGTATCAGCCGATGGAAGGTACCAGCCAGGTGGGCTGTGACCAGAGCTCCACGACAATGGATAGAAGCATTGCGAGTTGATTTTTTTTTTGTTATTTTGATATATTTCTCACCCTTTACCTTAAGGTCCCATTTTAACAATTTAAAATGCAAGCTTAATACAAGTTCTGAAGCCTGTGTTGAAGGAGATGTTTGATGCCTGTGGCCCATCATACGAGCAGCACCTGTTGGTGTGTAGTTGACAATGCTGAACGGTGTCACAAAACTCCCCTAAAACATACTTGGCTTAGGTGCAGTTGTAACCAAAGAGTCTCTTTCTGAGTACTGCCTAAAAGTCCACCTGTTTGGTGGCAAACCTGGCCTGTGTCAGAAGTACTTCAAGTTCAGCCATTTTGCTTGGGGTTTGCTTTGTGTTTGTGGACATGAAGCTGAAGCTTTGGGCCACTTCCAACTTCATTTTCCAAGCAATGGTCCACAGTACCATGTCTCAAAATGCATGTGCACAGTGTAAGAAAAAACATATATATGTCCTGAGCCATGAGAGTACTGTCCAACCTGGAACATAGATCCAGCCTGAGGAGAGCTGTTGAGTAAGGCTGTGTACATGTCATACGTTTAAAGCACATGGCTCCCCCCCCCCAAAAAAAACCCTCAAGACTATAATTTACCCTACAGTTCCCAGCATCCTTAACAAACTACACTTCCCAGGATTCTTTGCGGGAAGTCATGTGCTTTACATGTATGGTGTGTACACAGAACCTTGCACACTGCATTTGGAACAACAGTGTCACTGAGTACCCATCTTCTCTAGGAAACAGATATGTGTTCTCATCCATGCATGTAAAGGTACAGACCTTCAATAAATAATCAAAGCCTGAAGCTGCCCTCTGGGGACAGAGGACAGACTCTTCCCCACAAGTTTTATGCCCAGCTGTATTTAATTTGGGATGCATTATTCTCCCCCTTTATTGGAGAACAGGATCTTTTGTGCAGAAGGTGGGCTTACCCTCGGCAAGGACAAGGCTGCTGGGATGTTGGTGGCTTCCTCTTGTTTTATCCTTGCCTCAGGTCAGCTCATGCAATCCAGCTGTTGCCTGTGCTCTTCTCCTTTGTTTGCTTGCACACCTTTGCAGTGCATTCTGGGAAGCCCATCCCACAGTGCCAAACAGGCTCTTGCGAGCAGAGAGACGGAATAATTTGCAAAGTAAAGCAGTGGAATGTGGAACTGAATGGGTACAGAACACTTGTGAATATAGGGTGGAGGGGGTTGTGGGTTGTGCCTCAGGCATTCCCAGCTGTGCCACACACAAAAAGCCCCTTATGGTGTGTGCTGCCAAGCCAGATCCAAAACAGGATTTGCTGTAGGCGGGCTGGTCAACACCTAGGCGCTGTGTGTGATTTACCACTGGATTTGTTTTCTGTTGGAACGAAACTAGCACGGCATGGCATAACCAGTGGTGGTTCAGTTAAATTTAATACTTTATTGTTGGATCTTCTGTGACAAAATACTCTTACCAATTTTCCCATTGGAGGTTGATGTTAAATTTGATAGCTGCAGTTCCAAGCATCCCTGGGGAACTAGCGTTAAAGAGGCAGGGCAGACTGTTTTGGAGTTGAGGAGTAATTGCTGCTGTTCTCTTGAACATAAATAGTTGGCTAGCAGCATGCCTCTTTTCAAATGCAGCACTGTTTCCCCTACTCTCTCAGAGGGGCCAGGGGACTGGCACTGAGGAACTAAGTGAGGAAAAACAGGAGACAACAGATCTCAAAGGAACTCTGAATGTGGATGCTCCCAGAAGTGATAGAGCAAATTCTGAAGTTGTTCCTGAACACGAAAAGGAACATGTGAATGGCACCTGGGCATGGCTGCTTGTGGAAAGTCCTGATGTAAGAAGCATTCAGCCAGAGCAAGATAAAGTGGCCCACCATATAATCACTTGGTGACGCAGTTTTTATTTATATTTATTTCGTACATACATATGAAGACCAAGGCACATGCAAATATGTGAGCTTTATAAACATGCTGTCCTTTTCACCTCACCAATAGACTATTGATTCACAGGCAAATACTTTTTGGACTGAGGATGCGGGTGGCGCTGTGGTCTAATCCACTGAGCCTCTTGGGCTTGCTGATCAGAAGGTCAGCGGTTCGAATCTGCACAATGGGGTGAGCTCCCGTTGCTCTGTCCCATCTCTTGCCAACCTAGCAGTTTGAAAGCCCGCCAGTGCAAGGAGATAAATAGGTACTGCTGCGGCAGGAAGGTAAATGGCGTTTTTGTGCACTCTGGTTTCCATCACGGTGTTCTGTTGCACCAGAAGCAGTTTAGTCATGCTGGCCGGAAAGCTGTCTGTGGACAAACACCGGTTCCCTCGGCCTGAAAGCAAGATGAGCGTCGCAACCCCATAGTCACCTTTGACTGGACTTAACCGTCCAGGGGTCCTTTACCTTTTTTTTAACCTTACTTTTTTGGACTCTTTTTCAGCAACAATGCCCTCTACCACCACCGCCACTGCAGTTTAATAGTAATCATCATCATCATCCTTCGGAAAAGTTTTTTAAAAAAACACAATTTCTAAAGATAAAAGCTAAGAAAATAATAATAGATTAAAAGAAGAAAGAGAAGGTGAAGCCAGAGGTACCTCAAAGCTGTTAATAAACCAGGTGAAGCGGAGCTCTTTGGGGACAGATATTATGTTGTAATTGAAAGGAGTTAATGCTTTAGAGCGATTGGAGTTGGTCTAAGGAGGTTCTGCTTCAGGAGGACTCCTCCACAGCCCATCCCTGTGGCTCATTTGCAGCTCACTAGCAGGGAAGTAAATTTACTAGGGACTAGATGGCATTCTATTGACAAAAACAGGATCTGTTTTTTCTCACCTTCACTTCTCTCCCCCTTCCACCGTTTTTTCAAGAAGGGACAGCTGGCACCTCCACACAAATGAGATTAGGGTCTTGGATGTGCAAGGGTGGAGGAGTGGTTTGAACAGCAGGAGTTGAAGGCTACCTTAAAAAGCATAAAGGCTGTCTGTCCTCCTGCGAAGCTTCCTTGTTGTGGACCCCAGCAGGGAAGAGGGATACTGCTGTGGGAGAGGAAAGGATTATCACACTGGCCTCTCTCACCTCTGGGGAGAGGAGGAGGAGGAGGCTGCTTTCTGCTAGGAATCCCAACTGGTGTGTGTCCTGCAGCTGTGGGGTTGCGGGTGATGGGCGGGGATGGTCTGCCACTGGGAGAAGCAGGGATGAGCCCACTTGGCCATGCAGAGCCTGGAAGTCCTGGGTTTGATGGAACAGAGATGTGACTGCATTGCTCTGCTTTGGCTGGAGGCTGTTCCTGAGGCAGTTTTGTTTCCACTAAGTATTAAGAATAAAAGAGCAGCTCCTGGTCTTGTGTGTGTGTGTGTGTGTGTCTGTTCCCTTCCAATATCCATAAACTCCTTTCCTTTAGCTGGTTGTATGTAATAGGGTCATCTCTTTACTATGCAAGGAACAAGGAATTCATGCAGATAGACAACTCCCATTACAGTAGTTTATGTAGCCTGCTTGATGATTAAATTGTATATAAATCTTGTTGGATTTATTCATTAAAGAAATAAAACTATCTCTGTGGCCAGATTCCTCTTCCCACCTCTAACTGTATTGTGTGGCCACAACTCCTAATCAGATGAACCTGTCACTGCTTCAAATGCTAGCTTTTGATTGTGTTGAGCTGCTCACCTGAAAGTATTGAAACCCCGTGTTGAGTAGTGGTAGCCAGTGTGGTGCCCCCAGAAGTTGTTGGACTATACTACTACCAGGTCTAGCCAGCATAGCCAGTGGTCAAGAATGAGGGGAGTTGTTGTTCAACAGCATCTAGAGGACCATAGGTTCCACATTCCCTATTCTACAGAGTTTAAGCAAGCATTCTGTTGTTTGCTAGTCCACTGCCATGGGACAATGCTTGAAAGACCCAAGATAAGCCTATAGATGTAGAATAAGAATGTAAGAAGAGTTTGCTGGGTGAGGCCAATGACCCATCTTGTCCTGCATCGTTCTCTCAGTGGCCAACCAAATGTTTATGGGAAGCCTGTAGGTAAGAGCACTCTCCCCTCCTGTGGTTTCCAGCAACTGTTACTCAAAAGTGTACTGCCTCCAACCTGGAGGTGGAGCATAGCCATCATAAATATTAGCCACTGAAAGCCTTTACCTCCATGCATTTGCCTAATCCTCCCTTAAAGCCAGTCAAGTTGGTGGGAGCAAATTCCATAGTTTACTATGCACTGCATATAGAAGTATATTCTTCTTTTTTTTGTCCCAAATCCTCCCAACATTCAGCTTCATTGGATGTTCACCAGTTCTAGTGTTAAAAGAGAGAAAGAAAAACTTTTCTCTATCCGTGCTGTGCATAATTTTAGAAATCTAGTTTGGTGATCATCCAGCCATCCTATCATCTTTCCTGTTTATGTTTTGCTAGTGCTGCTTGCACAGCATACCTGGGTCTGAGGTTTATCCCTCCACCCTGTGTGCCCCTTTTCTTCCCCCTTTTCCTTGTTAATTAACTACTCAGTGTGCTCTGGTGGTCTGCAAAGACTGAAACAAAACACAGATGTTTATGCAGGTCCAGGTCCAGATCTAGTTCCTTGTTCTCATCCCCACATTGCAGCGCTTCGAGTTGCGGGCTTTTCCTATTACGGATGGGTCTCTGGAACAGATCCCGTCTGTAACACAAGGTACCACTGTATAGCATTCCCAGAGTGGAACAAAGCAAGACTTGCAGCCCATTCTTTGAAGTTGGTTTCATCAGCAGATACATGTTTGTGATGAAATCTGCCAACTGAAATGTTGTGGTGGCCCAGCATCGTAAAGCCAAATGCTGAACCAATGCACATTGTAAGAATTGGGAGCATTAGTTAGAAAAGTATTTCAGAATAATGCATGGTTGTACTTATTGAATCGTAATTACTATTATTATTAAAAAGTTTAATAGACACAAAGTATGCTTATTTTTATCCCAAGGAATGGAGACAGATACTGTATTGAGAGCCTAATCCTGGGCTAGTGTTTGGGAGTGATGGAGAAGCTAGCATCTAAGGCAGAAAAGTAGTCTGAGGAGTGCCTTACTTGAGGAAGACGGTGGTATTAAAAAGTTATTTGTGAGGGTGCATGCATGTTCCCTGCTGTTGAGAGGTCCTAAACTCACTCTATCTATCTATCTATCTATCTATCTATCTATCTATCTATCTTGTATCTAATGCCTTCAGTAATTATTCTTAAAACCAAAAACAAGTCCTCTCTGAGTAGAAATCCTAACATTTTGACTGGTAGAAATCATCATCATCATCAGCAGCAGCAGCAGCAGCAGGATCAAACTACAATGTTCAGCTCTTCTCTCTGCTTAAATTTATTTTAAACGTAGATATGGGTTGTCCCCAGAAACCTGTTGGGACTGCTGCACTGGGAAAGTTAAGCCTCCTACCGTCACAGTTTTTCTGATGTAAATTACCTCTTCTCTTCCCATGCTGCTAAAATGCATTGGTAGTTTTTAAGACTTGGCATTGGTCTAAAAACTGCATCATTATCTATACAGTACTTGCAAGGTTTTTGGTCTAGTATTCAAAAACCCACAAAACCAGTTAGATAATGCCATATTTGAAACCCGCTATACCTGTTTACCACAGGCTATAATGCTCACACTACAAGCAGTGATCCTTGTCTCATACCACCTGAGATACCTAGGCTGGAGACTCTCTAGCTTTTATGGGTTTCGTTTTTGTGTGTGTTTAAGTAAACAAATAAAAAGAATTCTAAACTGTCTTTTATCAAACCAGATTCCAGATACAGTATAGTGTCATATAGAATAGATTATATAATCTAAAAACCAATACAGTACAATAAAAAAGGAACAACTATAATAAAATATGCCAGCTAAAAATTCCAGTGGGGTGTGTGTACAAACACTGTAAGCCTATGCCTGCTTTCCTCTGTGTGCCTGTGCATGTGTATGGAATTATGGTCCACCTTGAAATACAGCCCTTCCTGGCCAAAAATTTGCCCAGCCCTGGTGTGCTCAAAGAGCCCTCCTAGATCAGAGCAAAGGTCCATCTAGTTCTGCTACCTATTTGTATGATGACCAGACAGATGCTTCTGGAAATCCTGCAGCAGCCTTCACAGCTGCCAGTTTTTACTGTTCTTCTGCCTCTGAAAATGGAGGTTCCATTTGGCTATCCAGGCTAATAGCTGTTGGTTCACCTGTCTTCCCTAGGGTTTGAAATTAGCAGAGTGCCAGGTGCATTGTGCACCTAAAGATTCTCCATTTGCGGGCACCTCAAAAAGTCTGGGTGCCATTTTTTTGTGCCTGGCTGACACTCAAGGATTACTGAAATGTATGTGTTGGAAGCCTCAAAGTATATGTTAAGGATAGACAATATGTTAAAGGAGTTTAACAATAAAGAGTAGAGTGTTTTGAAAACTGAAGTATGGTACCAATAATTTTATTGTAAACACAAAAATAAGCATGTATTAACAGTTTCCGCTAAAAATGTGATTTTAACAACGTGTCACTTGTGTAAATTGTGTATTAATTCACGGTTATCAAAATAATAAAATGTGTTTCCAACACCCCACCCTACCCCGCAGTGGCAACTAGACATTCTGTTTTGTTGCCCAAAACCCAGGCCCCAGAAACCATTTGGCTTCTAGCTTTTCTATCCCAGTTTTTAACACAGATCTTCCCCCATGGAATCGTCTCATCTGTTTTTGAAGTCACGTAACCCAGTTGTCTAGCACGCGGGTGGCGCTGTGGTCTAAACCACAGAGCCTAGGGCTTGCCGATCAGAAGGTCGGTGGTTCAAATCCCCGTGACGGGGTGAACTCCCGTTGCTCGGTCCCAGCTCCTGCCAACCTAGTAGTTCGAAAGCACGTCAAAGTGCAAGTAGATAAATAGGTACTGCTCTGGCAGGAAGGTAAACGGCGTTTCCGTGTACTGCTCTGGTTTGCCAGAAGAGGCTTAGTCATGCTGGCCACATGACCTGGAAGCTGTACGCTGGCTCCCTCGGCCAATAAAGCAAGATGAGCACCACAACCCCAGAGTCGTTTGCGACTGGACCCAACAGTCAGGGGTCCCTTTACTTTTTTAACCCAGTTGTCATAATCTCCTTTTTTGATAGCAAAGTCCATAACTTAATTATGCATTTTGTGCATAAATATTTGTGTGCGCATGTCTCATGTATACATATTCAGCGCTAGTCCTACTTGGAGCTGACCAGTTGAAATCAATGAACAAAACTAACTTAACTTCATTAATTTCAGTAGCTCTGCTCTGAGTAAAGCATAGTTGAAGACAATCCATAATCTTTCAGGCACATACACAAACACACTAAAATCACCAGCATGTTTCCACTCCAATCAGCACCTTTGAAAAAGCATCACTTTGTGAAGTTTTCTTGCTATAGTGCTGCTATTGCTGCCACCTGCCTCGGTTTCCCTTTTGTGTTGATGAGGTAGGTGGCACTTGCCCAAGGCAACTGTGTGTTAGGAGTATGAGAACAGAAACTAGGCTAGTGTGCTATCATAGTTGTCCCCCAGCACCTTTTTGCTTTACAAAAGTTGCAGCATAAATAGCCCCCTGCTGTTCATCTGGACAGTGCACATTTCTTTGGGTGCCCAAACCAAGACAAGGCTTGTGTGCATTACTGGAACGATAACATCCTTCCTTGTGCAGGAGCAGTTTGGTTATTAAAAGCATGCACCCAATTTTACATCAATGATTTTGTATATGTGTGTGCATTTTATCTCTTTAAAGCATCTTAAGACCCCAGGAGTGTAGCTATGTGGTCCAGACTTGGCCCTTCTGGGTTCCCTTGCTGGTTTTGCCCCTTGACTATGGAACTTTAGGCATAGCTATCTCCTGGATAATGAGGAGGAGGGGTGATCGAGTTCTCCTCCTGGCAGAGGTGCCTGGATGCTGATATGCATTTCCAAATTAATGAATGTCTGCAGAGCACTGTGGGATGCCCAGATGAAAGGCAGTGGAGAAGCACAAAGGTATTATTATTGTCACTTACTAATTAAAATGTTCCCCCCACCCCCTCCCTGGGTTTTTTTTTGAAGCACTGCAAATCGGTATTGGGTTCTGAAAAGCATAGCTTACCCCATCTCAGCAGGCAGCTGCAATCTTCCAGGGAGAGAATCTTGCTTGCTGTTTCCTCACTTTGCTTTTCTCAGTGGAACAGGGGGCCAGAGCGCCAGAAATTAAGGGGGAGAGGGAGCTGGAAGAGAGCCTCTCTTTGAAAACCCTAACCTTATTTTCCCAGGTCTGATGCCAGTTTCCATGGAAACAACAGCCAGGAGCAGAAATAGGGGAACCAGAATCCAGAAATGCAAAGCCTGAAGCTCCTGTTAATTTCACTCACTGGATTCCAGTTCCCTTCCCCCTCCCGCCCCCTAGGAAACTGACATCAGATGGGGGAGCTTAGTGAAAGGCTTTTTTGCTTTAGGACCAAATTCTCTCTTTGGATTCATTCTCTCTCTCTCTCTCTCTCTCTCTCTCTCTCTCTCTCTGTGTGTGTGTGTGTGTGTGTGTAGCTGGCAGAAGCCTCAGGCAGACTTTAGCCCCTTCCCCCCCCTTTTTTTTACTTCAACCCTCTTGTTTCTGGAAAACACTCAGAAAAGCTGTTGGCAACTGGGCGCAAAGCTCCTCCCCTGGCTATTTCAGTTGCTGGCTGACTTCTGAGGGATGTGAGTGAGTGTCGGGTTCCAAAACCCAGCCACAGATTTGGACCCACCTTGGTTTTCAGGCAGCAGCTGGGCTACAGGCTAATGAGCTAACTTGTTCCAGACAGCGCTGCTAGCAATTCCATCCTGCCTGGGCGCTGTAGGGAGGCTGGAGAGCAGCACCGCGGTCGGAATTTTCAGCGGCCAATCGAATTCATACTTGCACAGCAGCCATGTTTCCTCCCCCCTCCCCTTTACAAGGCCAAATGAAGTGGCCCCTCTATTTCTCATAACTTTTTTAAAAATCCAGTGCTGAAAAATCTGAAAATAATATTTAGTAGTAACATGGTAACTTGCAGCTGATATATTATTTTCATAGCATATTGCATTTTTTCCCCAGTGCTGCAAGTATATGTATTGGGAATGGGAGGGGTAATTTGGAAAGTATGCACAAGATAGCATTTTTAGCGCTTTGCGGCAATTACCTCCGCACCCCCTAGGCCACCCTAGTTCGCATTTTATATTGTGATTGAGAGAGGGCATGCTCAAGGCTGCCCTGGCAAGTCATGACTAACCTGTAACTTGAGCCAATATTGTGCAGGTCTCTCCTCCCCCGACCTGTGTTTGTTTCGTGGGTGATGCTGGATGTCACTTAAAAATGAATGTCATCTTGACATGTTACAACTCTGATCCAGGGCTCAGTTACCTAAAAGCCACTTGTTTAGATGAGGCTTTATGATCAGGCAAGGCAGCTACCTCAGGCTGCAGATTTTAGGCACCATTAGCAGTAGGTTTTATTTATTTAACCCTATGTCAAATAAAAGCCCTCTTTCCTGCAAACTTGTGATTATCCAGATATTTGCCTGTCCCCCTGGCCATGTGGTGGCCTCTGCTGGCCAAAATACAGTGGTACCTTGGTTTAAGAACAGCTTGGTTTATGAACAACTTGGATTAAGAACGATGCAAACCTGGAAGTAGGTGTTTTGGTTTGTGAACTTTGCCTTGGAAACAGAACATGTTTCGCTTCCTGTTGAGTGTGTTCCATTTGAAAACTGAGCCCCCCCCTGCTATGGGAAAGCACGCCTTGGTTTAAGAATGCTTTGGTTTAAGAACGGACTTCCAGAACAGATTAAGTTCGTAAACCAAGGTACCACTGTATAGGATATCAGTGTAAGAAATAAATTGCTGGTAAATGCTTTTCAGCATACTGTAAATATGGTTTAGTCCAGGGCTGGGGAACCTGTGGCCCTCCAGGTGTTGCTGGAATAAGTTCCTATTATGTCTTACCATTGGCCATGCTAGCTGGGGTGGATGGTAATTGTAGTCTAGAAACATCTGGAGGGAGGTCTGCAGGTTCCCCATACGCTGTTTAGTCAAGGATTTTTCTTTTATAGAAGTGACCAATGTCTGTTTGTGAGAGAATTCCAGAACTTGTACAGAAAAATGAAAACACGAAGCTTCTCAGTAGATCAGCCTGCCTTCCAGTTGTGCAAAACAGGGCTTATCTACCTCCCTACTCTTGTTCTGCTGGCTGGATATTGGTTTCAGTGTGTCCCAGGTGTCTCTCAGATAGGAGAGGTGGGATGTGGTGAAAGCTCTCCTCCCTCCCTGAGGATAAGCAGAAATGCACATTGCATTGGTAATTTTGAAAGGCAAAGGTTTCTTACAGCCCTTGATGATGTGCCTGAGAAGCTACACCCCCAAGGTCTTTCATCCTGTCACCAAAGCTAGCCTGTTTTTCCTAGCCTAAGCACTCTGAGCAGTTGCCAATCCCCAGGTTTTAAGGAGTATAATCTCCTTAGTCAGCCCTGGTGCTAGTTAAGGGCTTCTGTTCCTGATTTCTGTGAGACTCTATGCATGTTGCTTTTATGCCACCCTCTCCAAGTGTGATTATAGTCATCAAATTTCTACCAAATCTGCATTCAGATCCTTATCAGGATGAACACAGCCTGCACAAGTTTCATTTTTAGAGCACTCAGCCTGTGGATTTCTGTGCAAAAAGTCCATTCAAATTTTTGCCTGTTTGCTTGGATTGCCTTTTCTTCAGTGTTGACAATAACTTACTTCAGTTAAGGTCCAGATGTTTTTATAGATTTCTTTATTAAATTTGTATCTTCCCCTTCCTCCCAAAGGAGCCCCGGGGGTGGCAAACCCATCAGCCTTAAAAGAATGCAATAAAAATAAATAACAACAAATCTAAAAACATAATTTATAGATTTCCCCCCTAGGTTGCACAGCATCATGGTTTTTATAGTCTTAAAGCAACATTAATACTTGCCATTCTAGTCCATGTGTCTTTTGCTCCAGTTTTGCAGTAAATAATGAGGTGTTTGGTAGGTGAGATCAGGCAATGGTGTATGTAATATTATGTAAATATTTTCTGATTTCAGAGCAAATAATCAAGCTTGTTGAGTGCTCGTTATATCAGGGATGCCTTCTACATTTTCACGTCCGGAGATAAAAGACAGAAATCTGTGAGTGAAGGCAAAGAAGCTATATAGAGAGTATACCTTCCTTCTGGCCACTGGGTTTTCCACTGAGTCCATTCTAAGCTTTCCCTTTGCCATCATAAGGACTAGTAACTGTTCTGTGAAAGCCTGGATTCTCTGTGGTTTGATAGATTCAGTTCTGGAACATTGTCCACAAACTGTGCTTCTATCACAACACAGCTGTGCAGAAAACAGGTTTTCTTGCCTACAGGATGCAAATAGGTTTTATGTTAACCCATCCAGCAGGGGAGGCAGCTTGCAAATCAAGTCCTTAGCAGAGCTTTGTGGATGCATCTCAAACCTTTATTTCCCACCTTTCCCTTTGTGTATCAAAGTGGGCATATGGTACCCAGATAGCATCATTGCCCCTTCACCAGCATCTGTAGACACAGACAGGTATTAAGATATGTTATGGATAGCTCATGCAGTCGGGGTGGGGGGCGGGGAAGAGAAGAGAGATGCTATTAATAATACAGACACATACAGAGGGAAGAAAAGTGTACACTTGATTCTCATGCTGCTACCAGGAGTTCTGAAGCTGGCGCTGGCTGCCTCTTCCCACACGTGACTCCAACACAGTGGGTAGCTTGACAGCCCAGAGAGACTGGCTCGGGGCCAGGAAAAAAAAGCAGAAAACACAATGTCTGTGCATATCCTCTCTCTTAAAATAACACTCCCCAACACCGTCTGAGACGAATTAAAATAAGATCAGGAGCGATCTCGGAAAGAAGTGTGGGGTGGAGGGAAAGAGAGAAAGGCAGTATGTGTGCACAGGAAAGAAACATAACTGGGTTCTTGCAAATACGGCTGACTTCAGGGCTCACCACTCTGTAAAGGAGGTTCTCTCTTTAGAGAAGTTAGGGGTGTGTGTGGGTGTTTTTGCGTATTTTTAAAAGTATAGGGAGAAAGGTAAATAATCCAACTCTATGTTAGGCATCGGGGAGAAGAGAAACCATGTCATATTGGGTGTGCTTGAATGCCCAACACATGTCTGTCCTTTAGGGGAGACTTGGCAAGGGAAGAGGGCTCTTTGCAAGCAGACTTGCATGATGGAGAGCGTTAGGAATTTCCTGCAGCTGGGGAACACACCAAATGCCAGAATGCGAGAAAGGTTGTGGGGGGGGGGGGAGACTGCTGGTGGTGGAAGCAAACTTTAAATAATAATTAAGGAAAACAACAAGAAGTTTCTCTAGCATCACCGCATCCATTAGGAGCTCTTGGAAGAATGAGAGGAGAGGGGGTGGGTTGTGGGTTTTTCAGGAGAAGTAGTCATGGAGCATGGATGAGCCTAACTTGGATCTTGCGACTTCTGTTACAGAATTTACTTAAATGGTTTAAAAAACGAACAACAACCCGCCTCCCCCCCCCCATTATTGCAAGCTGTGAGGGTGGTTCTTGCATTCCTTTCACTTCTACCTCCCCAGCCAGGGCTACAGCAGAGCATGTTGGATTCCAGCCTCCCTTGTCTAGTTCTCTTAAGGTGATTCTGACGCAAAGCACCACCTTTCCATTTCGTAGGGTTCTGGTTTATTTGGGAGGTTTGTTTGTTTGTTTTGCATGTAGCATGGCTTCCTGGCTATCAGGCAAACAGGCATAGACAAACCCTCCCTCAGTCCTGTTTGTCGTTCGGGTGTGAGGGGGAGGATGAAATGCCACCCATTTTTCCACCGCCACCCTACTCCAGTTCATAAAATGTGCTTTGGATGGGTTCCACTCTGTTGCACCAGACGTCCCTTGCTGCTTGCTTCCTCAGCCCCTCTGCACAACCTTGCCATTGCTGTTGTAAAGAAGCTGTCTCTGCAGCATAATGATGCTCAAGGTTGGGTGACTGTTGCATCTCATTCCAGCGAGGTACAGGGACATGATCCCAGATGACACCATCTGCCAGGCATGATCCTAGGTTTCCTCCCCTTCTAGGTACTCCCTCAATGCAGAGTTTCTACTCAGGGAGTAAAATAGTGACGTCAGATGGAATAATCCCTTCCGGGAACCATCTGCCATCATTTTGGGGCAGGATAGATGGCTTCATCTTCATCTAGAACTCAGCTGAAAGTTTTTCAAGAAGAATTTTTGCTTTTGAAATACAGGTGGGACAGGGGAAAGAAGAAGGAATCCCCCAAAACTTGAGGCTATATTTTTTTTGGGGGGGGGTTCCTCAAAAAATGCTGAGTCTCTTCTCTTCGCTTCAGCAGCACAAATTAGTTCCTTTTTGTTCCCTTCATCTTTCTTAAACATCCATGTATCTCATGCAGAATTGGAATTCTTCAAAACGTCTGCTGTCTGGTCTGCCACCAGGAAAGAGCAGGCTGGCTACCAGGGACCAGGCCTTTTCCGTGGTAGCCCCATACCTCAGGAAAATCCTCCCTCAAATACTAAATCAACATACTTTGCATGTTTTTGTATGGACCCCGGAGGCTGTAATGTGTTTACATTTCACTTTCCATATAATGTTTATATGCTGGCTGCTTGCTTTTAGCTGTTCCCTGTTCTTTAACTTTATGTACTTGTTTGTGGTGGTGTGTTTAACTAGTTGACTTTAAGGTGCCTTGAGGTCTTCTGAAAGATTTAAATAACAATCAATTACTAGCCCCTCTGTGTGTGTGTGTATTAAAAATGCGCATGCCAAGAACAATTATATACCATTTTCTGTCAAGGCACTCAAGGTATTCTAATATTTAAAATACTTGCAAGAAGAAAAAAGGAGAACTGTTTTTAAGGTTGGACAGTGACATGGGGAGAAATGCAGGTATGCTAAAATTCCATGTCCCTCCCAGAATCCCTGGAGAGCTACTGTCAGTCAATGTAGACCAGGGATTGGGAACCTGTGGCTTTGCAGATACTGTGGGACTGTAACTCCCATCATATCTGACCATTGGCCATGGTGACTGGAACTGATGGAAGCTGACGTCCAACAGCATCTGGAGGGCCAATCTGGAAACAGAAGCTTTCAAATACAGGAGTGTTTTATGCAAAAGTACGGCACATGGCTATCATAGTCCTCAGTCATGCTGCTGCTATTATATTAGAAGCTTATTAATTGCATTTCTGTATCAAAAATAGCCAGGGTGACATACGCAAAAATCAAAAGTGAAATACAACCTTACCAAAACAGTTGAAAAATTGTTTTCACCCATGCTGTTGCCTTATGCCAACATCATGCTCCACCCTCCTTTCCTACTCTCTCTCCATGCCATTGCCAGGCTTCCTGCTAGAAAATTCTAAAATCCTGCCTGCCACCACCCACAACCAATTTAAAAAATAAAAAATGGGTAAAGCTCAGAGAACTAAATAAGATTTTCAGTTTTCAGGGGTGGTAACTTCCATTTACTTCATAGCTTCTTGCCCTTCCCCAGAATTAAGTTATGCAAAAGTCTCTGCTTGCTTTGCATAACTGGGATTTGTTTGGCACAAAATTTGGGTTACTTTTTATCACTTACTTTTTTTTTTTACATTTTAATTAAAAAAGAGCAAAGTATGCACAACTCTGTATCATACATAAAGTTGTAAGCTTCCCAGGGCAGGGAACTCTCTGTGACTCTGTTTAACTCTACCATGCAGTGAACTTTATGCAGTAGTAATGATGCTAATAATAATTGACCGTTTCAGACAACGTGAGTCGCCGAGTGCGGTGTTCCTAAGGGCACAGCAAGATAGCCATTCTCCCCCAGTCTTCTGGCTGTGCATTAGCTTGGAAACGTGGAAATCCCAACAAAGTGCTGCCCTCCCTCTGGTTCTTAGTTCACCCCTAATTTTTGGATGCTTGTAGTCAGCCTGGGTTTAAGGTGCATGCGTGTGGACTGTGGGATGTGCATTGACAGCCATCCCAGTCCAAGTCTGTTGCATTGGTACACTCTAAAAGGGAAAGAAATATCACTGTGGGCAAAGAAAAGCCTGGATCGTGTGTGTGTGTGTGTGTGTGTGTGTGTGTGTAAAGCAAAAGGAAATGGATTCTTTATTGAGGCTTTGCTGGTGTGACAGATGAAGACCATGCAGCTGAAATAGAAGTGGAACAAAGAGGATACCCAGAGGCTGACTCTTGCCCCTGCCAATACGAGAAGCTGCAGGTAATAGATAAGAGGGGACAGAAGGTGAGGCACTCTCTCAACCTCAGAATATTGATAAGATTGGCTTAGGTTGTGACTATTAAGCCCTGTAGTTGTGTTTACTCTTTTCCTTTCCTGCCATAATGAGTTCGTGGGCATGAGTGGCCTGGGTGCCCCAATCATCTTCTTGCGCTATGCTAAGGAAGTCTGTCTCCTGGATCTTCGCTTGCATGACAGGAATCCTTCTCCCTCTCGCCCTTGCTTGCTGATCCATAAGATATCCCTTTTGATCTTAGCACTGGGAGGTGCCGAAGCCTCTGTGTGAAGAAGGGTTTCATTTTCCCCCCTGTTTTTAATTGCTGACCTTCGGCTGCTCCAAGTTTTGATGGTGGGGAAAGACAGATGGAAGATAAGGGTGGGGTGAAGAAGGGAGTGTGGAAGAGCAGAGGGAAAGGTCTCATTTTTTTTTTCCAAAAAGCGGAGGAAATTTGGGGTGGTCAGTAGAGCTCATGTGGTTAGCTATGTTCAAAATTAGGGGCCTTCCAGCCATCCTTTTCGTTGTACATTCATTATTATTTGTGCTCATGATGGTATCGGGGAAGTTACATGCTATTCTTCCTTCAATACTTTTTGTACCTGCAAAGGTTTGGGGGGCACACAACTGATCATTTCTGATCGGTTCATGTTCCATAGCGTCCTTTTGAAATCCTGTAACTTCGTACCACAAATGTTACACAGGGCTTTTGTTGTTGTTGTTCTGCCTTTGATGAAGTACAGTCCACAAGTGCCCCTCAGTAATGCTGTAACATTGGGTTGTTACAGGGTTGTCATATTTCAAAAAGTAAAAACCAGGACACCCCAAAGTTGTGCTTTTTTTTTTTTTTTCACAAAAACGCCAAAAAAATGTGATTTTTTGATTGACTTGCCTGAGATCCAGGCAAAGCAGCACATTTCATAATTTCCCCCTGGATGTCTTTTCTGCCTTTGAAATCCCAGTGGTCCAGTATTAATCCACCAGCAGTGCACTATTTTTGTGTCAATGAGTTGTTGCAGAATGCAGCTCCAAAACAAACCAGCAAACACAAAAACCAGTCTGGAGGAGCCCTTAATTTCCTGCCTTCACCAGGCACACAAGACGTTTTTTCTGAAGCAGCACACCCACCATATGAGATGATGAAGCTATTTTATACTGAGTCAATTCACCTAGCCCCAGCATTTACTATTATTCCAGTTTGCTCCTGCTATCCGGAGATTGACATAGGTGCCTTCTGCCTGCCAGCTGTGTCCTTTGCTATTGAACTGCAATCCCTCTCAATTCCTCTCCTGCAACATAAGAATGGCCTGCTGAATCAGGCCAGCAGCCCATCTAACCCAGCATCTTGTTCTCACAGCGGCCAACTAGATGCCTATGGGAAGCCCCAAAGCAGAACCTGAGTGCAAGCAACAGCACTGTATCAACTTGTGATCCCTGGCAACTGGTGTTCAGAGATCCATGCCTGTGCTTAGATCTCATCTCTAGGCTCTTCTGAGATTTGTGAGTCCTGATTTTCAGTCTCTCTGTGTTGAGCAAATGTGTTCAGCCAAACTGAGTTCTGGCTTTGTTGCTAGCTGCTGGGGAAAAGATTGGGTGCTGAACTGTTACTTTGTTTTGCAAAAAAAAACAAACCACCAAGATTGTCAGGGCCCAAACTATTAGATTTGCTCACAGCTATACATTAACACACCATCACATGTAACCCAACTCTTTTTCTGAAGAGAGAAGATAATGTAGCATATTGGCTAAGAAAATTAGCAGAATACTTCCTGGTTTAAATATAACATTAGCTCTAAACTCTTTTGATGGCCTTAAATATCGCCATCTGCAAAACTTGGTTAGTACTGGCTAACCTTCCAGGGTGGTTGTAAGGACTACTGGGGTAATGTGATCTCTCTTACTTGGACAGTGATAACTAAGAGCATAAGAGCCCTGCAGGATCACACCAAATATAAGTCTTGTTCAGCATCCTGCAGCCAACCAGATGCTTCCAGAAGACCAATAAGCGGAGCATGAAGGCAGTAACCACCTCTTGCTGTTGTTCCCCTATAACTGATGCTCAGTAGTATGCTGCTTTTGTGCATTGTGTTTTTCTGTTTAGCTAACATGACTAATACCCGTGATAGACTACCACCTTCTCCATGGATTTTTCTAATTCTGTTTTAAAGCAGCCTAAGTCAGCGGCCATCACCACATCTTGTAGCAACGAATTCTTTAAATTAATCAGACTGGGTGCAGCAGCACACTATACAATGCTAAGCTACTTCCGGAACTGAAGTGGTGTTGAGCTAGATGAGAGATTTCCTTGACACATGCTCCCTCATACCTCACCTTTGGCTCAGCTCACAAGGAAATGGCAATGGGGGTACTGGATTCAAGCAAGTCTTTTTGCCTGGCATCTGTCCGAATGTCACCTTACTCTGATAACATCTGCGTCCCCCTTGTTGCCATATCAACCGTTCTGCTCGAACCACCTGCACAGTGGGTGGGGATGTAAGAAGGATGATGATCTAGAGGCTTCTGCTCCAGAGCCATTATATTGAGAAGCGCGAGCTGTTTGCAGCCATCTTCAGCTCTTCCATCCAAAGCTGACTTCTAAAAAACAGTTGGGTTTGTTCCTTAACTAGCCTTAAGCATTCTTATTACAGTGGTACCTCAGGTTACATACGCTTCAGGCTACAGACGCTGCTAACCCAGAAATAGTGCTTCAGGTTAAGAACTTTGCTTCAGGATGAGAACAGAAATCGTGCTCCGGCGGCGCAGCGGTAGCAGGAGGCCCCATTAGCTAAAGTGGTGCTTCAGGTTAAGAACAGTTTCAGGTTAAGTACGGACCTCCGGAACGAATTAAGTACTTAACCTGAGGTACCTCTGTACTTTATTATTTATTATTAAATCTATGTCCCATCCTTCCTTGCAAAGGAGACCAGGGCTGCAAACATAAAAGTGATAAAACAATATAACTAAAAATAAAATGAAAACATATCTAAACACTTAAAAACATTACGAGCCTTTGAATCACATTCTCACAGCTAATAATTTCAAGGTTGCCAGGATCAGTATCTTTCAGTCATCATATGCTTGGGTAAATAGGAATGTTTTTTAAATTCCTCCTGAAAATAATAAGGAATACAAATGCACTTCACCAGGGAAAACATTCTACAAATGGGGAACTGCTATCAACAAGTCCCTGTCACAGGTTAATGGTGACCAGGCAGTACCCAGTAGTGGAAGCACCAAAGGGCCTCCCATGCTGATCATAGGGCCCCAGAAGGTTGATATAATGACAAAGTTCTACCCCATACTAGGATTGCCAGATACGAAGGATGACTGGATTCCTGTACCTTTAACAGTTGTGCAGCAGCGAAAATGTTGGTTGCTGCTTTTCTTACCTCTGCGTGACAAGCTTGTTTTCATAAGTTGTGGAAGGATCCCTTTTCTTTCCCCTTTTCTTCACCTTCTGCTACTGTACCCACCTCTCCCTGAGGTGGGAGGGCGGGGACTTTGTAGTAGTGGATCTTGCAGTGATAAGGTATTGGGCCAGTTCAGACAACAGTCCCTAGCACATGGCAAAGAGAAGTCTCATTCTTTGGGATATCAATCTTTGCGCAAGAGGCGAAGCTTTGACTATCCACCCCACCAGCTTACTGAAATGAGTTGCTTCCACATAAAGCTAG
Source organism: Podarcis pityusensis (assembly GCF_964106645.2). Classification (NCBI taxonomy): domain Eukaryota; kingdom Metazoa; phylum Chordata; class Lepidosauria; order Squamata; family Lacertidae; genus Podarcis; species Podarcis pityusensis. The sequence continues at coordinate 24,372,586 of NC_138033.1, read as the reverse complement.
ATAAAATCCCACAGGTGAATTTGCTATGTGATCAGCATGACTTGGCACCCCCTGGGAGTGGGGGATGCAAAGTTAGGATAGACTTTTGGGCAGGTGTAACTGCAATCCCCACACTGGAAAGCACTTCTGGGCTATAAAGAGCATGAACCCAGTATGTAGATCATGCTCTCGGCTTATTTCACTATCTGTATGCAACTGGAGTGGTGGGGTCGGCATCTGTTTTGTTGCAGGCACACCGTGCAATGGCCAATATATGTCTATGTGATTGTTCCATGTGGCTAGCTATATATGTGATTGGATCATGTGATTTCCTACATGGAAATACTTTCATGGAATTGAATAGATGAAGATTCACTGATATTAACAAATGGAAGGGTGATTTCTAATAATTAAGAGGAGATCTCAGGCTGAATGTGCGCACATGCAAGGCAGGTTTGCTTAATTTGAGGAGAGCTGGATGCTAGAAAATGAGCCAAGTACTGTGTATGTTCTCTTCATTCCCTTCTCTTTTTATCATGTTATCTCCTCCAAGCCCCATCTTGATTACTTTAATTAAGCCCATCCTAGCCTCCCTTGGACTCACCTTAGTCTGCTACTCCTGTGTACATCTCTTCCCTTATTATCCTTTCCCTTCTGAGATCAGACACATAATAATGTAAGCTCTCTGAGGGAGAGACTGTCATGTCTTGTGTTTCTATATACCACTTAGTACTGTACAGTGTTTGAATTAAACAAAGATACAGAGGTTATAGGACTGTGTGGTATTTTTTTTTTTAGTTTTGCTTTCCATTAAATGTCAACACAATTAATATTTCCGAAAACAAAGCATTTTGCTTAATTGCAAAGCTACAATGAGTGGTGGATCACAAGCATTGCATGCAAAAGGTCCCAGGTCCAATCTCCCACATTTTCAGATAAGGCTAAGAAAGACTCTGGAAACCCTGAAAAGCTGCTGCCAGCCAGTGTTGACAATACTCAGCCAGATGGACCAACAATATAAGGCAGTTACCTATGTTCTTGTGACTTTTACAATAGGAATAGTGGTGAGGTGCAGATTTAACTTCATATAAAAGCAATGTTTAGTGGACTGAGTAGGCATATCTCTACACAACGGATTAGTTTGTACCTGGAACTAGCAGAACCATGAGATTTATGCATGCCCAGCCCCTGAAACTACAGTTACAATTCCCAGGACAGGGTGGGGGATGCTGTCGCAGTTAAAAATATGTGAAGCATACAGTGCTACCGGTTACGAACTTAATTCATTCTGGAGGTCTGTTCTTAAGCTGAAACCATTCTTATCATGAGGCATGCTTTCGCTAATGGGGCCTCCCGCTGCTGCCGTGCTGCCAGCACGCGACTTCCACTCGCATCCCAGGGCAAAGTTCGCAACTAGGGGCATCTACTTCCGGGTTAGCGGAGGTCGTTACCCGAAGCATTTGTAAGGAGGACGGTACATAACATGAGGTTCCACTGTATTTTGAAGGGCTATTGTGTATGGCTGTGTGTATCTTAACTCTACATATTAAACGAAATAATACAAAAATGTTTTCCTTTCTGTGCACTTGGAATCTTTTCCATTAGTCCTACTAGGTATATATTTGTAGTGCAGATATTTCCTATTGGATTAGGATCAGAGTTACTCCACTCAGACATAAAACAAATCACTGTCTCCTAGCCTACTCTACTGCAAAGCGGTAAGATGCGTGAGAAGGAGGAAAATGTGACGATCAAACTAGTGAGGCAGATGCACCAATCCTATATTTTGCAAACATGGTTATGCATGCCATTCTGCTTTGTTTCCAACTGGGTTTTAACAGCTCTACCAATCCTATCCCAAAGGATCAGATAAAAATGCCTGGCAGGTATTCTGTGGAGTGGAGGAAAACAATCCATCAATGAGAGCTGGAGAAGAGAGATGAGAAGAATCAGGCTGGATTGATGGGAGTGATGGAACATGGGACTCTTAAGTGTTTTTTTTTTTTTGTTTATACAAAATGTCAGTTGTCTCATTGCTCGGGTTGGGCTAGATGACCCTCGTGGTCCCTTGCAGTTCTACTATTCTATTATTCTATGATTCACAGTATTTGTAGGCTGACCTATAATAAAGTTCTCTGGGCTGCCCATAACCTAAAAACCCGATTGTAAATGAAAACAAAAGCAACAACAGGAGTCTAAAAACAGCTTAAAGCTGAAAAGGACTAAAAGGCCTAGTGTGAAAAATAGTTTTCACTTGTTGCTGAAATGTCACCAAAGTAGGTGTTAGGCAGGCCTCTCTGAAGAAGGCATTCTATAGCTGGGGCACCACCACTGAAAAGGCCTTCTCTCCCATAGCTAGCAACTGCACCTTCCTTGGCAGGAGTTTTTGGAGAAAGAGCTTCCAAAGAAGGATTGGTATATGTGTATCCCTTCAGCTGCCTTGTCCAAAGTTGTGAAGGGCCTTAAAAGACCCCAAAGCAGCACCTTGAATTGGATCCGGAATGGATGCGAACCAGTGAAGATGGCAAAAACGGTGGCAGAATGTGCTCATCATCACCCACTCTCAGTTAACAGCCTCACAACCAGATGCTTAATAAACTGAAGTTTCTGAACTGGTTTTTTTCAAAGGCAGACCCATGTGCAGCGCATTACAGTAGTCCAAAGACATGCATACAGAAAGCTACCCAATTATGCTTTACCATAACCCAGACTCTGCGACTGTCACGCAGAGCAGCTAACCTAAACAAACCTTTCTCCGTCTTTTTTCTTGTTGAAAACTTGGCTGCAACCCCAGCTGACTTGCATTGGTGCAGAACTCCCACACCCACCCTTGTATGTTTTTGCATGAATGTGATGGCATTGCTCACCCTCCCTCTGTGTGTGTGTGTGTGTGTGTGTGTGCATGCATGCAAAATATAAAAAGGCCAACCCCATTGTTTCTGCTGCGGCCTGCCTGATCTCTTCCACCCCCACCTCCCAAGTACTGTGAAGCTCCTCTTTTTCCCATGGGTCTGTTCCATCCTCCCTTGCCTGCGTTTGTGCTTTTTATTCCTAGAGCATGTTGTGAAGAGGAATGGGGGGGGGGGCAGTAAAATGTTTCTCCTGCTAGTGCGTAATTTTACCACGGTGCCTAAGTGAGGGACAGAAGTAAATTGACCTTTTAACCCTTTTTCCTACCAAGGGATTAGAGCCTGTTTCCTGTTAAATCTCTTCAAGAACCAGTTCTATCCTGTTTGAGAGGGGAATGCATCTTGTGTATGTGGGGGGCAAGGGGGGGGGGGAGGAAAGAGATTGTTATTTAACCTTCTTTCTCCTCTCTCCCTTCCTATATTTATTTCTCTTCTCCCCTTTTCTGGAATTGCAGCTTTGATTTGCAAATAATAACATTCCTGTGTGTGTGTGTGTGTGTGTGTGTGTGTGTGTGTTTTTGTAGGTTGACTGGTATATTTTAGGTGGCAGTTGCATGCCGCTGCTAAATTGTTCTGGCTTCAACTCTTGCCCAGGGAAAGGGGAGGCGCAAAGTGGAAAATTGCTAACAGGAAAGAGCCGGAAGGCGGAGGGTGATAAATATTGAAAGGGTGGGATTTAGATCTCTGCTCAAACAGCTGCGGTGGCTAGAGTGTCACACTGTCTCTCCACAGGTTTACTGACCCATTTCCATTCACACGGCTGCCAGTATCTTAGCAACTGCAACCGTCCCCCAAGATAAGGCGCTTTGCCTGCCATTAGTGACTGTGCAACTGTGTCAAGGTTAGCCTGCACCCTAAAAGCCGAACCGCCTTTGCATGACCCCCCTTCACTTTCCCCCAAGGAGCCGGTGCAGACTTCTTGCACGCACGTGTGTGTATGCAGACAAAGGCACTGTCTTGTACATTCAGCAGGGTGTTGTGACCAAATCCTAAAGTGGTAGAGGCAACTGTGCTGCTCAGGTGAGGGTCACATGTTGAAACAATTCCCTGAAAATAAAAATCCCTGCTGTTTGTGTGTGTGTGTGTGTGTGTGTGTGAGAGAGAGAGAGAGAGAGAGAGAGAGAGAGAGAGAGAGAATCCCTGCAAATAAGCAACCAGTATAATGGTGAGTGAGATTCTTGCCCAGCTCTGTGCCTGCTGTGCTGCTTTTCTGTTTGTGTGTGGTGGTGTGTTGTTTTTAACATCCCTGAGATTTCAGAAATGACATTCCCCACCTGCACATCGATTGTGCATTCTCCTATTTGGTCCTGCTGCATGTGAACACCAGGGCCCCCTGTATTGTGCGGGATGGGAGAGGGAGAGGGAGAGACCGGCAGCTCCCCTGGTTTTCTGTCATTGTGCTTCTTGGATCATGAACGGCCTTTGTGTGGAAAACTATATTCACCCATCAGTGTAGCAATCCAGGGACATGCACTTGTGTTCTCTTTGGTTGCAACCCTAGCATGAGGCAAGACCGAAATAGCTGCTTTTAGGTCTGGGTAAGGGTACTGTATAGGATTGGTGGTTCTCTCTCCCCCCTCCTCCCCCCACTTCATACGGGGTCAAGTTTGACAGGTGGGTGGGATCACCTGCCTGTCAATCACTTGAAATCACAATGATGCCAGGTGACTTGATGTCAGGTGCAGAGCAAAGCAGGCTTGGCTTACCCAAAACAGCCTTGTGGGCAGAATGTGGAGGACGTATGGGACTGGTGAGGCCTATGGGTCAGAGGTTCCTGACCCCTGTTTTAGGTGGTAGAATGCAGTTGCTGTGAGAGTTGGCAGAGATGGAAACTGATGAATCATGAGACACAACCCACCATAAAGCGGGTCCTGTAAATGCCTCATTGAAATCAGTGGGACCCTCAAGTGGAAACAAATCCTTTTCCTTCCCAGGAGGCTTCTGCAAGAGAACCTCTAGATGGATTGTGCCCCATTTTGTTTATTTTTAAAAAATTATACCCTGCTTTACAAATAAAGATATTTTCAAGGTAACTAACAAAAGATACGCCAACCATCTATGAAGCTCATCTTATGAAGCATCTCAAAACAATTTACAGAACAGTAAAAATGTATATAAAACAATTATATCTATAAAAACCTTTTTTTAAAAAATCACATATAAAACAATTAAACAACAATTACATATATATATACACACACAATTTCAAACCTAGTACAGATATCTATCGGGATGCTGATAGACTTAGAGGGCTTGTCTTCCAACAAGCGCCAGAACAAAATAGAGATGGTTTCCCCCCAGTTGCTCCCTAACCTCTGAAAATGTGGTGATGAGGCACCCGGAGAAGGACCTGTGTTGATCAGCTAATATGACAGGTTCATGTGGGAACAAGTGGTCCTCCTTTGTGAGGTGGGGTTTCATTTCTTGTTCACACTAAAGTGTGACAGAATTTTGAGAAAATAGGATGAAATGCTGGGAGATGGTTTTTCTAGACAGATTTATGCTATGGGGGCAGGTTGTACCTACCCTTTGTTAAAAAAAATTAAATAAAGGATATGTGTACAGTGGTACCTCAGGTTACATACGCTTCAGGTTACAGACTCCGCTAACCCAGAAATAGTGCTTCAGATTAAGAACTTTGCTTCAGGATGAGAACAGAAATCGTGCTCTGGCGGCGCGGCGGCAGTGGGAGGCCCCATTAACTAGAGTGGTGCTTCAGGTTAAGAACAGTTTCAGGTTAAGTACGGACCTCCGGAATGAATTAAATACTTAACCCGAGGTACCACTGTATAAGCTTTGAGTGTGGGTGTGTCGTAGCCAGTTTGTTTCCTGGGGGAGAGAGATTTGTCAGGCCTTCTTTGGGCACAAGCTCCTTGACTCGCACAGTTCTAGTCAGCTAAGCATGTCCAATGGATGACCAACTGTCTCAATGCCTAGAAAATTCCTTCTGTGGTCTTTGAAAACAAGTGGTTTAGTGGCAGAAGCTTTGCCATGTTATGTTATTGGGGTTCTTTTTCTTTCAAAAATTGATCTGAATTTAAACTGTTTTGAGTTAGACGTAGGAAGAGCTCGCTTCAGAGGCTGTGCACACACTGTACCTTTAAAGCACTTTTGAAGCATATTTCTGCTGCCAGAGAATTATGGGCAGTGTAGTTTGTTAAGGGTTGCTGGGAATGGTAATCCTGAGGGGTAAACTACAGTGCTAAGAATTCTTTGAGGGAAAGGGTGTGCTTTAAATGTGTACACAGCCTTTGTTTTACAATACCCCCCACCCCCTCGAATAAAGTGAAGGGTATAGATATCATGAAAAGCTGGTCTGTTATGTAGTAGTTCTATGTTCCAGACAGCTGAAAGTCATATTCCTTCCAATAATTAAAATAGTCACCATACAAAAGAAAAAGGAGTGTGAAAAATAGTTATCCTTCTCATTGGTCTGTCAGAATTCTTTCTTGGAATAACCCATGAATATCAAAGATAGGTTGTCTTCAGAATTCTATCATATTATGTGACTTGTGTTTCTGGACAGATGTCTATGAAGATATCTGATGCAAATTGTTGCATTCACCACAGTATAATGCAGTGATGAGAGAAATGTCATGTTTGGAGTATGAGAATCACATAGTGAAATTTGTTTCTGGGTGGGCTGCAGCGAAGTGGAAAACACCAGCCACAAAGTTTTTGTACTCGCACAGGTTCTCATCCACAGGTTTGACCTGTGCATCCACTTCACATAGTACAGAGTGCATGCATTCTGTCCCCTAAATCTGAAGCAGCCATATGGGTGATTTGTAAATCCAGCCTGGAGGTTTTTTCTGACACTTGGACAATTGTTGGCGGATTATCATCTGTTGAGATAGTTAAGGGTAGCAAGCTGGTTAAATATTTGATGCTAGCAGCAATGGGAAATCTGTGGCCAAGGTGTTATAAAAATATGCAGGTGCATGGGGCTGATTCAGTGTGTTTTTTTGGGGGGGGTATTGATCAAAATTGTAAGGGTACTTATATAGGACTAAAAGAAAAGAAAAATGGACAGCATGGCCCAAGAAACCCTGATGACTCAGTCTGAAAGGCAGATATGGAGAAATCTCTCCCGCGGAACAAAAGCCTACAAAATGTATCTCAGGGTGGTTAATGCATTTCCATAATGGGTGGTTAGCATTCATGTAGCCCCAGACGCCTTGATCCACAGAAGTATCTGAAAAGGGTGTCAGAGTGCACTGCAGTATCAAAACATGGGGCATGGAGGGCATCTTTCGTTTATTGGCTCCCATATCAGCCCCACCCTCCTATGTGCAGCACATGGGGAAGCAGCCCTGGCTGTTGAAGTGAATTCCTCTAAAGATGGGGGTAGGCCTGGACACCAAATGCAGTCCTCTGGGCTTCTCTATCTGGCCCAAGAACTTTGCACCTTCCCCAGGCCACACCTATCACTGGGCCTGCTCTGTGCGGTCCTTGAGGGCTTTTGCCTGGCTGGAATGAGGCCTTGGAGGGCAATAAAGCCTCTGCCCTGCCTGGGGCTCTTGTGCATAGAAACCTCTGACCTTTTGTGTGGTTGGAATGTAGCCTGCTGTGCAAAGGTAAGAGTCACATCTGTTGCTCTGCCCACCTTTGTCATTCTCAACACTTGCACCTGCCATATGGGGCTCTCTCCCCGCTCCCCTCACCTCTAGAAGGCTGCCTTTGAGGAAATGTAGCCCTGAGGCTGAAAGGATTTCACCATCTCTAAAATGTGCCATTGTTGGACTCCTACTCCTATCAGCCCCAGCCAGCATGGCCAATGGTCAGGGATGATGGGAGATGTAGTTGAACAACATCTGGAGGGCCAAAAACTCTCTACCCATATCATAATGAATTTTGGGGTAGTTTTGAACTTTTGTGTACTTTTTTCCTTACTGCGTATTTGTTCCAAATGATGGTGCTCTTTCAAATAGTTTTCTTTGTTTCCTCTGTTCTTTCCCTTTCTCCACCTGTTTTTCATCCTAACCATAAAAAATACACAATACGCTTTCCTCTGTTCTAGTGTCTTTATCTTTGGATGCAAGGCAAATAAATGAGACAAGTCAGAGTTAGAAAGGAGGAGAAAATGGCCTGTTTGCTGACCCGTCTGCTCTCCAAAGGTGTTTTCAAATAATTTGTAACGCTGTTGGCTGTTCCTTTAAAATTGTGGTGGGACACCTGTGGCCTTTTGCAAGCAATCAGATCTGTGCTAATTGAGGAGGGATTGGTGTGTGGTGGGGGAGAGAATGTAAAACTGATGGACAGATGGAGAGAGGATGGGGTGGCTGAGAGAGGGGTGCTGTGATTTGCAGTGCTGCAAACCCCGTCCTTTTTGAGCTGTTGCTGCGCTCATCATCAGATGCACCCCAACTCACTTTTCCTGTGGATCAACAGCCCTTCCTCCGGAAAAGGTTCTCACCCCGTCTTAAAGGCATTTTAATGCCTAGCACCTGCTTCGGTATACAATGTACACAACACAGACACAAGTAGCAATGTGTTTGGAGCTTAAGCCTTTGGTTTTCACATCTTGACTTAGGCATGTACTTCTTTGTGGCTTCAGTTATCTCAGGCCCTACATTCTGTAACACGGGGACGATTTTGCGATCTGTAGCTAAAGCAGAGAGTAGTTAACGCATCAGTAGTTAAAGCAGAGAGAGGGCATTCTCAGAGGTGCTAGCTATGAAAATTAGACAATCCCTTTCTTTACCTGGTGGTTTTAACTGGTGTTAATAGTGTTGTTTTAAAGTCATTTTATTGTGAGCTGCCCTGGGCTCCCTTTCTGGCAGAAGGGCAGCTTATGGGGGAGCTTTATTGCAGAAGGGCTAACGCTCAGTGTTAGAGCATCTGCCATGCATTCAGAAGGTCCTAGGTGCAATTTCCAAAATCTTGAGGTATGGCTGCATGAGAGAGTCCATGCCTGGAACCCTGAAGAGCCATTCCAGTCATTGTAGCTACATGGATCAGTGGTCTGACCAAGGCAGCTTCTCATGGGCATAGCCAAGGGGAGGACAGCTCCTCTCCCGCCCCCATCAAGTAAAACAATAGAAATACTTAACTAACTGTCCAATCACATTGGTTCTGCCCCCCCCAACAAAAGTCCTGCCCCCCTAACAATGTCCTGTCCCCCAACAAAAATCCTGGCTATGCTCATACTGCTTCCTATGTTCCTATGCTATAAATTTTAAATAATGGATAATAATATTGTCCAACCTTACAGGGCAGTTGTGAGGATTCATGATATAATGTGTGTGAAAGCCTTTTGAGCAGGGTTCTATATGTGTGCATGCATGTGGAGCCTTCCTTGGACTGTGCCACCAGGGACTGTGTGTTTGAAAGCTCCCCCTTGTTGAGAGCTCCTTGCACCTGGAAAGGGTTATGGACCCAGATGTGGGAGCAAAGATGTTTTTCGCTGCTTAAAAATAGGTCTGTCACCCTATTAAAGAAACTGTAGCTAATTGTATGAATTTTAATTGATTGGTTAATTGATTACATTTGCATGGATCCAAGTATAAATAAAAACGATAGTTCAGAAGGAAATTTTCTTTGTCATTTAATAAGACTCTGTTGCCTTAAATGTAAGAGGAACAGCATGCTGAAGCAGGCTAGCTGTAATTCTGCACCCAGAATTACAAAGAAACTATCTCTGCTCCCATTTTGTGAGAGTGTGAGGTTCTATTCTCAGGTGTGATGGTATACCTACCTGCCTCTCTTCCAGTGGTCCCCTTTCCAGCCATTGTGAGCCCTGTGCATACTTGCACATAGATGGGAAACTTGTGGCCCTACAGCTTCAGTCACCATGGCCCCAGTAGTCAGGGAGGAGTGGGAAGGTTATTGGTGGGAAAACAGGAGTAGTATGTATGTGTATTTAAACAAACAAACAAACAAAAACCTGCTTCCCTGAAATATGCAGCGATTCCCTTTGATAAAAAGTTTCCCCAGTGGATTACTCCAATGGATGATTGTAAACCAAGAGTCTTCAACCTTTTCAGATCCAGGGCACTCATGTTTACTCCTAACACTCATTTCAGGACATGCTTCTTCATTTTTATACCACATATTTCTGTTGAGCTACTGCTGCTGTTGCAATCTATCTTAGATCAGACTGCACCCCACTAGTGGGTTCCTGCCTACCAGAAGAAGTAAACAGCGCAGCTCTCCACAGGAGTGCTTGTGGATGCCACTCACATGAATCTGAGCACAACGTGGTCCCAGCCTGTACCCCCTTGACTTGACTGCTCTGTTCTAGCCATGACTGGTGTCCATTGGCATGGGTAGGGCAGAAAGTAGGGAGGTGAAAAGTAGGTGGAGCTACATCCAATGGCAGTTGGCCAATTTTAGTTTTGTCTTGCTCCATGTTGAGTTCTACAGAGTCTAAGGAGATAGACTGGTGATAGCCAGTGCCACCCCTTGGACTAGTTGAAAGTAAGAAGGAAGGCAGATGGGGACTGGCTGAAGGCAGATGTGAGTTCAGTGGGGCAGTGCCCCATTTGCCACAATGGACCAGTTGCTATTGTTGTATTCCAGCCATGTACTTGATAATCTTTTTGTCCGTCCTGGTGTTAGGCAATATATTTGAGAGAAAGAGAGCGTGTCACTGTTATTAACACAAATAGCTGAAGAAAGGCGGGCCTTCCACACCTCTAGAACTCTGCCCATCTTTCACCCTCACTGCTGCTTCCTTGCATCTGGTCTCTCCATCAGGTCAGGGCAGATTTGCAGGAAGGAGGTGGGTCTGGGATGCACAACCCTATCCAGCATATCCGGATGGGGGAGCCTAAACAAAAGGCCACTGTGAGCGAGTGTTTTGGCCACATGCTTTTAGAAGTAGCTCCATACGAATCAGGTAGGTGGGTGAGAGGAAATGAGCCCTGAGACAAGCTCTTCCTCCCCTCCTTTGGCATACAACGCTCAGTGAGCTTCTCAGATTCACAGCAAGAAGCAGCAAAGATGATTTAGATGGCTGATTTATTAAAAAATAATTAAAAAGCTCTAAATATGCTTAACTCAGCCAAACAACCTCCTATGGGAGGAGGAGGTCTGACCCATCTGCCACATGCATGAAGGGGTGTGAGAGAGAGGCTACCTTCTGGCTTAGGGAGAGGAGCAGGAAAGGCAACTGTTGGTTTTTTGTTAGGTTCTTAGACTTAGCACTTCCATTGTGGCATCTTCTCCACCCCATAGTGACCTGTAGCTTCCTCCCTCCCTCATCTGCAACATACTGGAAGGATCAGTGCAGGCATTGCTTTCCTGTGTGCTTTCCGGGGACTGGATGAACATAGGAAACTATCATACCAAGTCAGACCATTGACCCATCTGTCTCAGTGTTATCAACACTGACTGGCAGTAGCCCTCTGCAATTACAGAGGACTCCCCTGTGCTTTCCTGGAGATGCCAGGAATTGAACCTGGGATATTTTCCATGTCAGCATGTGTTTTGCAGATACACCAACCCTCCCACTGCATGTGTGCATGGAAGAGAACCCATGTACATTTATGTCCCCACTTGATGTTGGAAGCACTCCTTTAGGAGCAGGTTTAGTGGGAAGGTGCCCTCTGTTGTGACAAAGCCACAGGGAGACAGACACTTCAGTATCACGCAGAAGTGTGCTTATGCTTCTCTGTTTTTGGTTTCAGCCTAGCAACACTTGGTGACCTCAACTGTTCCTCCCATCAGTCCTTTTAGCACTGATGCGTGTGCACAAATTCGGGGGGAGGGAGGCAAACACCACCATAGGGTTTCAAAACTTTTAAAGAGATGCTACAGGGTCATGTCTGCTTGGACCACATACCCTCTGAGCTTTGGATGTAGTGACTTCGCTCTTAGTCTCAGGTTTTTGTGTGTGTTTGTAATGCTCTGGAGCAGGGTTGGGGAAGCTGTAGTCCTCTAGATGTTGTTGGACTACAACTCCTGTTATTCCTGACCATTTGTTGTGCTGACTGAGGATGATGGGAGTTGGAACCCAATGACATCTGTAGGGCTGCAGCTTTGCCACCTGTTCTAGAGTAGCCTTGCCAACCCTGGGTTCCCTTATTTTATTGGACCATACTTCCCATCATCCCTGATAATTGGCTATGCTGGCTGGGGATGATGGGGCTTGCAGTTGAACAACATCTGGGGACTCAAGTTTGGGCAAGGCTGCTCTAGAGTCCAGAGCATTTGCTTTATTGTTACTTGACAAATCCAAGTTGTTGCAAGTAAGAGCCAGGTGAGTTCTGGCCACCATGATGGGAATCTTGGAAGTGGGTTGGCCACAAGTTTGTGATGCTTAATGCAGCCTATGAAGAATAGATTGTCACCTGTTTCCCCAGATCTGCATCAGTAACAGATCTGTTCTGCGCAGTAGCAGGTAACTTGTGCTGTAGTTGCCAAATTTTTGGTGTGCCTCTGTTTTGTGGGATTTTTGAACAGGGCAGGCTTTTGAAATCCACTATGGTTTTTGCTTTTGTTTATAAATCCCATATATTTTCAATCTGTATCCCTTCTATTTTTGCCTTGTGGGTGCAATTCAACTATGGAAAGATGCATGAACGCTGGATGTCATGAGAATCTCATGCCCATTTCATTTCTTACACAGCACAGACACAAAAGAAGCATGATTCACTTCACTTTCAGTCATGTTTGCGAAGCCCAAAACTTCCCTAAACCTCCAAATGATTTTGTGCAGCTGTCCAGTGGTTTGAGCGTAAACTCCCTGCCCTAGGTGGAGTCACAGCTGGGCTCAAATAACTTCGAGCAGAAGCTGGCCTTGTGCTCTCCTTTGTGCTAGCTGTGAGGGATGCCTTGCCTTCATATGCCTAAATGAGAGAACACAGAACCAATAATGTGCAAGCTTTATAAACAGTGTCAGTGTGACCACAAGAGGGCAGCACCTCTGCCTACTTCCACCATTTGTTACTTATTCCCATGCGCCTTGGCTTCAGCCTTGAGACTGAGATAGCAGTGCCCTTTTATGGAACCATCCATCCTGAATTCGGCAGAAGCTTCTTGCCCGCAAGGTAAATAAACCTGTAGTTTAGATTCAGACATACTATTCTTTCCCCTCTTCCTTTCTTATCCCTGCCCTTCCTCACTACACCTTGTAAACCACACATAGAGCTCAGAAATTCAAAATATAAAAAGTGCCTCTGGAGCGCTTGCTGATCACTGCCTCTGGGCATGGCTGTTTTTAAAGGTCCTCAGGCTGAAAGCTAGAGAACCTCAGAAGGAGGCTTGAGCAAAAAAACATCAGTGGCCCCCTTTATGTGGCACATGGTGGGATGGTCAAATTGAGAGGGCGTCCCGGGAGTCTTCTGCCCAGTATTGCAAGGCCATTAAACCACATGCATTTATTTATTTGATTCCATTTGTGAATTGCTTCCCATAAAATGCGACACAGTAAAAATATCAGCAATTAAAAACAATTTCATTTATATAAAAAACAAAAACAGTTTCATAATGTAAAAATAATTTCAAGTCTAATACATACTGGCATAAAGAACTCCACTTTAAAGGAGTTCTTCAGTAAGTTTATTGTGAAAAAGGAAGAGTGGTGGTGCATGCTGCCAGTCATTCCAGGCAGTATAAACAACCAGGAAGCCTTGGCTCCCCATTATAACTGAACCAGACAGGGATCAAGTTGTTTTTGTATTCGTTTTGCCCTCCAACAACCTATAATCAGCAAGCCAGCAACGTATAATGGCTTCTGGTTGGCTAGAAACCATGGGTTGGTTCAGGCATTATGGGAATCCAAAGCTTTCTGGTGTGTTTAGCCTTCATACTTTCATTCCTAGCAGCAGAAGAATGAAACCAATTAACAGTTCACTTTATACAGTGAAGCGTTACTCAGACCTTGAAAGCTTTCTTTAAATAACACGTTGTTCAAAGGATATTTATTTAAATGCATAAAAAGATCTGCACCTAGTACCAAAAAGATAAGGTGCGAAGTGAGCTTGTGTGAGGAAACTATGGCATAGCCAGGGTGCCACCATCAAGAAGGCTCTCCCCATAGCACATAGGAAGCTGCCTTATGCCTAACAGTGCAGTCTGGTCAGAGCCGGCCCGCCCATGAGGTGGGGTAAAGTGCCTGCTTCAGGCTCCGCTGACCTCAGTGCTTCTACCACCAGCAAGAGGGAGATGTTCCTGTGCATAGCGTTGCCATGCCCCTTCCCCGCCCCTGGGTGGAGAAGCCGAGCAGCAATACTTTTAGGAGCATCCTGGCTTCCGCTGAAAAGAATGCAGGGCGTAAGGGGTCACTTTTCATTGGGAGCTTAAACGTTTGCAAAAAGTAGCACGTTACCCTTTTGGGTTCAGCCCTTTTAACAATCCTAAATCATTGCTGGGTGGCCTTGAACAAGGTACACTTATCATAATCTACCTCAAATAGCTGGTTTTAGTTATTCAAACAGATAAGTCCAGGTATGCTGACCCAAGTTCCTTTAGATGAAGGGCAGGATAGAAGCGTGATTCTTCCCCCAAAGCCAACAACAATAACAACAACAACAATCCAATGCAAACTGTTTGCATAGAGAAGAATACCAGAATAATATATTTGTAGAGTTGGGAGAGTCCCAAGAGTCCCAACCCCCTACAATGCAAGAATCACATCTAAAAAATCACTGGCAGGTAGCCACCCATCCTCTGCTTAAAACCTCCAGTGAAGGAAAGCCCATCACCTTCCAAGGTATTCCATCCCACTGTCGAACAGCTCTTGCCATCAGAAAATCCTTCCTAACATTTAACCTGAATCTCTGTTTTTGCAACTTGAATCCATTGGTTTGGGTGCTGCCCCCTAGAGCAGCAAAAAAAAAACAAGCTTGCTTCATTTTCTAGGTGACAGTCCTTCAGTTATTTGAAGATGGCTATCATATCACCTCTCTGTCTTCTTTTCTCCAGGTTAGACATTCTAGAGAATGAGCTATGAGTCAGGAAATCGCTGCCTCAAATCTCCTCAGCTGTGACCTCACAAGGAGGCCTCGGGCAAGTCCAAATCTCACCCACCCACCAGCAATATGGGGCTAATGCATGGTGGTTGGAAGAGATGAGTGAGATAATACATGGGCAATGCTTTGAGCACTGTGGGAAAGTACTAAGTGGTGGCATGGGTGCAGGGTAAGGATGTTTGCCTTTTGCTATCAGAAGTGACTTCAGTCTGCACGAACTAGGAGCTCACTCCTAGGGGCTGAGATTCCTTCACCCCCACCCAATAAAATATTTGAGGAGGCCAGTCCCCTCCCCAGGTTAATGGGCATTGCCATTCAAATGGTATGTATGCACCATGTCATGTGATCGATTATGAGGGGTGGGACTTACCTCCCCCCCCCCCATTTAATTCAAGTTGGCACCCCTGCGCAGGAAGCACTGCTGCCTTGGCTTTGCACGCAAAATCTGTGCTTTCCTTCCCACAGTAGCACATGGGAGTGCAGTCCCAATGCACCAAGAAGCACCATAGGCATATTGAATCTTTCGTCCATCCTGCTCATCTCCCCAAACAGCAGCTTCTAGGGGTGGTTCTAGGCCAAAAAAGCTAACAGTGATAAGGACCCCTCCGGACTTTGTTCGTCTTTGTTATTCTTCGTTGTTGTATGAAACAAGACACCTCAGAGCTGTTCTGGAAGCCACGTTTCCAGCTTGCACAAGTGTGCTCAGTAGGTGAGGGAATGGTACTCCATTCATGTTCAGAAGCACGCCTCTTGCATTTTATTATTTGCATGATCTTGGTCAAACGAAGCCATCCTTAGATCAGAGACCCTTGGCAGAAATAAAACGAGACAATCAAACTCCTTTGGTCTAATTAAAGCAGTCCTCCACCTGGCAGATTCGTTATCGGAGTTGTAAGCCATTGGGGCAAAAGGCCCCATAGCTCAAACCATATGCTTCTGTGTTGCAAGGGGCGTTCAGGGAGTGAGAGTGCTCTTAGCTCTGCAAGGGCAAGCAAAGACTGAGGAAGCTGCCCTTTCAAGGAGCTGGGCAAAAGGCCTCTCCCAGTCCCCCCTTTCCTTCCCCAGGGAATTCATTCCCCTTTTTACTCTCCACCCTTGCTTACTCATGGCGCCGCCATTCTCCACCCTTTGCATCGTTCAGGCCCTGGGAGAACTAGAGAGGGGAAAGAATCGCTGTGTTTGCTTCGAAAGCTGGAGAAGGAGAGGCCACTCCAAATGCACAGAGCAGGAACAAAAGGTCTAACGTGCCACGGACTGGGGTGAGCGGAGCCAAGAGCTTTTTTCATTGACCCTGGACCTTGCTAACTGGCTCCCTCCCCATGTGATACTCCAGCAGTCCCATGGATCTTGCCCTTCCTTTGAAAACGCTGCCAGGAAGGTTTGTGAGTCAGGTGGAGAACGCAAAAGGGGGATCCAGCATTTTTCATTCACAAAAGTCCCTTGGGGAATTTACCCTCCCGCCCCCAGTGTGATTCCTCCTTTCTAACCCCAATAGTTTTTGGTTTCTGTCTTCTGGAAACCTTTCCTTTCATTGAGCTACCTTACGGGGGTTTCCTGAGAGTTGCAGAGGGATGGGATTGTTGCCAGTGCTATTTTTTTTAGAAAAAGAGGTGCCGGAACTCGCCATCAACACCTCCCTTGCTCTCTTATAATGGCAATGGCGCCCACCTGAGAGGTGCCAGAACAGAGTTAGTTCCAGATGAACCCCCCCCCCATTGTTCCTGTTATTATTATTTTTTATCTTTATTTTACATCTTGTTATGGTTTATGTGGAAATTGTTTCAGTTTGGTTTTGTACTCTTTGATGTTTTATTTATTGCTTATGACTACTTTCGTTATGTTTGCAATTATGTTTTTTTAAATACTGTAATCCACTTTGGGCATGGTTTTATCTATGGAAGGGTGGCATACAAATAAAATGATGCTAGGGTGGAGTGGGCAGGAGATATATCCTATAAGGATCCGCTAGCTGATCACGGGTGGTTTGCAGTATGAACCTACCCAGGCCCTGAGATCATCCTCAGAAGCCCTTTTTCATCGAGTGGTCTGGAGGATGGCAACATGAGAATAGGCCTTTTCTGCAGTGGCTCCCCATTTGTGGAATGCTCTCCCTAGGGAGGTTTGCCTGGCGCCTTCATTATGCACCTTTAGCTGCCAGGTGAAAACATTTCTCTTCAACCAGGCCTTTGGCTGGGTGACATCCAATGCCCTTTTAAACATGTTTTGGGAGGGGGGATTATTGGTTAGTTTTTGTTTTTATTTTTATGTGTTTTGTGGGTTTTATCTTGCATTTTTATGTTATGAACTGCCCTGCGATCTACAGATGAAGGGTGGCGTACAAATTTAATAAATAATAATACTAGATTGGTAAGTGTTTCTGATGACCAGTTGATTAAAAATAGAAGTGGCGAGATGACTTCCCCACATAAATTAGGCTGCTGAAAGGAAGAAAGTTATGGTAACCAGGAGTGCTCTTTTGTGTGAAAGGACTATGAGCTCCATACTATTCTTGGGCAGGAAATAAATTTCTAGGCTCAGAGTTTGCTCAGAGGCACCCTTTTATTTTATTTTTTAATGTTTGTGTGTGTGACTTTGGAACCAGGCTCTGGTTGGTGGATCTGGTGTTCTAGAAAAAGAACAAAAAAACTAGATCTTATAAGCCCGAAGTCTGCCCATCTCTCTGCACACCAAGTTTTCACAAGGCACAAGCCAAGCCTTTTGCTTCACAATGAGCTGAGAGTGCATCTTGTTACACACACAACATGTCTCTGCAGCTGCACAGTTTGTGAAGAATTCTTAGCAGCCCAGTGTAGCGGTTAAGAGTGTTGAAGTCGGATCAAGGAGGACCGGGTTCAGATTTCTGCACATGGAGCAACCTTGGCCCAGTCACTACCCTACTGGCTTGTTGGGAGGATTAAATCGGGAGAGGGAAGACTACATGCCTTCCTGAGCTTGGAGGAAGAAATGAAAAGGCAATAAAGAAATAACACATTGGTGGATGACCTGCCTTTCTGAGAAGCCGGTTCCCCTCTCCTAGTTCCTAATCTTTTGCGATAATGATGATGCACACCCTGCCCTGCCCTGCCCTCCCTCAAACTTTCTGGCATTTCAAGCCAGTTGGAGCCAGGCTGATCTGCCCATTCTGATATTCTTCTAGGGAGGGTCCTTTATCTCCTAGCGGGTGACTGTGACCAGAACCTCCTTTCTTCTCTCTTCTACAACCCACAAGGCAATCTCCAGAGGTCTTGATGAGTTCCCAGTAGCTGAGGGTCTCCTGCCTGATGTCTGGGGCTTGTCTGCTTTTCCCATTATTAGTGTTCTTTCTTAAAGGATAAGGAAATTCTTGAGTAGCTTCCAAAGAACACTTTTGCCTAGGATGCAATGGTTTTGACCTGATCTCAGATTCCAGGCAAGCTTAGAGCAGAGTTGGCTCTCCTGATGGTGCTGAACTCTAACTCCCATCAACCCCAGCCAGCATGGCCAGAGGTCAGAGATGATGGGAGTCCAACAACATCTGGGGGGGAGGCCTACAGGTTCCCCACCCCTGGACTTAGAGCCTTGGAGCACAGATTTGTTTTATCAAAAGAATGTAATCCTGCTCCCAAATATGCTTGTGCCATCTTTTCAACCTCAGTGTGAGTCAGGAGAATAATGACTTGGCACTAACAGAGACTAGACCAGAACCAGTCCCACAATGCTCTTGGTGCAGTGCATGGATTAAAGCATATGAGGCCTTGCCACAGGATTCATTGTTAGCCACTAGAGTAGTTGATCTTATAAAATTTCTATCTTGCCTAATGTTATTTTGAAAGCAACAGCTGTTAGGCAACATGCAATGAAAAGGTTCACAATAAAGCTCATGAAAACAATCAACATACAAATTATTATTATTATTAGCGCCATCTACATACATAGTGTTTTACTCAGTACAGTGTGACAGGTCCTTATTCCAGCATGTTATCATTTTAACTCATTTTTAGTTTTACTGTTTTGGGTCGCCTGTACACCGCATAGAGATGAGAGTGGTTAAGCAGTATAGAAATTGTTGGGGGGGGGAATTAAACAGGCCTGGTATTTATAATTTGCATCACTTTCCCCAAACCTGGTGTCCTCCAGATGTTTTGAATACAACCACCCATCATTCCAGGCCATTGCTCATGCTGCCTGTGGTTGATGTCCAAGACTTCTGGAGGAGACCAGGTTGCGAAGGCTAATATACGCTACCCAAAACCAGCAAAGGCAGTGAAAAGTTTGCTTAATCAACACCATGCAGCATTATTTGTTACACTGTGTGGGTAATGCTATGTGGGTGTGTACTGTGTTTACTGTGTATCTGCATTCAGATTCTGTGTTCCATTCCTCCTGGGTAAATCTGAAGTTTTTCAAGCATGTGCCCTGGATTGACACCACAGCTTCTTCTAGGCTCATATAGGTCATTGCAGTGATAAAATGGTTTATCTAGACTATTTTAGTTAAGTGGTGTATACATTGGTTAAATAACTGGGCCAGACTAGATTGCAAGCAGCTTTTGTGGTCTTGTCAACTACACCTCAGATTACAATTTTGCACATTTGGAAGGGGCTGCACCACCTTGGAATAGTTCCAGAAGTGCTTCACACACTTGAGGAAGCGTATTACTTAGAATGGGTATTATCCAGCAAAATAGTGCCTACTACACTTGACACATATAAGGGGGAGGCGCCTAGTGCAATAGTGGTGCTCATGCTTCTTGAATGGGGGGAGGTGTTCGTGATGGTCAGCTTCGCTGTAAATAGTGTGTGCTTCTTTATGCCAGGAATGAGTAACTTGTGGCCTTCAGATGTTGCAGAACTACAGCATCCACCATCCCTGATCATTTGACCGTGTTGGGTGGGGCTGAGGGGAGTTGGAGTCCAACAACATGTGAGGGGCACAGGTTCCCCATCCCTGCCTTACGCTTCTCCTTCTGTCTTCTCCTTTTTTACATTATGTATCCCATGGTGGAGGAAACACCCTCCCATGTGGAGCTGGCTGGCTTTGGACGTGCATACTCCAAAATGGGGAGTATAAGGTCAGACTGTGGACCTTGCTATGGCGCTAATTGCCACTTTGCAGAGTGTACACGGAATGCTTTATGTGTACACTTTATAATGTGAAGTTGGAATGCCACAAACATGCATTGTACACACACTGAGCCTCTTGGGCTTGCCAATTGGAAGGTCGGCAGTTCGAATCCCTGCAACGGAGGGAGCTCCTGTTGCTCTGTTCCAGCTCCTGCCTACCTAGCAGTTCAAAAGCACACCAGTGAAGTAGGTAAATAGGTACCGCTGCTGTGGGAAGGTAAATGATGTTTCTGTGTGCTCTGGTTTCCGTCTCGGTGTTCCGTTGCGCCAGAAGCGGTTTAATCATGTTGGCCACATGACCTGGAAAACTGTCTGTGGACAAACGCCAGCTCCCTCGGCCTGAAAGTGAGATGAGCACCGCAACCCCATAGTCGCCTTTGACTGGACTTAACCATCCAGGGGTCCTTTACCTATTTTTAACACACATCAGCAGTTACAAAGCTGGGTTTGCTTCCATAAGGACATGAGAAAGGACCTACTGGACCAGAATAAAGGCCCACTGTTCTCACAGTGGCCAACCAGGTGCCCGTATGAGAAACCTATAAGTAAGACCCATACATGTACAGCAGATCTAATATTTGTACCAATTTAGTAGCATCAGTAGGTGATGGCTGGCATAGTTTTATAGAACCTCTTTTTCTAAGCTGGCCTGTGATTCTGTTTTCCCAGCTTCCATCGCCTGTTTGGAATGGAAGCTCTGGAGGAATTTTGGGGCAAAGGGGAGCTGGCATTTTCTCATCAGGGTGGTTGCACACCACTTCCGGAATTGTCTGCATGTATTCTGTTCAGACACAGTGGCTTCCCAGTAGCTCTCCAGAATGTGATACATTGCCATGGAATTTGGCCTCCCACTTATCTCAGGTTTTGTTGTCTTTCCTTAAGAAAGCAGGTTTTAAATCCTTCATGGCTGCAAAGAAAAACTTTTAACGGACCTGGACAGAACTTTTGCTGATTGAGAAGGCTGAGGCTTCAGTACCCCTGCTGCATAGTTTTCCTGACTTCTTTTGCTACTGTCTCCTGATCCTACTACATTCAAACACATCCCAAATTCTAAATTCCACATTCCCTATCTTTCTGTGGCCACGTTCCTTGCTCTAAACTGAAATAATTCTGTTTATTTGAAAACCTGAACCTTCAAAGTGGATTGCATAGTGCAAAATAAGCCAATTTGTCGACGCTGATTTACAGTGCAGAGAGAGAGGAATTTTGAGATTTCTCAGAATAGAATGTGGGTGGGGCTTTCTCATAGGGAGGAATGCCATTGGCCTGTGCCTAACCCATCAGAAAACTTCTGCCTTTTGCCTGTTTAAACAGCAGGAGGTTGCAGCTTTGGACAACATAAATATCCAACTGGTTTCGCATTCTCTCTAGGTGACCAGCCTTCCGAGTGCACAATGGAAGGAATATAAGTCTGTGCTGCATGTGAAATGTCGTTGTGCGCGCACACGCACGCACAGGACCCTAGACACATTTATAATACAGACACCTTTACCCCCAATTACCTTTGCAGGTTGCAAGCTGTTTCGGGAGTCCTTGAAAGGGTAGGGTGGCGTGCAATTTGAATTGCCGTGCAGAGAGCTGACTCCCCGGCGGTTTTCCTTGGCAGCAGTGCTGCAAGGGTTAATTGAGAGTTTGCTGTTCCTGCAGACAATTAGTGACATCTTGCTGACAAGGCCACACTGAGCTGCTTTCTAGCCATCCCCACCCCTTCCCTGCGATTTCAGCTGTTTATTCAGGGACTTAACAATTGGAATTCTGACTGGAGGAGCTGGCTCCCCTCTTTGGCCTTTGACCTCTGGTTGCTGTGGAAACTGTATCCCATGTAGGACTCTGATGTCAGGATTGCTCAGTCTGAATTCACAATCTCGAAACTCCCTTAAAAGACAGTTTTCAGATGGCTTCTCTTGTGCCGACGGCCCCCCTTTTGCATCCCACCCACTTTCCCTCCCTGCAGAAGCAAGAGCCCACTTCCTTGCTAATAAGTCCCTTGCCTTGTTCCGAACCACCATCGGTTTCTGCTCCAAAAGCATTCCTTAAAATGCGGCAGTTTTATGCTGAAATGAAGTCCAGGGCATGCCTTAGCTGAGGGGGAGAGGAGGTTTGCGCAGTGATTGAGCAAGATGATTAGGATGTCTGGTTTGGGCTGTGGTTTCCTTGTATGGTGGAACACTTTTAGCAACAGCTGAGTGTCAGGTTCTGTGTTGGCAGCTCTGCCAGGTCTGATTCTGATTATGCCAAGCTGCTCACATCCAGGTTGGCCTTTCCAGAAAACAGCACCAAGCACAATGAGTGTGGGGAGGGTACCTTTTCTGCTTCCATTCACCTGTGTCTAATTTTCTTTCTTCAAGGCGGAATTCTAGGCTAGACTCCGTTCCAAGTGACATTCAGTCTGGCCATACCATAGAGATGTTTAAAAGAAGGCTTGGGGCCTTTTTATTTGGCCAGGTTTGGGGGCTCTGAGGTCAGTTATTTTCTGGGTGTGGTTTTATTGGCATTGTCGCTGCTATTTTTATTGTAGTTTTACTGCAGGTTTTAAAAAATCCACTTTGGGTTGCTTCCAGGCCTTTTTAGACATATTCATCTTGATCTGCTTGCACAAACTTTGTTGGGAGGTTAGACATTGTTTGCTATATATGTGAATGGAACCTGAACCTCTGGGATAGCTCAGTCAGTAGAGCATGAGATTCTTAATCTCAGGGTTGTGGGTTTGAGCTCCACGTTAGGCAAAAGATTCCTGCGCTGCAGGGTGTTGGACTAGATAACCTGGTGGTCTCTTCTAACTCTACAATTCTATGATTCTGATTGTTTGCAGGGCGCTTACATGGTATTTCACCAAGCAATTGCTACTCCACATTTTAAAATGCATTTTCCCATCACTTTGCACAAAGTCCTATGTGGGGGGAGAACAGGGTTGTTTCATAAGAGCACCAAACCAACTTTAATTACACAGCAAGAATTTGCAGGTATATGATTGAATCCCACCCAAGAGTAGCACTCTTAAACTTTTTAAAAATTTGCATGGCTGTTTTATCTGTTTTGGTTCTCGTATATCCTGCACTCCAAATTGGAAGAGGGTTGAGATAGGAAGCCTTTGTTTAAACAGAATTATGGAAATCTTCAAATATCTGAAGGACTGTCACATGGATGATGGAGCAAGCTTATTTTCTGCTGCTCCATCCAGAGGCTAGGATCTGAACTAGTGGATTCAAATTACAGTATAAGAAAGCAGAGTCCAACTAATCATTAGGAATAACTTTATAATGGTTAGAGCAGTTCGAAAATGGGACAGATTACCATGGAAGGTGGTGGGCTCTCCTTCCTTGGAAGCTTTAAAACAAGAAGTTGGGTGGCTTTCTGTCAGGGACTATTTAGCTGTGATTCCTGCATTGCAGGGGATTGAACTAGATGACCCTCAGGGTCCCTTCCAACTCTACAGTTTTGTGATATAAACTTATAATATGCTCCTACTAACATTGCTGGGGAGTGGGTGAAAGTGCTCACATGTGTTCAATGTAAAAGTAATTGCCATCATGGCCTCTTGGCAAAAGGAAGAACTCTCTACTCTTTATGAAATTCAGCACTTCAGATAACGAACAGTCTACACTGAGTTTGGTGTTTGATGCTCAATTTATTTATGGTTATGCTTATATCCCACATTTTTTCCTAGGAGCTCAAGGTGGCATGCATGGTTCTCCCTGCCTTTAATTGTCCTCACAACAACAACCCTGTGAGGTGGTTTAGGCTGAGAAATGGTGACTGGCCCAGGGTCACTCAGTGAGTGGCTGAGTGGAGATTTGATCCTTAGCCTCCCAGGTCCTAGTCCAAGACTCCTAACTGCAACACCACACTGGCCTTAGTGTCTCTATGTGAGATTGTGTATGCCAAGCACAGTAGCAATCACTCTGAGCTTGAATGTTGTTTGAATGTTCTGGTGCTCTTTGGGGTCCACAGTCAGCTTTGTAAACAATACAAATGAGGTGAACGTGTAATCTTTGCAAGCTATAATTGGACCCACTGTTTCTGACCCCTTGAGCTGTTCATGAAGGCAAGTCCTCACTGGGGCCTCTACAGGCCACTCCACCAGACCAATGCACCATGCAATCAATACACATTTTCTCCTCATGCATTGCGTGCAGTTTTTCAGCCTTCTATCAAGGTTGCTTTTCTGGCATGGAGGTAATCTCATTCTACCAACATTCAAATTGTAGTATTTTGTACCTGGAGGGAAAATGTGACACATCTCCCAGAACATGTGTCCACTGCTGATGTTAATGATGTGTAGAACATACTTGCAGACGTGCCTGGGCACTTGTTGCTATATTTTGTGTGACATGCTGAGTATTAAGGAAGATGACTCTTCTCACACTCATAGCAACTTTGTGAATCTTGTTTCTCCCCCTGTACGCACACATACAGACTGGTTCATTCCACCAACCCTGCACCAGAAGTCCAGAAGTCTCATTTTAAAAAAAGAGGGTAAACTCCTGCAAGGACACTTTTTGCCCATACGGTCCATTAACACCCCCCTGATTAAGATGACTGAAGACACTCCTTCCTATCCACCTCTCAGCCCAAATGAATATCTACTGTTGTTGTGAGTGCCAGTGTGAACATCATAACAGCCTGCTGGATCAGGCTAGCAGCCCCTCTAGTCCAGCATCCTGTTTTCACAGTGACCTACCAGACACCACAAGCAGGAGCTGAGCACTCCTGTTTCCAGCAACGGGTATTCTGAAGCATTGCCACCCATAGGCACTAACTCTATGAGGCCTTGGTCTCTTTGCCCCCTCCCCAATAAAATACTTAGCGGAGGCAGCCCCACCATATTTTCTGCAAGTTGGCGCTTTCCTGCTTTCCTCCTTTGGGCAGCCAACCTCCCCCCTCCCAGCTGGGCTTCTCCCTCTTTTCCTAGGTTTCAGTGCCATTTCCGAGTGTGTCTGAGCCAGGACAGCTGGAGAGAGGTAGGCAGGCAGGCAGGCCAGTAGGAGAGGCAAGTGGGCGCAAACCTTTTGCACACAGGTGGATTAGGGTGAGAGATGAGCGGGCAGGGGGAAAGGGGAGGCCTGTATGGGCAGAGGAAGGTGTGCTCTGCAGAAGTATGGGGAGTGGGGAAGAAGCGTGGTTGCCCCCCTCATATTATGGCGCCTGTGTTACCACCTCCAACTGGGGAGCAGGCAGAGCATAGGCAGCCTGGCTAGTAGCCACTGATAACCTTACCCTCCATGAATTTCAAGGAATTGCTCCATCTCCTTGATTGTTTTGGTTGCCCATTTCTGAAGCTTTTCTAACTTTATAATATCCTTTTGAGATGAGACAACCAGAACTGTACATGGTATTCCAAGTGACGTTGCACCCTGGATTTGTGTAACAGCATTATGATATTGGCTGTGTTATTCTCAGTTCCTTTCCTAATGACCCCTAGCACTGAATTTGCCCTTTTCACAGCTGCCGCACACAGCTGGGTCAACATCTTCATAGAGCTATCCACTACAACCCCAAGGTCTTCCTCCTGGTCAGTCAATGTGAAATTAAGATGTTTTTGCCCAAACACTTGTTTACATTTAAGCACATTTGCTGTTTTACTGCCCATTCACTCAGAGGTCCTTTTGGAGCTCTTCACTATCTCTTTGGTTGCATAGTTTACCCCCTTGTTTTTTCTTTCCCTCACACATATGTCTTGTTGCATGTGAATCTCTTTGGATCTTTGCAGTGGAATCCTATGCATGTCTGTTTGGAAGTAAATCCAACTGAGTTCAGTGGGCCCTACTTCCTGAGAAGTGTGCATATAATTGCAGCCTTCACCTTACTTAATTTTGTTTTCACCATGGGTTAGTGGACAGTGTAACATTGACAGTTATTGCACCTGTCTGTTCTTTACCTTGTGTCCAGATAAATTAAATCACAATTTTGTGCCAGGGAAATCTGTAACTTTTTTTGTTGCCACACATATTTGCAGAATGCTTTATATGTACAGCTGTGTTTCTTCTTGTTATATTTTATTGACGAAGCATGCCCATTGTGTGTGATTCTGTGTAGAAACTAGAAACTTTGGGGGGAAAGAATTTCGGGAGTGTTTATTATTTATGAATGTTGCAGCAGTGAGAGAAGGAAGGCCCACAATTGTTCATATGAGCCAGTGGAGGCAGGACAACAAGGAGGGGTTTAAAACTGTAGGTTTTAGAGCTGCTCTCTTAGGAGTTGTACCTCACAGACGTACTCCCCTACATCTTTCCTGAATGTTTCCCAGCAAAGACTGACCCAAGCATCTGCTGGTGGTTCTTCAGGTGTAGGATGTCCTGCTTCAGGGCACTGAGCCTTCCCCAACTTGGTGCCCTCCAGATGTTTTGAACGACAACAATGGGAGCTGTTGTCCAAACATCTGGATGGGGCCGGGCTGCAGAAGGCTGCACTTAAATTCTCCATCCGCTTCTCTGGTCCTTGAACAGAGGTGTGATTAAACAAAGGAAAGCTGGGCAAACATTTCTTAATAGAATTTGACTGGAGGCCAAAATGGAAGGACGAATGGCCACACACACTGCCGAGGAGCTCTGCCCTCTGCCATCCCCAGCCTTCTCACGGGGACTGCCAATCTTCCCCCTCTCTCAGGAGTTTGCGGAAGGCAGCCCTGTACATGGGCCTCATCACTGGCATTTGTGCATAGAGCGGTGAGGAGGAATCTGCAGCAGAGCCCCCGTTTGCAGGCACAGGTCTTTCTTGCATTCACACGCTTCATTTTTATGTTTGGAAAGCCATTCCAGGAGCACTTGAACAATATATCCTCTGCCGCAGCTCTAGCCTCGAGGCAGCCTCGGGACAAGATCTTAGCCCTGGTTTGGGGGACCTGCTGGTTTGCATGGGCAACCCAGGAAAAAACGTTCTTCCGGGCCTTGATTTAGAACAGTACGGCTCTCGCTTTCCTGTCTCCCTCCCATTTGGCTCCTTTTGTTTCTGCAAACTCGGTCTTTCCTTTCATCCCCCACATCTCTCTCTAGCAAATTAAGGTCCTCCAGAGGCCGATAGTGTTTTTTCCAGTCTGAACCAGTTTTGCAAAGTCCCAACAAGTGCAAGGAGGGTTGTGGAGGGTCTTTCCCTTGTCCTTGGGGGAGGTCAGGAGGGAGTTGGGGGCCATCTTGGACCCCATGGCCATTTTCACGCCTGAAGTGAGAAAGTCAAAGTTACACACAGGTGCCTGGGCTCTTTGAGTTTGTCTGTTTTAAAATGGTGCCCAGAAAGGCAATGTAGGGGAAGTAAAAAAAACCACACACACCAAAAAGTGCCTAACCTGGACTCTGCCCCATAAAGCTACTGCTTCATGTCACTTCGTGTTGAGGCTGGCCCTGGAGTCAGGAATGCTGTTAGATCCAGCTGTTGCCAAAGCACGAAGCTCACTGGGTGGTCTTGAAGAGCCTGCCCTCCCAGGACTGTTAGGAGGATAAAGTGGGATTACCCCCATATATACTGCAACCTTGAGCTTGATGGAAGCAGAGAGAGAGAGAGAGAAGGGGAAACAATTCTGTTCACTTCTTTAAAGTGTTGCTGGATTAATTGGGGGTCCCCTTTTTTTAGTCAATCAAAAGGTTTTTTAGATAACCGATTCATCAATTAAAAGCTGCAGCCCACACTGTTAATCTTTAATAAATAAAGTCTTTTAATAGTTTTTTGTTGAATTGGGCAGCATCTATGAAGTGTGTTGCAGTACTCATTTATCCTCAGAACAACCCTGTGAGGACAAGCAGGTTAAACAGGTCTTGCGGATCACAGATCTGCCTGACGGCTCCCCTGCATCTTAACTTCCAAGCGGTCCTCCTCAGCAAGCTAAAGTCTGCAGTGCTTGTTACCACCTTTGCTGAGTTCCTGGGTACTTGCCCCAGGACCAGTAAGAGAGCTCCGTGACATGAGCTCTTCCATGGGAAGCATTGATTGGATGTGGAGCACTGATTCTCACACATTTCAGGCCTGCTTTGTTTTCCCCATCTCCTAAGCAGGTGGCTCCTGCTGTGTACCCAGAGAAACCAGCAGGGCTACACACCTTGTCCAGTAGTATTCTGGGCCAAAGTAGAGACCTTGCTCTGCATTCTGTGTTGCTGTCCTGCCTGTGTGTTTTGCAGCTGGCTTTCTTCCCTGCTCTTAGCCTTTCTCCAGGCCGCTGG
Organism: Podarcis pityusensis; assembly: GCF_964106645.2. NCBI lineage: Eukaryota > Metazoa > Chordata > Lepidosauria > Squamata > Lacertidae > Podarcis > Podarcis pityusensis. The sequence goes on along the minus strand of NC_138033.1, from coordinate 24,344,531 downwards.
AGAAACCAGACTCCTTTCCCACACTTTGCTCGCAGCCAACTTGCCCCCTAGATGTAATTGGAGCCCACAGCATCTGCTAGCCCCTTGCCCCAGCTGACATTCCAGCCTTCCTGCCACTGCACACTCTCTCATCTGCTCCCTTCTTTCCCCCTCCTTTCTGTTGCTGCTTTCCTCCCTCTCCTCCTGTCTCTTCTCCCCCCCCTCCTCCCCCCCCCCGCCTTCCCAACCTGCTCTCTCTGGATTTCCTTCAGGGCTGTAAGCCTGATTTGGCTTCTGCTTCTCTTTTCTGCAGGCGCCTATCTGTGCCTTAAGTCTCTTTGGCTTTCGTCCTCCTGCTCCATGTGTGTGTGTTTGTCCTGCCTTGAAATGCAGCATGGGGCAGAGCAGGAGTGGAGGGAGGGCAGAGGAAGCGCACAAGCCCTTGGAAATGCTTCTGTAAAAACCAAGCCCTTGTCCCCCATTTTAAAGGCTGGCTCATTCTTCCTGCCTGTCTGCGGGAAGAAGAAAAGCCACTCTCTCTGTGCTGATTTGCGGCTGAGCATCAATCTTCCTGCTCATTGCCTCCCATGGAACAGGGAGTGGAATAAATGGCAACTTTGTCTGTGCCCCCCTCCCAGTTCCTCGGCTGCCTTTGCAGTAGTGCTTAGACCAGCAGTCCTTTCATCACCAGGTGACTTCCTGAATGTTTGCAAGACGGAGGCTCACCCCATCACCACCACCACCATTGCCACAGGACAGTAGCCTCTCCGCTGCAGGGGGAAGCCGGGGTGCCTGTGCTTTGTGCCGCAGGGACAAACATGGCATTCTCCATGGTGATTACGGATGCACTGGCATCCCGCAGTGCTTTTACCCAGGGGCTCCAGCAGGCAGTGGACGAGCTGTGGAGCTGCTTGGAAAATTTTCCACTTCAGTGAGATTCGGAGGGAAGGTTGAATATATTTGGCATGAAATCCCCCCAGTATTCCTCCTCCTCCTCCTCCTCTCTTTTTCCTCCCCACAACCACTCCTCCAACCTTCCTCCCATAGTGGGCATGACTTTGCCTGTATTTCTGTTCTGCCTTGCATGTGCTCTTACTGCAGAAAAAAGCACCCTCCTTTTTGCCTCCTAATCCCCAAGCTGTATCACATCATGCTGTTCTGCACCCAAATACTCTTGTGTCTGTCCTGCCCAGAGCTGAATCCACTCTCTGAATCCAGAGTGCATTGGGCTGCGGCCAGCTAGGTCTGCAGTACAGTAAATATTGCTGTTGTATCCTCCAAAGGGAGGATGCTGGGCTGCAGACAGCTGCTTCATTGCCAGACAAGACTCAGGGGCCTAGATCCCCCCTTTTTCACTCTCTTTCTTTAAAAAAAAAAAAAAAAGAGAGAGAGAGAGAGAGAGAGAGAGAGAGAGAGAGAGAAGACATCTGCAGAAGCACGATAATGACCTTGGATTGAGCTCTGCTAACAAGATACACGACAAAAAGTTTTGTCATGCAATATGACTTGAATTGTTTCTGATAAAAGAGGGTGCAATGATGTCTGCTGGAATACCTCTGCTCTGGGGTGGCCGGCATGGTGCCCTTGCAATGTTGTCAGACTCCCAATTCCCATCAGCCCTAGCCAGTGTGGCCAGTGGTCAGGCATGATAGGAATTAAAGTCCAGTATCATCTGTAAGGTACCATGTTGGCTAGGGACGTGGGTGGCGCTGTGGGTTAAACCACAGAGCCTAGGACTTGCCGATCAGAAGGTCAGCAGTTCGAATCCCCGCGATGTGGTGAGCTCCTGTTGCTTGGTCCCTGCTCCTGCCAACCTAGCAGTTCGAAAGCATGTCAAATTGCATGTAGATAAATAGGTACCGCTCCAGCGGGAAGGTAAATGGTGTTTCCGTGTGCTGCTCTGGTTCGCCAGAGGCGGCTTAGTCATGCTGGCCACATGACCTGTACGCCGGCTCCCTCGGCCAATAAATCGAGATGAGCGCTGCAACCCCAGAGTCGGTCACGACTGGATCTAACGGTCAGGGGTCCCTTTACCTTTACCATGTTGGCTACTTGCCACAGTGATGCACAGCACAGTAATAAGAGCATAAGAAGAGTCCTGTTTGGTCAGACCAAAGGCATTTTTGGGTTAGCATTATTGTTCCTGAAGGTGGCCAACCAGATGCCTCCAGGAACATGGGTGTGGAGACAACAACCTTTTCCTGGTGGTTATTTGGTGGGGAGTGGTCCACTACCTCTGAACAAGGAGCTTCTTCTTAGCCATCTGAATTTGTGTTCCATGAATTTGTCTCATTTCCCTTTAAAGCCATCTAAAGCAGCAGCCCTACGATGCAGCCATGGCACGCAAATTGGGCAGAGCCTTTCAACAGAATCCGTGATTGCCCAATTATTATTCACTACTAGCTGGCAGATTCAGCTACTTTGGGGCACACACCTGTCCCTTTTTATTGGGACACCTTATTGGGCTGTGCACCCATCCTCTGAGCGCCACTAGCAGCATGATTCTGAGCACAGAACTTGAGTCACTTTGATGCCAAGTTTTAAATACATTTTTGCATAAGAATATATTCCTGTTTATCACCTGACACTTTTATTGCCCAGACCATTAGGGAAGTTGGAATAAAAGCCAGTATCTTACCCAAGGCTAGCCAGTGAGAGCATATATTATAGAGCAGAGGCACAAACTGGTTTTAATAGTCATTCTTCTTCATAGGAAGACCTATGTTGTGTGTGGGCGGGGGAGCATTCTTGGTATCTTCATCAAACTACAGTTTCCATGGTTCTTTGGGGATAGGTCATTGAATCAATTATAAAAACCGTGTAAAACTGTAATCCTGTACAGTTCCCTTACCTGGGAGTAAGTCCTGTTTAAGTCATCGGTGCTTCTTTCTAAGTATATATGTGCAGGACTGCATTATAAGTAATGTCTTCTTTCTTCTTTGGCGATCACGCATAGCCAAGTACATTGTCTTATGAACACAGTCTTAACTGTAAGTGACTTTGGAGGCCAATTCTGGATCCGCACATCCTTCCACAGTGGGGTCATAGGTTTCTCAGCAGGAGTTGATCATGGTGAGGATTTGCCAAATGTGCCTTCCTCTTAGCTTGTTTCTCTCCCTTTCATCCTGAGTTTGTGCTTCTTCAAAGTCCATGACGCCTTTAGTAGAGGCTATTCTCCAACTGGAGCGCTCGCAGGCCAGTGTTTCCCAGTTGTCAGTGTTTATGCTACAATTTTTTAAAGATTTGCCTTGAGAGAGTCTTTAAACCTCTTTTGTTGCCCACTGGCATTACGCTTTTCATTCTTAAGTTGGGAATAGAATAGTTGCTTTGGAAGATGCTATGTCTTCCAAATAAGTAATGTAGGCCTATACTCTAATCTTCACAGTCAATAGGGGACTTGAACCTAGATCGCCTGTGTACAAACTGCATCATACTGAACCTTTTCCACATTTTGTTGTAGTTATATGAAAGGCTCTGAAATTGGGCCCCAATCTTAGTCTCTCCCCAAAAATCTATATAAGACATTGGGCTAACTTTGTTTTGAGCTTTCCAATGTTCATTTTAGCAAGGTAAATGTGGACCCTTGCTTGTTTTGCCATTAGACTAGGGGCAGCCAATGATGGTGCTGTCCATATGCTTGAGACCACAGCACCTACCATATCTGACAATTTAAGCTAATGGGAGCTATAGTGCAAATCATCTGGAGGGTATCATCTTAGCTACCCTGCATTAGACAGCCACAGGTGCCCAGTTGCTACCATATGTGTTGAATATTATGCTACCCTTTGATTCAGTCTGTTACGTAGTGAGAGGTTTTTACCCCTTACTCCATTTTCCAATTAGATAATACATTAGTTCAGCCGTACCCAACCTGGCTGAGGCTGATGGAGTTGCAGGTGGAAACATCTGGAGGGCACCAGGTTGGGGAAGGTTGCAGCAGTTCCAACAAAGAGCATTGCTGGCATTTTGTAGAACCTGCATTATATAATTTCCCCTCAGTTATTGTTCCAAAATATGCAAACTTGTTTCCGTGTGGTTTTGGAGGTTTTCTTTCCAGTTTCTCTTTCTCCCATAAGAATGAGAGAAGTTAATTTGTTCATCTCTCTTATATCCCATGACCTCTTGAGCCGATCCATAGAGTCAGGGATTTGTAGCTTTGCCAATGCTATTCTGGCAGCAATTAATAAGTTTCCAACCAAGTGTCTGTCTTGCAGTTTAAGCCCTATATTTTGAAAGCTAGAGCTGTACCAGACTTCCAGCAGTTTCAATGTTGGGGGTGAGATTAGTGATTGGGGTAGGGTAACCCCCCAACCTGCCGAAACAACTTTACCATGTACAAATATTTGCCTGGCCACCACTGAACACAGTTTGGTACCATTATTTCTCTTGTCAGTTTCCTCCTTTCTTGACAAATCTCATGCAGCGGACAAAAGATGTCATAACTCATGAGGCGATCACATAATCAATGAGATAATTCAGGTAAACATCGCTGATTAGATTTGGCTGCATGGTAACAACACTAAGAACAATTGTGAATGAGAGTGATTTTAAACAAATAAGCAAATGTTTTCTCAAGATCTTGCTTTTTAAAAAAATGCAGAAAAGGAGACCTGTCTCCCAGTGCTCTTTGTGATGCCTTAATACAGGGATGGGGAACCATTGGCCCTCCAGATGTTGTTGGGGTTCCAATTCAGCATGGCCAATAGGGATGCTGTAGCACAACAACATCTGGAGGGCCATAGGAACCCCATCCCTGCCTTGATGTCTTGTGTCCAGATTTCAACAACTTTTTTCAGAGCAGTCACTACAGCAAAGCCATTTCAAGGCACATCCATCTGTTGTTGCAACACACATGCCTGCCTTTTAGTGCAGGGAGAGGGACCCCAGGCCTGGGCGCCAACAGTGGCCCTCCATGCCTCCCTAATTGCCCCTCTGGACTCTTTCCCAAGCAACACACCCTCCAGAGGTATACCCTTCACCAGCCCTTATTCACCCCCTACCACCAATCCTTGAGTGTTTTGGCCTGGCTAGAACATTTCCTTGAACTCTGCTCATGCTTATTTCTTGCCTGGATAGAGGATAGAGCTTTGTAAGTTTAAAGAAATTATTGGCCTACTGTACAGAGGAGAATGTCACATTCTTTGCTTAGCCCACATGGGGCCCTTCAAATGTTTTCCTGAAGGGAATGTGGCCCTCAGGCTTAAAAAAGGTCCCCCACTTTAGTGTCTGGAAGAAAAAACATAGGTGCCTTGCCTGAAGCCAGAGATGTGCATATATGGCTGCAAGCGGGCCTCAGAACAAAAATGGGATGCGAGACCAGGGAGAAGAGTTGGTGGAAGAAGACTGGAAAAAGTTTAAAGACTATTTACAGAAATACTGTAAAATTAATGAATGTTAGAAAAATGTTTGAATGAAGTTATATGACTTTAGTAGAAATGTTATAAGGAATTAAGTATAAATAGATTAATAGAGTATTAAAAGGAAAAATAAGGTTAGAATGTGTTAAGATAATTATAGGATAGAAAGCAGAGGAAGATGGAAAGGAATTGCTGAAACAATTAATAGAAGTGGAATACAAAAAGGGAGGTGTGAGGAGGTCATTGAAATAAGTGAATGAAAGATAAGATATTGAAATTGTGTGTTTTAAACTGTTTTTGTTTTGTCTTGTTAGTTTAATGTGTTAGTGTTATGTAGTGTTTTTGTATTGTATTGTATTGTATTGTTCATTCTTTTTTTGTAGTGTTTAAATTATTGGAAAAGTAATAAATATTATTTTCAAAAAAAAAAAAAAGAACAAAAATGGGATGGTGCAAGGTATTTTGAATTCCTAAGATGGAAAAATCCAAATCCATTTCCTTACTTTATCCTAACTGCTGAATTCTGTTGGAGTGGTTGGTTTCCATTGCAGATTCTTTGAGTACCGTATTCTGTTGCACCTTGCCCCTACATCCATCACAGCTCTGGCCCACCTGCTTTTTTTAATTATAAGAGCATAAGAAAGGCCTGCTGAATCATGCCATAGGCTCATCTAGTCCAGCACCCTGTTCTCACAGTGGCCAACCGAGTGCCTGTGGAGGAACCCCGCAAGCAGAGTTATGGGTTTCCCCCTTGCAGTAATGGTGGAAGCATTCCGGGAATCCACCTTCAGATACCAATCTAAGCTATCCCTTCTCTGTCACTCTTTAAAAATAAAAATAAAAAACCATGCTGCCACCACCCCTCGGCAGCTGCATTCTTCTCAATTAGAAGGGGTAATGGAGCAGTTTATGGGCATCCACAAAGTGACGGCTGACTGACAGGTTGCATATGATCAGCGTAGGGGCTCTGCTGGCACCTTGTGTTTTTCCATTCTGAATACTGGAAACCTTTTCTGCACAAATAAATAAATGAATGAATCTTGTTTTGTTTTGATCTCTCAAAGGGTGGTGGCGGGAGCAGATGGAGGAACAGCAACTTTAAGTACATAGAAAGAAGCTGATCCCTGTGTGAATATCTCATCATCTAAACGCCTGGTTTTCTAATGGGTGCTGTGCCTGTGTGAGAAGGCAGAGATGCTCACACAAGGCAGCATCTATTGGAGTCCAGTAGTTTATTTTTCACCTTGCTATCACTTCGGGGTAGGGGTGGGAGGAGTGGTTGCTTCCTGGTGATTTAGGTGCATGCTCCCAGCTGTGCCATGTTCTTGTTTTGGTGAGGGCTCCTTGCAATGTGTAGTTCTTGCATTCCCCTTTGCCCAGCCTGAGAGAGGTACTTGAACAGGAAGGTAGCCCACAACAGCTCACAAGCAAAGACAGAATAACCTGTAACTAAGAGCTGGTCATTGAGTTTTCTTGCTTTCTTCTCCTTCCCGAGCCATTTTCCTTTTGTGTTGTGTCTTTTGTGAGTTTGAGGGCAGGCAGGGACTGTCTTGATTTTGTGGACTGTAATTATCTCTTGGCCGAAAAGCAGGGTAAATTCAGAAACCAGCCATCCCACTCCTGCTTGCCTCTCCCCGGCATTTGGTATTTAGAGATATACTGCTTCAGAACATGGAGGTTCCACTTACCTACATGGCTAAATGCTGTATGCTCCAATAACTTGTCTAAGCCTTCCAAGGCCACCCAGACTTGTTGGCTCAATGCCCAAGAGTCTTTAAAATCTGTTCCATAACCCATTCATACCCACAGCTTCTGCACCTTGCACCAAGCAACATTGTACCTTGAGGGTGGCTGGGAGGAGCCATAATTGCACCAGATTCTTTGGCTTCTTCTAAAATATTTATCTAGTTGGCCAAGGTTCAAGGCAAAGGCCTTGGTGCTTGGGAGGAGAGGCCGAGACTTACTAAAACAATGGATTATATACAAAGTCTCCCCCCTGCCCCTTTCTCAAGCCTCCTGGTATGCCTCTGTGCCAAAAAGAAAAAAAGAAACAGCCAGAAAAGTTGTCCCATTCTCCTTCCCTATAAAGCTAGCAGAGGGAGCAGTCAGCACAAAAGACACTATGCAGGGTAGCCAAGTAGGTTAAAATGCTTGGTTCAAACAAACAAAACCTAGAAAGACTCATGGCCAGTAATTCCTGTGACATTGGTTACCTGTGGTCTTGGGCAGCTTTCCAATAGGACGGTCCCATGGTGTTGTGAAGCTTTCTAACCCTTTCTCACCTTGCTTTGGGGAGGAGATTCCCTCCACCTGAGCTTAAGATCAGGCATCTTGGAGCTGAGCCTTGCTTATTCACCATTTAACAGACATAAACCTCCCACAAGGAAGGTGCTTGACTACTTTGTCTGCCTCCCACACCCCATCCAGCCTTGTTGCTCAAAGAACCAATGACCTTGCTGAGAACAGATTGTGAGCGAGTGCTTCTCTCAAGGTGAGCCATGCTGTCCTCATCTCTGCCTTCTGGCCACATCCAGACACATCCAATTTAGATGGCTGTGGATATGCAGAAGCAGCACCCTGTCCTGTCCTGTGCTCGTAAGCAGGCGGCTTAATCTGACAGTGGTCCTCTTGGGTTGCAGCCTGCAGAGCTGACTTCCTGTGTGGATTCTAGTAGAGTCTCAGCAGGAAATTTACCTCTAGAATTGCCAACTTTTAAAATAAAATATTCTCATATTGTGTTCTAGGGAAGGGAGAGGCGAAGCTTAGGGTGGGTTCTGACAGTGGTGGCTTATCAACCATGTTATCCTTTTGTACTGAAGAAGGGGTCACTGTAAGAACATAGGAAGAGCCTGCTGGATCAGGCCAATGGCCCATCTAGTCCACTATCCTGTTCCCACAGTGGTCTCCCAGACCCCTGCAAGAAGCCTGTAAGCAGGACCTGAGTGCAGCAGTGATATTCCCCACCTGCATGATTCCTCTGACAGTGGGGGAAGAACATGGCCATTAGGGTTACTAGCCACGAATAGCCATAGCATCTTTGCCTAAGCTTTTAAATCCATCCAAGTTTATGACCCCGCTATCTCTTGTGGGAGCAAGTTCCATAGTTTAGCTATGCACTGCATCAAAAAGTACTTTCTTTTATCTGTTCTGGATCTTCTGACATTCAGCTTCATTGGCTTTCCTTGAGTTTTGTGTTTTGAGAGAGGGGAAATCTTTTCTCTATCCACTCTCCCTATGCAATGCATAATTTTATAAAGCTCTGTCATGTCTTTGCTTGCCTTTTCTCTAAACTTGATCTCTCCCCTTGATCAGTTTGGGTTGCCCTTTTCTGAACCCCTTCCAACTATACAATATTCTTTCTGAGATGAGGGAACCAGAACTGTACACAGTATTCCAAATCACCATATTTCAGTGATTCCAATCTACCAGGGTGCCATATTCCAGAAGGTGGTCCCGGGAGACTGCTGCTTGGCCCTGAGGTGTCCTTGCTATGGGATCTCACAGGGACTCACCCACGCATTTTTAGTATACAGGAAACCACTGACAGAGGTCAACCAGGGATTTTGCATGAGGTGTCATCAGAATCGAGCATACTGCCTGTCCTTTCAGGACCTTTCCTTTCAGGACCTAACACAGCATACTTAGGGATTATATCATTTTATCCTACCAACAACCCTGTGAGGAATGTTAGGCTGAGAGAAGAGGGGGGTGACCAGGATTCTTAGGGGTGGGCAGTCATGTGCTTTAAATATATGGTGCTGGTTCTGCTACATCTTGCTTCCCTTCTTTTCTTTCCCAGGGGGTGATCCAGCCACAGCTCTAGACACCCCGACTGAGGAACTGGTCTAACGGGACGATGGGGTGGTTCTGGGTCTGTGCCATAAACAGCAACCAGATAAGAAGGGAAAGTGTGTGTCATAGTCTGGGACTGTGGGAGCCCACAAGGAGCCAAAGGTTGTATGTGCCCGGCAGAGCCATGGGAGCCTTCCAGGAAAGCCCCACTGTGTAGGAGTCATTCTTTGGAATATCTCTGCTGCTGCCACCAGCCCAAGGAATAAGCTGAGCTTCCTCCTGTCCTTTCAAATTTATTCATAGCGTACTGACTCATGTCTCTCCACACACTCCCATGAACCATCAGCAACAAGGGGATTCCTCCAAGGGGTTAGGGGAGCTGAGATCCTTGGAGCACAGAGAAGTGTGGCTCCTGAATGCAGATCTTCTGAGTCCAAAACCCTAGAGCGCCACCTTTGGAAAAGCCACCTTTTTGTGTGTGAACAGAATAAATAAATGACAAACCCCATTCCGTTTATTTTATTGTTTTGTTAGGTAATGGAGCTGATCGTTGCCATTCAGCAGTGGCAGAAGTGATAACCCTTTATCTGAAACAAGGCTACCCACACTGAGCTAGACTTAGGTGTTCTCTTTTCTTGTGGTGGAATTGTAAAGACATATAGCAGCAGGGGGCCTGAATGGGGCCTCCTGGCCTCTCTGACGGACATTCATGACTTTCTTCAAGCCACCCCCCTCACCAGCCTTGCTTTGCAACCTCCTTGACCTTTTTTGCCTGGCTGGGATGTGCCCTTGAGCTCTAAAAACACCTCTTTGCTTTCCTGGATGGAGGATGGGGGGGGGGGCTGTCTGTGTGGAAAGTAGCCTTCTGCACAAAGGCAAAATTCACACTTGTTGCTCTTCCCCTTCCACTTCAGGGAGGGACTTGCATGACAGAATACTTCCCCTTCTAAAAATAATACATATAGAAAACTGGTTAAGTTAGAACCCTGGACTCTAATATCTGTTTCCTTTGACAAGGAGATCCCCTCCTACCCCTGCCCATGATGTAATCTGTTGCAGGATTCCATGCCCCCCACCCCACCAAGTTGTACATCCCAGATATAGGTTTGCCACCTTTGTGAGAATTTGGCTTAGAATGCTGCTCACCTTCTCAAAGGAAAAGGGAGGAAGGAATAACCTAAGAGTTTTGAGAAGCTGTTGCTTCAGTTGCCATGCAGGGTCAAATCCCAGGGTTCTTTCCTAATACACAGACTTGAGGTTTCCCTCTTTTGCACCTTCATTTCCCAAGCTTGCTTCAAGGGCACAGGATCACAACTTGGACAGCTCTTGGCTGCCAGGGAACTTGAGCCATGTGCACAGCTGCCTGCCATCATTACTTATGTGTTACCCTCTCCCTGGGTGTTCACCCGCTCCTGCTGCTTCCTTCTCTCCCCCTCTGGTTTCTGTGCATCAACATGTCTCCATTGGCAGCCTCCTCTCCATCCCTGTAGGCAGCTCTTAGCCTTCTGCATGAATGTCTGAGTCTCCCAGGAAACAGGATCTTCAGCCAGGAGTTCCCGTTCAACTAAAGTACCTCCCAGGAGAGGGAGGGGTGGAAGGCAGGAGAAGGGGAGAACAGCTAGTGATGGGTCATAAATCCATTCTGCCTGCTGGATTCTCCATTTCTTGTCCAGCCAGTTTCTAAAATTGGAACAGGTCTTGCCACCTTTGTCCTTGCCTCTCCTTTCTGTCTGCTATTTCTCGGCCCCCTTCTCTGGGGTGTTTCCTGATAAGTCATCAGAGCAGAAGGAGAAATTTGAGTGGTGTGTGTGTGTGTGTGTGTGAGAGAGAGAGAGAGAGAGAGAGAGAAGGTGGGGTGGAGGAGAAAGAGCTGAACTGTTACCTGGGGTGATACCTTTCAGACAGGTGGCTTTTCTAAACAGATGTGAATCTGTATCAAAATGCTGCAGTGTGAAGGGCTCCTGTTCAGGGTTCTAACCAGCTAGCATATGCCATTCCACACACGCCCCTCCACAACAGCCAGTCAGCATTTTGTGTCCACTAAACATCCTCAGTTCTTATTGAGCTAGTTTCCCCTTTTGTCTCCCCACAACCCCCACCCCCCAAAAAGCTGTGTGTGCATTCATTTTGCACTTTGCAGACTGGAGGCTCTTATGCATGGATGGTACCATTTTGGCTGCATAATAATCCACACTCATCGAATGAGTTTGTATTTAGAAGGGGCCAAATTGTGTGATAGCTGGTCCTCTAGCACATGCTTTTTCAAACTCTTTCTTTCGTGACAGTTTGGGGAGGGGGTGGGATGAGGGAGAGTATTCCATTTTTCTTCAAGAGAAGCAAGGGGGTTGCAGAGAAGAGATGGGGCTAACTGTTGAACATTTATTGTGCTCTGGCTAGATGGAACAGACAGGGGAGAGCTGTTCATAATAGGTTTCTCAGTAACCAAACAACATCTGGCTTGACCACTTTGGGAAACAGAATGCTGGACCAGTGGACTCCTGGTCCAATCCAGCAGGACTTTTATACTAGATTCTGAACAAGCTGCAGCACTTCAGTAGATAACCTACAACAGATACGTCTCCAACATGTTGACAATATGACCACCACTATAACATTGTGAAGGGGAGAAGCTGAATCCTACGGCCTGGCCTTCCTGTCTCCTCTTCCCCCTTTGGTACATTTGTAGCACTGCAGAACTGGCATAGTCAACACTTCAGATGTTGTAGAACTCCAGCTCCCAGAGTCCCTGATCATGGGTTTTGATATCTGGGGCTAATGGAAGTTGGAGTCCAACAACTTAGCCAGGGCACCATGTTGGCTAACCCCAGTTTGCAGAAGGGGAGACTTGGGTCTTCTTGGGACTCCTGCGTTAGCCCTTGAGTTTACAACAGGCAAACTCTGGTTACCATAAGACAGAGTTGAGGAGCCTGTGGCCTTTGGCCTCCACCATCCCTGAACATTGGCCATGCGGGCTGGGGTACATGGAAGTGGAAATCCAAGAGAATATGGAGGGTCATTGGTTCTCCATTGCTGCCTTAAGAGATCTCACAAAGGCAGCCAGCTTGGACATCACCTTCCAAATCTGGTTGATGGTAGGAATTGCAGGGTGCCCACCCATAGCAGCCATAGAAGCCTCCTTGCGCAAACAGGTCAGAGTACATCAAGCAATACTCTCTGGCCCTTGTAAACCCTCCCAGGTCTGGCTGGCTTGCTTGTCCAAGCAACTGGGAGACCTGCTCTTGCTGACCTTTGGACGACTTTTGCTTCACAGGGCTGGATCTGATGCGCTGTGTGTTGCTACATTATGTTAAGGGACAGGCTGCTGCACAAATAGGATTTGGGGGGGGGCAGATGCACCACACATACCCCTCCCTTCATTCCCCAGTGTTTTCCCAGCATAACTGTTCTTTAAGAACTGGCCTTGTGAGCTGCTGCATTCTCCCCCAGGCCAGGGCTGGGTCCCACAGATAAGGAACGACAAAGGCAGCATGTTCCTCCTGGCAAGCGGAGAGTTGATTGGAGAGGAGAAGAGGCCTGGAAGTGTTGCTGTCAGCCACTTGAGCCTATTGGCGCCTACACCTGACACAGTATAAATTACAGAGGCCCAGTGATTACGTTGTCTGCACAGCTCCCTCTGCTTCATTGCACTCTGCCCACCATCCTCCTGCTTCTTTCCCACTCTCTTCTCTCCATCAAGCAGACTGTGCCAGAAACAGAGAAGTTCAAAAAGTTGATCCCTTGTCACCTGGCCAATGGGGGCCCTCGAGAGATCCCTCAAGCCCCCTTTTCCATCTCCATTCTCTCTCCATCGCTCCACCTTCCTTTTTATCGTCCACACTGTCCCTGAGCAGCTTTGTCCTGGAAAGCATTGTGTCTCTTCAGCTCTTAAGACCTTGGGACGGGCGCATATCCAGCAAGTCCGCCCAGCAACTAGCTTGTGCTGCTGAATTAACTCTCTGTGTCCTTCAGCCTTGTGGGCTGAGAGAGAGAAATGCACCAGCAGCATAGATGCTTTGGGTGGTTGGGTGGCAGGAAGGGATGACCCCTCCTGTTTCTTTTGGCATGGCTCGCCTGAGAGCTAAGAGATCTTCATGCACAACGTTCCTGGTTCAGGGCTGTCATTGGCTGCCCAGTGTTGGAAAGAAACTGACCCTGGTCCCTCTGAAATTTTGGGGAGCAACCATAGTTCTGCTCCAGGGCACAAGCTTTTGCATGCAAAAGGTCTGAGGTTCAATTCTTGGCCAAAGAAGAAGAAAACTCTCCTGGAGAATCTCGGGGAACCTCTCTGTCCACTTCACATGCACTCAATAATAGATCTGTTCCTTCCTGTCTTTTGCAAATGTAAACATTCACGTTTAAATTGCATGCATTTCTAGACACATTGTTTTCCCCAAAGTGCATTTTTCTGTCCTTTTCAATGCATTTTCTCAAAACGCTGCCTTTGCACATGATTTTTGTGTGTGAAATACACCCGCCGTGCCCCCCCCCCCATGCGTTCTTACAAACAGATCCAAAACTGCACCAGAGAATTCAGGAAAATGTGTGGTCTGAAAGCTGTCTTTCAATCTTTCTCGAGGGCCAATGAGTTTGGCTGGTTGGTTTTAAAATAAGAACTGAACATATTTCTCCTCCATTCCTACCTGGAGAGATGCTGCCAGTCAGAAGAGACATTGCTGGACTAGTGGGACAAATGGTCCGACCTGGTGCAAGGCAGCTTTCGATCTCTCCTGCACTGGGTGCCTTGACCAAGATGTTAATAAGACAATTAATGCAAGCTGGAGAATACATGAGCTTGGAAAAGACAGCCATTTCTTAAGGTAGCTGAAATTTATTTGAGGGAAGTTTTCCACTTCACATTGTGTACACATGTTTCTTTTCTCCTCCCCCTGCCTCTGCTCAAGCCCGCTTTTTTGTTTGTGCATTTTGTTTTTGTTTTTTGAAACAGTGCAAAACCCCATTTATGCAAGGGGAAACTGGGATGAGTGTACACACTCTAAGCAATGTCCTTCTTTTTCAAATCACCTTTAGCTCTCCTCTCTTGGGCAAAACACACAACACAAAAGTATTCTTTCGCTCTCTCTTTCTCTCCAGCCTGAGATTTATTTGCAAGGCCTTGGCAAGCAGGTCTTTGGGGTGAGGGAAGCTGCCTTTGTGGATGCCGAGAAATGGCGACTCCCTTTTACAGAGAGCCTGACTCAACAGCTGCAAACAATGCAACAGAGCCAGCGTCCCTGGCCTGAGGAAGCAGTGGCATTTACGTCAGGCCCATTAGTAACTTGGTGCTCGGTGGCAGAGGAGAGGAAGCAAAACCATCCCAGGAAAGAAAGCCATACTGAGCTCGAAGGTGGGGAAACAAATAGGAAGCAGGCAAGGCAGGTCCCCAGCTGAGGCAGTGAGAGCAGACCTAGACATCATCGTGGCCCTCTCTGGAGGAAGCCAGTGCAAAGCATGATGGGACAAAGATCTGCTGGAAGAGAGAAGCACAGACACCCCCTCCCCCCCTTCTCCTGCATGGCGGGGGGAAACAAAGCTGGCACTGGAAAGCAGCTAAATTTAGCCTGTCTCCCTGCTAGCTCTTTTATGAACTGCAGCTTTTTGGTTAGAGCCGGCCGAGGTGCACTATTTCAGCAGCCCATCTGTCGGCTGATTTCACCGTGCCTTCCCTCTGCTCCCTTCCAATACTCAGTACCCTCTCGGAAGGTGAACCAGGTGGCAAAAGGTAGGTGTGTGTGAGAGGGAGATAGAGAAGGAGAGGGAGTGCATCACAAAAAGGTAACATCCCATGCCAATCTTACTATTGCACATCTTTGGGGCTTTGTCCAAATCTCTCACACTCGGGAACCCCTAGAGGTTATGTTCATGGGTGTCTGTGGGATTCACTCAGTTCTCTTTTCCAGCCCGTCTCAGATGTGATTCAGGAAGCCTCAAATCCGAGAACTCGGTCTTTTCACTTTTATTTGATTTTGAAAAGTCATTTAGATCCCGCCTTTCCAGATTCAAACCTTTCTAGGCTGCTCACAACATTAAACAGCAAAGAATATAGTTAAAAGGCTATCAATCCCTCAGCCATTAAAATGTGCTGGCTTCTAAGCCCACAGGTGGGAAGAGGACTTTCCCTTCATTAGTGAATGTATTAGGGAGAGGAGAAAATGTGAATGAAGGTGAGTTTTAAGATTTTAAAGGGCAGAACCAGGCAGATGGAGGTGGAATAGTTGTTCCACCTTTGCAGAACATAACCATCAAGGGAGAGGGTGGGTGTGCAAACTTCCTTTTCTTGAGGGCTTACAATCTAAACCAGCCTTCACCAACCTAGTTTCTTCCAGATGTTTTAGGATATATCTCCCATTGGATGAAGGGACACTGGTGGCGCTGTGGTCTAAACCACTGAGCCTCTTGGGCTTGCCGATCAGAAGGTCGGCGGTTTGAATCCCCGTGACAGGGTGAGCTCCCAGCTCCTGCCAACCTAGCAGTTCGAAAGCACGTCAAAGTGCAAGTAGATAAATAGGTACTGCTCCGGCGGGAAGGTAAACGGCGTTTCTGTGCACTGCTGTGGTTCGCCTGAAGCAGCTTAGTCATGCTGGCCACATGACCCGGAAGAAGCTGTACGCCGACTCCCTTGGCCAATAAAGCCAGATGAGCGCTGCAACCCCAGAGTTGGCCACGACTGGACCAAATGGTCAGGGGTCCCTTTACCTTTACCCATTGGATGGCTGATTGGAATCCAAATACATCTGGAGGCTGTCTGTATTGTATGGTTGCCTATTTGGGACAAATTCCTGACTCCTGAAATGGTTCTTCAATATGGATGGCCACCCCACACCCCCATTGTAGATTTCCATTTTTCGTTGTTTAGAGGTTATCCCAAAGGCCCACCTTTTCACACTGATTCGGATTTGTCTGGGTTACATTCCCCATTATCCCAGAATACACTACAGCAGGCCATGCTGAATGAAGCTTTCGGGCTGAGAACAGTGTCAGAAAATGGCACTTTATCAGCAGCAGCCCTGCCAGAAGCACAGCCCCCTCTTTTGCTCCACGGGCATCTCCCACGCTTCGTGTCTCTGTGCATCGTTCACTGTCACCAGTCAAACAGAACCGTGGTCTCTGTTTTCGAGAGCCTCCCCAAACAGCTGCTGGATTTATGTTTGCCAGGTAGCAGTTCTTGACTTGGGGAGTGGGGGTGGGAGGAAAATATGCACACACCACAAAACACCAACTTAAAGTTATAGGCTCCAGCAAAGGAAACCCAGCAGCTTAGGGGACTCTCGTGGACCCATTACCTAAGATGAATCACTTGCCATCTGTTTTGTCTCCTAATTATAAATGCAAAACAAGAGTTATTCTGGCAAATAGTAAGGAGTGAATGAAAGGAAGAGCAGTAGAAGGGGTTGAACATTGAAATGCAATAAGAAAGGCAGAGACTGTGGGGGATTGCTTCTGAAAGCCTCACTCAGGTGGTCCAAAGCCTAATGGAATGTATTCTCTTGCATCTACCAGTGTTAGTGTCTAGATTCCATATATAAAGAAGAGCTTCAGGATTAAGGGAGCCTGGAATCATTAAGGAACACAACAGGCAGCCAAAAATGCATTGAAACTCTAGAGAATGTGCCTTGAAACCACTTCCACGTTTCAGTCTCCTGTCTGGAATCCTAGAGCTCTGCCAGGCAGTGAGAACAATTCTGAGCTGGGTGGAACAGTGGCCTGATGCAGGGCTCACCCAGGCTTCCCTTTGTGCTGTGTTTCTAGGCACAGGTCTGCGCTTTAAAGTCCTGGTGCTTTCCCCACAAAAACCTGCCCTTTTCTGCTGAATCGGAGCAAATGACAATCTGTGGGAAACCTGAATTGCCATTGGTTCTGATTCAGCATTAAAAGAGTACATCTTCCTGGGGAAAGTGGTGGGACAAAAACAAAACACAAAAAACCCTGCTCAAGAAAGCCCAGTGCAACCCAAAGGTATGTGTGAATGATCCCTCAGTATAAGGCAGCTTCCTGGGTTCCTATGCTTAGAGAAGGAATCCTAGGCTCTGACTATCCTCAGTCCTATGCCTCCAGGGTGTAATCATTCTCCAGAGATCAGTGTTGTGTTGTGTTTTTAAACACCCTTGAAAAGCAGCAGGGGACCCCCACCCCTGCCACCTGTGCTGCACTGGTCCACCATTTCAAGAACCCTTTATTAAGGCTGGGTCTGCTGCTGGCTGCCTGTTCTCCTGCTATGAAAAGTTGATAACATTGTGCTTACTGAGATCCATTAACACTCACCCACCTCCCAAAATAGTAAACAGCAGAAGGGTTATTCTGCTCTATCAAGGCATACTCTCCTCTTGGGACATCACACTCCTGGGATCTGAGAATAAAATCAATTTCTGCTTAGCAGCTGGAAATGATATTTCTCCTTACTCATATATACACACATCTCCTGAGGGCTAGAAACTTTAAAAGAAAGCCTGAAAGTTTTAGGCTTTCAGGATACTGAATGTCCTGTTGGAGATTGTACCCCATTCTCCATTGCTCCACAACACAAACGTTCTAACTTTCTGGTTATAGCTATGTTTAATGGTCCAATATGCATGATGGTGTTGATGAACTGGAAGGAGGCTGAGCTCCTCCACTGGTCCTGAGAATTTCTGTTTTCTGTGCAACCTTGTCCATGCTTCCTTGTTGCATCTGAGGATCAGCCCCGCAATAGATTGGTTACTGCTTTGGTGTGATCTTCCTGACCCAGCCAAAAAACCCTCTCTGTGCATTTGGGCTTGATTTGCTTGTTACTGCTGCGATGCCTGTGCAAAAGTATCTCTTTTTCCAAATCTGCCTTATCATCACTTAACCTTAGCTCCAGTCTTTGACCTTCCATCCCATTCTCCAAAGCATTGGAGCTTGGGAAGAACTGGCTGGCTTATGACCCCCTTGATGACTTCTGCCCTCTTTGACTTTGCTTCCTTTGCTTTGTTTTCTAGAGCAGCCTCATTCCAGTCTAGATGCTTCCATTCTGGTACCTGGCTCTTCTCACCACAAAAACCATTTGGATCCCTTCCAATCGGGATTCAGGCCTCACCTTGGGACTGAAACTGCCTTGGTTGCACTGGTTGATAATCACTGGCAGGCTAGGGACAAAAGTGAGAGCTGTTTCCTAGTTCTGCTGGATCTCGAAGCGGCCTTTGATACCATCGGCCATAACATCCTTCTGGACCGTCTAGAGGGACTGTTATACAGTGGTTCTGCTCCTTTCTCCTGGGCCGTATCCAAAAAATGGTGTTGGGGGATGAGTGTTCAGACCCCTGGGCTCTCACTTGTGGGGTTCCTCAGGGTTCTGTCCTCTCCCCCATGCTTTTTAATATCTATATGAAACCTCTGGGAGAGCTCATCAGGAGGTTTGGGCTGGGTGTTCATCAGTATGCAGATGATACCCATCTCTACCTCTCTTTTAAAACAGAACCAGTGAAGGCAGTGAAGGTCCTGTGTGAGTGCCTGGAGGCGGTTGGAGGATGGATGGCGACTAACAGATTGAGGTTGAATCCTGACAAGACAGAAGTACTGTTTTGGGGGGACAGGGGGCGGGTGGGTGTGGGGGACTCGCTGGTCCTGAATGGGGTAAGTGTGCCCCTGAAAGGCCAAGTGTGCAGCCTGGGAGTCATTTTGGACTCACAGCTGTCCATAGAGGCGCAGGTCAATTCTGTGTCCAGGGCAGCTGTCTACCAGCTTCACCTGGTATGCAGGCTGAGACCCTACCTGCCCGCAGACTATCTCACCAGAATGGTGCATGCTGTAGTTATCTCCTGCTTGGACTGCTGTAATACGTTCTACGTGGGGCTACCTTTGAAAGTGATTCGGAAACTGCAATTAATCCAGAATGCAGGAGCTAGACTGGTGACTGGGAGAGGTCGCCGGGACCATATAACATCAGTCCTGAGAGTCCTGCATTGGCTCCCAGTACGTTTCTGAGCACAATTCAAAGTGTTGGTGCTGACCTTTAAAGCCCTAAATGGCCTCAGTCCTGTATTCCTGAAGGAGTGTCTCCACCCCCATCGTTCAGCCCGGACACTGAGATCCAGCGCCAAAGGACTTCTGGCAGTTCCCTCACTGCGAGAAGTGAGGTTACAGGAAACCAGGCAGAGGGCCTTCTCAGTAGTGGTGCCTGCCCTGTAAAACACCCTCCCATCAGATATCAAGGAAATAAGCAACTATCCTACTTTCAAAAGACATCTGAAGGCAGCCCTGTTTAGGGAAGTTTTTAATGTTTAATGCTGCATTGTGTTTTTAATATTCAATTGGGAGCCACCCAGAGTGGCTGGGGAAACCCAGCCAGATGGGTGAGGTATAAATTATTATTATTATTATTATTATTATTATTATTATTCTCTGTGCCATGCTGTATTAGCAAGATAGCCTCCCTCTGTACAGTAAACTGTAGAATCATAAAGTTGGAAGGGACTCTGAGGGTCATCTAGTCCAACCCCCTGCATTGCAGGAATCTTTTCCTAATGGGCTCAGACCCATGAACCTGAGATTAAGAGTCTCATGCTGCACCGACTATCCCAGGCCCAAGGAGGCAAAAGCCCATGGCACTCAGTATTCCCAGGCAGTCTCCCACTCAAGTACTAAATAAGCCTGACACTGCTTAGCTTCTGAGATCAGGTGTGTTCAGTAGTATGGCCATAGACAAAACATGTTTTGATCCAATCCCTTTCACAATACAGGCAAAACCACCCGGAAGGGCTGTAATGTCCAAAGACCATGTAGTCAGCAATTAGGAAACGTAAGAAGTTGCCACCTAGCTCAGTGTTTTCAACACTGACTAGCAGGGCCTCTCCAGGTTTTCAGGCAGATAATATTCTCAATCCAACCTGGCAGTGTCATTGGGGAATGAACCTGGGACTTTCTGCATGCAAGTCAAATGCTCTACTGCTGAGCTATGGTTTCGCGTGAGGAGGGACATAAAGGCAAATAAGGCTATCACTGGTTACTAACCAATATGTCTATGTTCTCCCTCCACTGTCAGAGGCACTGTGGCCCTGAATACCAGTTGCTGGGACTCTCAAGTGGGAAGAGGTTATATTGCACTCAAGTCCTGCTTGCAGGCTTCCCATGAACATATGGTTGGCCTCAGTGAGAACAGCATGCTGGAGTAGATGGGCCATTGGTGGGACCCTGCTCTTCTTATGCCATCAGGGACTGTACTGAGTTACTTTCCCCTTTGATTAATGCCAGGGGTAGGCCCAAGCAGTGTGACGGATGCAGGACAATTTCTTGCCCTGGTAGTGAAAAGGGACTTTCTCAGTCTGAAAACTGGGTGTTCATGTTCCGTAATGTACGGCCCACTAACCCAAAGATGCAGCACTGCTGGATGCTAGGATTTGTTACGGTACCTGTGTCCAGCTTGTCTCGTGCTCCAACATTGTTGCCCTTTAGTTCGAAAGAGACATATGGGTCCCCACAGTGCACACCAGCACAAAAGGCCCCCACCCTGGGAAAAGAAAGAGGGCACGGAGAACTTTTATGTGAAAGTCCTGCTCAATATGTGTTCTTATGCTCAGTGCTACCATCATCCATCAGTCTGCCTTGAGTGACAGATAGCCAGAAATTGTTTCAGAATCTTAAGGACTAGTAACTTGCATCCTGTATAGCGAAAGCCAAGAGCCTCACAGTGCTGGAGTGTCTACCCAGTACCAGATGCTGCACTTGCACAATGTGATCGTGTGCCTTTGGCTATAATGTGGAGGAGGAAGCCAGCTCTGTTTTGGACTGTCCTTCCGTTCTCACCATTTAATAATATATTGAGATTTCTTGATCACATCTACCTCCCATGGACTACGCTCAGAGCTCCAATTGAGTAAGCCCTCCCTTTCACAGTTATTTTTTAAAAGGCAGAGAGCAAGCAAGATCCTGCCCTTCCCCACCCTCTCCTGTGTCTCTTCCCTTCTTAGTGGGAAATTCTTGCCTCTTCCTCCCATCTCAACTAGGAGGTCCCGTTCTTGAGTTGTGGGGGAGAGGAGAAGGGGCGGGGGGGGGGTGTAGAGAGGCTGGAGCGCCTGTGTCTGCCATTTGCTGCCTCCATGGAGCCTGAAACTGTTAAACTAATTAAAGATTTTCAGTGCCAGGATTAATCCTTTTGCAGGGTGGTTATTGCGAGCCCAGGTAGTCGATTAGTTCACCAGGCGAGGATATTGGATTTCTGAAAGGCAAGTCAGCACTCTTTGGGGGCTGTTATCTTTCCAAGGCTCCAGGGGTCAGGAGGTAGCAAGGAGAGGTGACTGCAATCTTTCTCACTTGCTCTCTTTTACACACACACACACACACACACACACACACACACACCCTCCCTCCCGCTGTCTCTTGTTGCTGTGCTTTTGGCTGTGCCCGCCCGTCTCCCTTTGCAATCTCATGCAAGCTGCATGGCCGCCTTCTCTCCTTTTAAGTCTTTCCCTCCATCAGTCTCTCTCTCCCCCACCCCACCACATATCCTCCTCTCTCTCTGCTGCCCCCACTCCACTTGTTGTCCAAGCATCTTTCCCATCTCCTGTGTGGTCTCTGCTAGAGTTTTGTAACTAGGTTGTGGTGGGGGGAGGCGGAGAAGAGAGGAATACCCCTGGCCAACACCCCAGGAATGGCGAAGTCCAGAGATCCTAATGTGAAACATGTGGCCGCTGCCTGCGGCTGAGCAAGGGAGGTGAAAGGGAACAGAGCGCAGGGAAAGAAAGAGCAGCTTGTTGGCTAGCCCAGCCCAGCCCACTCTGCGCCTTCCCTCCTTCCCTCCCTCTGCAGTGGCCCTCTTCCACCTCTCCCTTTCTGGGGCCAAGCCTTTGAATGCTTGGCACAACCAGGCTTCCGGCAAACGGAGGACTTGGGTCCTGGCAGTTCCCAGCGAAGGGCCGGTGGAGGGGATTTAGGTCAACCCTAGGCTGGGCATGTCGGGCTCCGTCATTCCAGCTCCTCCCTCTGAGCAAGCAAAACGTGTGGAGGCTTGGAGGAAGAGGATCGGCCTGGTCTGGCCTTGGTCCCGCGCACAGGGGCCATTCCCTGAGCCAGAAGAGTGAGTCACCAGCCTGTTCTGCTGGGGACTTGGCTACTGCCCCCTTCCCAGCAGGCTGTTCTGCTGCTGAACATGTCTGCGTTTAGGCTGGCGGAACTAGGAGAAAGGCCTGTCTCTGGTTTGTCTGATCACCTGCCAATGAACGGGGTAGAAGGATCAGGGGTGGGGTCCACTTGCTGTGTTGTATGATGTGTATTACGGCTTCAGAGAAAGACTTGGCCCTCTTAGAGACTTAGAGGCCACCCTAGCACAGACTTCCACACATGTACAATGGTACCTCAGGTTAAGTACTTAATTCATTCCGGAGGTCCGTACTTAACTTGAAACTGTTCTTAACCTGAAGCACCACTTTAGCTAATGGGGCCTCCTGCTGCTGCCGCGCCGCTGAAGCACGATTTCTGTTCTCATCCTGAAGCAAAGTTCTTAACCCAAGTTAATATTTCTGGGTTAGGGGAGTCTGTAACCTGAAGCGTATGTAACCCGAGGTACCACTGTATCGCTATCCAAATGTAATGCATTCTCAGGAACACATTGTTTTCGTTAGGCGAGCATTCGCATAACAAGTTGACAGTTGCTGGTATTCCTATGAGAAATTTTCTAATGCGTTCCCAGCCATGGAATTTTGACCCCCAAATGATGGGGGGAAACAGGAAACCCCTACGAAACCTTGTAAAAAGCAAATAAGGAAGGGGGGGGGAAATACTTTCTTGTTTGTCCCATCTTTCCCCCTTCCCCCTCCCTCCCAACATGGTTTCTGCTGCGGACAAGCAAAACACAAAGAAGCAAGGCTTGTTTACGGCTGCTTATTTGTTTACAGTATTACACACAGGTCTGGCTGTTTGTATATCTGAATCAGTGTTGTGTATAGTGAGGTTTGGGTACTAATTCATCATATTTGGATGTGACTTTTGTATAACAAGCATATAGCAGTGCTGCAGCTATTGGGGGGGGGGGCTAGCCGGGTTTTTTGCCCCAGGTGAAGCCTCCAGAGAGGTGCCATTGGGGATCCCAGCCTATGTGTGTTGTTGTTGTTTAGTCGTTTAGTCATGTCCGACTCTTCGTGACCCCATGGACCAGAGCATGCCAGGCACTCCTGTCTTCCACTGCCTCCCACAGTTTAGTCAAACTCATGTTGGTAGCTTCGAGAACACTATCCAACCATCTCGTCCTCTGTCGTCCCCTTCTCCTTGTGCCCTCCATCTTTCCCAACATCAGGGTCTTTTCCAGGGAGTCTTCTCTTCTCATGAGGTGGCCAAAGTATTGGAGTCTCAGCTTCAGGATCTGTCCTTCCAGTGAGCACTCAGGGCTGATTTCCTTAAGAATGGATAGGTTGGCCTATGTGTATTTAGATGCAAATGCATGTGGGTGGGTGCTAAACTGGGTCTTTGGCCTGGGGGAAATAAAGCCTAGTTTTGTCCCTGAGTTTTGATAGTAGGACCTGTGTGTACATTGCTTCCTCCACCTCCAATACTGTTGGACCACAACTCCCATGATATATGTGCTATGTTGTATGAGGTATATTATACAAGATTAACTTTACTCCAGACCAGCTCACAGCTTCAGAGAAAAACTGGGCCCCCTCTGAGTCTTAGGAGCCATAGCACAGCCTTCCCCAATCAATACATTGTCTCCCTGATATTCTTGGACTACAACTCCCATAAACCCTGACCCATTGGCCACACTTACTACAGCTGATGGGAGTTGTACTCCAAAATACCTGAAAAGCACCAGGATGGGGAATATTTCTGTACTGGTTTGCTGGAACTCACAAGTGAGGAGAGAACCCCTTTGCACTCCTGTCCCGCTTTTGGGCTTTGCCCAGGTGTCTGGTAGGCCATTTGAGGCCAGGGTGCAGGAGGGCCTTTGGTCTGATCCAGCGGGGCTCTTGCTATGTTGTTATGCCAAAGCAAGTCATGGGGTAGCCTCCTCCCCAAGTGGCCTTCCAGTGGGGCAGGGTGGTGCAACAGGTTTCTCTCACAATTAAGGGCTGTTAGTGGGAGACAGAGAGGCCTGCCCACTGAAGCATAATCCTCTAGGAAGAGTACAGTAGGATAAGGCATTTTACTGAGGCTTCTCCAGGAGAAATTCCCAATGGAAAGCATCTCCTATGACCTTGTGTGTGCGTGCATGCATGCATGTGTTTGAATTCTCAATCTCAGGGACCAGAAATGTTGTGGACTGAAGGAATGACTAACACAAGCTCCACATGGGACTGTGATGACAGACTCTCAACAAGCCAGTTCAGGGTGAAGGAAACTTTTTTTTGCGGGGGAGGAGGCAGGAAAGCATCTTGGCCTTGGCACCCCTCGCCACGCATCTCCCAAGACTGCTTTTGTCTGGTTGGAATGTATCATTGAGCTGTGATAATGCCTCTTGCTTGCCTGCAAGGAGGAGTGTGTGCAAGTGTGTAAATACTTCTGACTATTTGCGTAGTCGTAGCAGGAAGGTGAAAGCTGACTTTACAAAGGTAAGAGTCAAATCCATTGCCCCACCCACTTTTATCTCTGGTCTCACCTGCCACCAGCATACAGCCCCTGTCTGCCCAAATGTTGTCTATGTAGGAATGTGGCCCTCAGGCTGAAAAACATGCCCCACCCTTCCTATAAATTGTCAGGGGCAGCCGGAGAAGTGGATGGGCGTGGTTGTATGGGGACAGTATTTGTGTATGAATACTTATGTGCATTTATGTGCTCACATAGTGCTCTGGGTCAGCGTGTGTATGTAAGAGAGAGAGAGAGAGAGAGAGAGAGAGAGAGAGAGAGAGAACATTTGGGTATGCAAGTGAGTGTAAAAGTGTGTTGTGTGTGCAGTTTGAGTACAAATTGTTTCATGTGTGTTCTTCTACGTGTGCTCTGTGCATAAGGCCCTGCAGTTGGAATCCTTGGTGCATCATTCTCCATACATGCCCCCCTCCAGTCCATTTTTCCATGACCTGCCTGTATAACCTTGCGGGTTTACTCTTTTCAGGTGTGTTTCTTTTGCATGGGTGTATGGCTTTCAATATATCTGTGTACACATATGCAAGTGCCATGTCACTCTGAGGGGATTGGAGTGGAGATGTTTCTGAATACGTGTCTCTTTCTGGACATGCATGTATCAGGCTCTTGGTGGCTAGCACACATCTGAGCACTGTTTGGATTCTGCAAGCTTCCCCCCCCCCCCTGGTGTAAACAAGCACTGAGTGAGCTGAAGCCAAAAGGGTCCCTGCAGATTTACTCTGCTTCCCTTGTTGCCCTTCATCCCGTAGAAAGGAAGACTCCTGGGGTCTGAGCTGTTTTTTCAGTCTTTCCACGTTCCACTTGAATTAAAAGGGAAGTGGGGAGGGGGAGAAGGGGGAGCGTTGGGCACCCACAGGCTGTAATGAAAAGCCTTCTGTGAGTTTCCCTCCCTCTCTTGTCTGTCTGTCTGTCTCCTTCCAGCTCTGGGCACATTAGCAGACACAGCTGAGACTAGACCAGTCTTTCTAGTGCTGTTTCCTTGTTCCACGTTGCCCTTTGGTGTAACTCTGCACCCTCCCAGCCTGTAGCAGCAGCAGCAGTTCCCCACTGATGCTGGGGAGGGAACCACGTGCGTGCATTTTCCTGCCAGTCTGGATTGATGTTGCCATGCTAATCTGGGTGCGCAGAGCCGGCTGGCTGTGGGATTTGAGCTGTGCTGGGAGGGGTGCTAGGAGATGGACAGGGGCACAAACAAGCTCAAAGGTGGAGGCAGGGCCATGCCAACTGCAAGGCAGGGATGGTGGGATACAAAAGGGCGAAGGTGCACCAGAATAAAGAGGTGATTGTGCAGCAAATTCACGCATAGATCCAGAGTGAGGGCTTCAGTTCAATGGCAATAAACCTCATTGGGTGTGGCAGAAGGGAAGACGGCAAGAAGAAAGCAGCACTCAGTTCAGGAAGGATTTATAAAGCTTTTTAAGAGAACGAAACAGGGAAACAATTTTAATAGAAAGGCTGAGTCAAAACAACCTAAACCAGAGGTGGGAACCTGATTTCCAACTTCCATAGTCCCAGCAAAGTGCTTAGGGATGATGGGAGTTGAAATCCAGCAGTATCTACAGGGTTCTGTATCCATGGCCAAGGCACAGGCACACAAACGTAAGAACTGCCTGCCCGAATCATCCAAAAGTGTGTTTAAAATTCTCTTTGGCTGCATTCAAACAGTACTTTATTCCATTTCCCCGACATCTCCATATGTGATCTTTCACACAGCCAGAAAACTAATTCTGGTAATCTAGCAGAATCTAGTGGAAGCTGGGTGCTTGTTTCCACATTTAATCGCTTCCAGAAAAAGTCCATTTGCAACCTGGAAAATCACAGGTTGAAATTTGGGGTGGCCAGCATGGTGGCACACAGTTGTTTCCTGCCATTTTCCGGGGGGGGGGGAGGGGGGGATGCACATGACATAAAAGATGGGACGACGGCAACACATCCAGTGACGTCTGCTGTTGTGTCACACCACACCCCCTGGAGCGAATGAAATTTGGCACAACATGACAGTATATCAGCTAAAGAGCCACAGCTCCGTAATGAAACTGGGACAGAAGCGCTAGAGTTATAAGCTGGAAAACTAATGCAGCAAGCTCCCTTTCTGAATGCACCTTTTCTAACAACAGCCAGCCAGATTTGTTTGTTATGGAAAGAACCACAGCTCAATGGTGAAGCACATGCTTCACATGCAGAAAGAACGCCTCAAGTTCAATCTCTGGCCACCTCAAGTTAAAATAGGGGCAAGAAATCTTCATCTTGAGGGCCACATTCTGAGCAACTATCCAAGTGCCACATGCCAGAGGTGGGCAGGCCAGAGGGGAAAATGGGCTAGTAGACTAGTTTCCACACACATTCACACCCCACTCTGTCCTCCATTCAGGCAAGCAAAAGACATTATCAGAGTTCAAGGACACATTCCATCCATGATGTGGGATGTAGCTTACAGAGATAGGAGATGGCCTGGGAAGAATCTTGAGAGTGGGAGAGGCCTGGAGGGCTGCACTGGATCCCTGGGTCTGAGGTGTCCCACCCCCCATTAGCTAAAAGGATTTCGGAAAGCAGGTGATGGGGGGGGGGGAAACCTCTCTTTTCCTTAGACCCTGGAGAACCACTTCCAGTAACAGTCAATGTGAAGATCTCATACTGGTCCACAAACCACTGGAGGTCTGTGGGTGCCATCCAGGTGGTCCACAGAAAAGTTGCAGAACAGTAAATACATATATCGGTACTTGGCAGACCTGCACATGATTGATTTTTTCCTGGCAGAGATCAAGGCTGTTTTGATCAGGGCTGGATTATCAGACAGGCTAACAAGGCCCTGGGCTAGGACCTATGATTTTCATAAAACTCTGCTGCTTTTTGACAATGTTCAAGAAGTTCCTGTATGTTCCCCTCCCCAACAGGTTATAGAACATCAGTTCATTATCCAATAAAAATCCATTTGGTTACATCTCAGGAAATGCTAACCATTTCTCCTGTTCATTTTAAACTTGACCGAATTCTATCTGACTGTCTTTAAATGTTAAGCAGAATATGGCAGCATGACCCTATTAGCAATCATGGTCAGCGAACCAGTGTGGTGCAGTGATTAAAGCCATAAAGCTCAGTGGGGACCTAGAGCCAGTTGCTATCCCTCAACCTATCGCATCTCGCTTAATCTTTGTAAAGATAAAATGAGGAAGAAGAACTATGTTAGCATCCCTACACGTTTTGAGAGGAAAAGTGGGATATAAATAGTGTCTACTAATAATTGCAATAATAATTTCCCATACCTGCATCAACTCCCAAGGCTCAATAGATGGTGCTAACTTCTTCGCAGAATCTGCCACCAATTTTTGCAGCTGCGAATAACTTTAAAGCCATTTCGTTTCCTCCTCTCCTGACAGAATCTTTCCAGCGCGTACCAGTCGTATAAACATCCGGTTCAGCTGGCAGCAAAATACCTGAAATGGCTTCAAATATTCTTTCCTTTTTCTTTTTTCCACATGAGCTGTCCAAAAAACCACCACCACCACCACACACACGCAACAACAAAATCTTTCCAAAATCCTAAGGGCATAATCGAAGCAAAATTCAGCACTGTAAAGACCCACAATTTAACCCTACGCTTCAGTGCCCCAGTGAAATCTACAAAGGTTAGAAGAAGCACTTAACATTTTGTCTGGTTCGCGGCCCATGATTTGCATCTGAGTTAGCACTGGCTTTTGAGGTGTGAGATCAAGACCCTGCTTCAGCCAGGGCTCACTGGGTGGCCTTGGCATGTAAGGGCACATGGCAGCTGCTTGCACTCCTGGTTTGGCACTGCACAGCTGGAAACAGAGGACTTGTCTCTGGGAAAAAATCAGGTATGTCTCCTCCCAGGACACCCTACTGCCAAACTAAAGAGCCAGCTCTGCAGACAATATTGCCTGCAGAGCCCTGCTCAGTCACACAGAAGGGCAGGGCTGATGCGTTCTGTAGCCTCTGTGGACCAGTGTGGATTAGGCCCATCACAAGACTACAGCCAGCTTCCAAAAACAAGCAGTCATAGAGGTAGCATGGATTGCTGTGTCTTCTGCTTTGTTTTCCATTGGTAAAATGGGAATATGTTGGGTCTATCTTAATGATGGCACGCTCAGAGATGCAGCTAACATTGGACCTCAGGGCTGAAATCCAGGGCCCACAGACCAGTCTCCCCTCCAAAAAAATGATTAACCTGAGAGTGGCAGATGATAGAGGCAGCAGCAAACAGGACCAATGTAATGACCTGGGCCAGCACTCACACATTCCACCGGCTGGGGCTGACACTAGTCACTGCAGTGCAGTATCTTCTTCTTCAAAACAAAACAAAAACAAAAACATTTTATAGTCAGGGGTTGGCTGGCCAAGCATGTGCATGATTACAGATGCTGACTTTATTGTGTTTGCTTTTCAAATGTATTATAATTCTCTACAACAGAATTGTGCTTTCCCCAAAGTAAATGTGTTCATGGCATCAGGGCAACGGAAGCAAACTCCATTTTATACCTGCAGTCATGATCAAACTGTGATTTAAGAGTGTATAATGTGAAGCTGCACATGTTCAAGAGATTCCCACCCCCCAACGTATCAGGAATGTAGATGTACATTCCTGCAACTTACGTGCATTTAACTTCAGTTTTACGCTTGTGGCCAAAACCCCCAATTTTTTAAGGGGGGGGGGGTTTGAGGTCATGGGGAAAATGACTTGGGCAATCCCACCCACCATTGAATCCAATGGGTTTTGAATACACACAATTTTGGCTTTAGGCGCGATCCCCGGAACGTAACCCCCGCGGATGTTGCAGGCTTATTGTAGTTGCAAAGTATGTAATAATGATGTGGGGCTAAACAGTGGTTTCCCCTGAAAACAGCAGGACAAGTGGATGAGCCCTCAATCTGCTCTCAGTCTACCCCCACCTGCCTGTCACCAGCACAGGGGGTGAATCTGGCTGTCTTTGGCTCTGGCTTCACCTATTGCTGGTCTTCCTATCAGTGGTGTCCAAACTTTTTTCAAAGAGGGCGAGATTTGATGAAGTCAAGGGCTGTGGGGGCCAACCAAAGTTGTCGACCTTTTCTAGGATTGACAGCTTTTTTTCAGGGTTGGAGTTGTTGTTCTTCTTTTAGGGTTGAAGTTGTTACATTTTTTAAGGATTTTACCCCAGGAAATAAACTACCACAGGGGCCAGATTAAACTGACCGGCAGGCCAGATTAGGCCCCCGAAGTGGACTTTGGACGTGCCTGCCTTGTTCCAGTGGACACCAGCCCACCCCTGCATTCTCAGTTGGCTCCTTACTGGTAGCTTCTTCTATAAACATTAATGCTTGGAATGCATCAAGTGTTTTACTATTTTTTATGCGTTATTGCCATGAAAAAACTGAGGTATGTCTACCTTCCTTTTGTGCCACACTGTGCCAACTTTCCTTTTGTCTGAGATACCACTTGATTAAAGCACTCTGATATATGTTTGTCAAATGTAAATGAATGTCTATACTGGGCAATTCACTCTCCGCTTATCTTGATGGCTCACCTATTTCTTTGAAGTGCCAAGAGATCTCGTTAGTATTGTAGTATTTCTAAAGGGATTTATGTTTTGAGATCTACATAGTAATTGAGTTTTAGCTCCAGAGGAAATTAATTTTACTAACCGCCTGACCATGAGAATCTGTTCAATGTTAAGAACCCCATCATTTTTTAGGTCACCCACCTCTCCCAAGCATCGGAAGGGGATGGGAAGGGGGAAAGACAAAGGAAGGGTGGAAGACTTGAGTTTGTCTGGATACTTGGAAGCTACCTTTTGCTTTCCACAATATAGGCTGCATTTGCTTCAAGTCAAAGAACCCTGGATTCTTAGCTCACAAAGGCTCTGTTCAGATGCGATGCAAAACCATGATTTGGTTCTAGGTGAACAAGCCTTCCTGCTTCTCAGATTTGTGTACAGTGATTCCCGACTTCCCAATCCTAAGTTAGCGTAAACCGTAGTTTGCCTTTTTGTCCAAACAGTCAAGCTGTGGGGTTGTGTTTGCCTGTAAATCAGGATCACAAACCAATGTGTGTGTCCCCTGCCCCCCCCCCCCGGTTTCTGATCCTGGCTTGCAGGATCACCCCAGGCCATAGTTTGTTGGTTCAGGTGCAATGACGAGCTGTAATATGGTGGATGGAGCCATCTATTTCTGGTCCATGTCAGTTTCACATGTGCTCATTCATAATTCTTTTCCATCTCCCTTCTGTATTAATCCATGGTTTTCTTTTTTTAAAAAAAATCCTCATGTATAAATAGTATTTTCTCACAAAATACACATTTCCATTTTTATTCTTTTTTTATTATTAAATTTTAACAAACTGTCCAAAAATAAAATAAAAACCATATCAAGAACAGTATTTTCAAACACACAAACAAAACTGTAAGTAAAACCAATTTCAAATCTAAAATTAAGGATTCCCCAAATCCCATGACTTCCCTCCACCCCATTCTCTGGTTCCTTAATTTTCCTTTCCCACTGCATATCATTATTACTCCAAAAAAAAATTTCATCCAATTTCTTTCATAGTTTCTCTAAAATTACAAGTGCTCTTAAAATCCTGCCAGTGTTTTAACATGTTTACAATACTTTTGAATATATAAAATGAACATTTCCCAATCCTTTCTAAAATTCTTATCGTCTTGGTTTCTGAGCTTTACAGTTATTTTCACCATTTCAGCATATTCCATTAATTTATTTTGCCAATCTTCTTTGGTTGGGATGGTTTCTTTTTTCCATCTTTGAGCTAACAAGTGGCGGTCGTAGCATACATAAACAAATTCTTCTGTTCTTTTGGCACCTCCGCTCCTACAACTCCTAATAGAAAGGCTTCTGGTTATTTTACAAAAGGTATTCTAAACATTTTTTTCATTTCATTATAAATCATTTCCCAGAATTTTTTAACAATCTCACATTTCCACCACATATGATAAAACGTACCTTCCAATTGTTTGCATTTCCAACACTTGTTGGATCCTTTTCTGTACATTTCCATTTTTAATGTCTTGTGTACTTTGCATGATTTCATTGTATGTTTATAATTTTATTTTATTTTCTAAAGTACAGATTTCTAAACCTTTTCTCTCAAAAGTATTTCTAAATTTTATCCTAAAATGTGTATTTTTATATGCATTTTGGTACCATTTCTGAGCAGAGAAACACGTCTCAAAATTTTAAGATGACTAACTGTTGAATAACTATATTCATCCAGGAAGTCAGTACATACCGAAATCCATGAAGAATGAATGAAATAATCAAGCATCCCTAAACTGTAGTTTGCCTCAAACTAGATCTGGGAATTATGCACAAGAGAAGGGAACATGTGAACCTGAGCCTTCATACCACATCAAACTTGTAATGGCATAATTTTTAAAATTTATTAATAAAATATTTCTGTCCTGCCTTTTGACTTCACATGTCCATAAGCAGCTCAAAATCACAAGTTAAAAACATAACTTTATGTGCCCAGGGTATGGTCAGTACCTGGATTGGTGACTACCTTGGAACTGCATGTATGCCATCTTTGGTTCTGTTAAGGAAGAAAGTGGGATATAGATGTAATAAAATAATACAATAGAAAGAATAAAAGCAAAATGTTTGTCAGTCCCAAGAACTGGTAAAAAGAGAGAGGATTTAACATTTGAAAGTCATCAGAAAGGAGACCCTCCAGGCCTCCCAAGGTAGGAAGCTCCACCATCTGGTCATGCCCACCCAACTGGGCTCCTGAGCACAGCTGTAGGGCACAGGGCAAAGCTTCCATTGAAGAGCACCATGGGCAGGCTCATGTGAGGGAAGGCTGACCCTTCAAATACACTGTTTAGGGCACATGCCAGAGGTGCTGTTTTATGACCTAAAAGCCGGAACTATCAAAACAAGTCAGACCATCACTTTGGCCAGCCAAATCCCAGAGAAGGAGGAGTTGGTGTGCAGAGGCTTTTTTTTGTTTGTTTGTTTTTCAGAAGTAAGCGCCTGTAACTCAGTGCTATATTCGATCTTTTCAGAAATAGCGCCTTTATTTTCTCTGTAAGTTTGTTTGTGTGTTTGTGATTCTTCACATTTCTTAGCCTTATAAAACTGCTGGACACTCTATCAAGTTGTGCTGTGTTTCCAGTTGGACTTCCTTTATGGATTAAATAGGAAACCAATGGCAGGCTGCAGTTTGGGAGGGTCTTGATAATGGACTTTCAACTGGTGGGTGAGGGCAATGGTGCACATAGCCAATGTAATGTTCTGCCAGGACTCATTTCTTGTGGCCATGCTTGCTGGGGCTAATGGGAGTTGAGAGCCCAGTGGCACCTAGAGAACCACAGGTTCCCTATCCTTGCTTCACATCAGGAGTGGTTAACCTGTGGCTTTTCAGACATTGCTGAACCGCAACTCCCATGAACCCTAGTCAGTGTGTCCAGTGGTTAGGCATGATGGGAGTTGTAGTTCAGCAAGATCTGGAAAGGTAACAAGTTCTCCACCTCTGCCTTAGATAATGTTGCATCTTTAAATAGTTTTACAGGGATGGCTCTTTGGATGACAGTGTGCGCTGTTTCACTTACTTCAACGTGTGGTAAGCCAGCCCTGTTGCATTGGGGGCCTTCCTGATGGGTGGGTACTTGATCTTCCGCCCCAGAGTCCTGCCCTGACAGCATCCAGATGTGTGACACCATGGGCACCACCAACTTTTCTTTTTCTTTTGGATTTTATTTATCTTCTAAAAGAAGTAGGAAGAGAGAAGGAAACAAGGGGGTGGGGAGATCAGAAGTGGTTGGAAGAATGAATTCCATTCCTTTAAATGCCTGTGAAGATGAAATCATTTTGACAGGAACAGTTTTTCCCATCACTGCATAAGAAGCAGCAATTGCCAAAATTCTCTCTTCTGTACAGCAGTGAAAGATACAGGAGCGTTCTCTGCATAAGCAGAAGCAAATATGGGGACCATGTGACAATTTTTTTTAAAAAAGGAAATAAATTGAACCCCATGATGTATCATCAGGTTACAGGTGGCCCCTGGGTCTGAAAAGGTCTTCATAACCCCAGCTCATTTATTTGGGAGTTGTTTAAAATCAGTAACAGTAAACAACAAGGCTATAGCGAGCATATGAATTTGGGTGCAGCTGAGACAGTGTGTATGAAAGCCAAAGAGAGATGCTACACGGCAGGTGTAGAATATCTGTACGTATTGCAATGTCTGAGAACAATTTTTCATTTCCTCCCCACGTCAAACTCTTGACCAAAATTCACACCACACCTTGATTTAAATATTGGTTAGGGTTATCAGAGGCATGATAAAACAGATTTGGGCACTAGATCTGGCCCCCAGGCTGCCGATTGGCCACTCTTGATCACTCCTGATCTACCTTGCCAAGTAGTCGTGAAGCTTGTCGAGTTGGAATTTTATGTCCTGTTCAATAAATAGACACACAGATGCATGCCTGCAAAATAGCACACATCCAGGCATGCGAGCAAAGGTGCAAAGCTGCATATCACCAACATTTAGTGATTCAAACAGGGATAACTTGCACAGAGCATGCATGCCCCCCCATTACACACACACACACACACACACACACACACACACACACACAGACACAGCTTGAGACAGCAGGATGACTGTAGCTAATAGAGTTTGGCCGATCCCCCTGCAGGGCTATGATGAGATGGACAAAAAGGAGAGAGAGGGAAGGGAGGGGAGAGGAGGGGAGCCAGACAAGGAAGGAAAGGCCAAGAGAGCCTGGGCTGGAGATGAGGCGGATCTGATGAGTGACAGCCAGGCCTGGCATGCAGAAGGATGCACGGACATTTTGTCTGTGTTTATCAGGGCTGCAGAGACATCTGACCCACAGCATAATCCCTCTGGGTCGAGGTGGGGTTGCATTCTCCAGGAGCCAGGCCCCTTTGTGCACATCTGTTATAGACCAAAGCCAAGCCTCCCCACACCCTTTCCTTTTTTTGGTGACCTTGAGCAGGAGCTGTCTCAAACCTTGGACAGAGAGACGCAATGTCCCCCCCTTATCTGGCTGTAGCCTTGGCACAAATTTGTTGTGCAAGAGATGTTGTGGTTCCGGCGGGAGGCTGGCAGCAGGGAAACATGGCTGCGAATATGGGTGGGCATGGATTGGCATGGTATTCTCTATACCCTGCATGACACAGACAATAAATAACCCCAAGATGACCTGTATATGTGTTATTCGCAGTACAAAGTACAATTCAGCAAAATGTCTTCCTGCACTTAGTGATGCCATATACATAACTCCCCTGCCTCACTCTCCCCCCCCCCCCCGTCCACTATCTTACAAGGAGGCAGCATCAACTTACTAAAAGCCTGCAAGATTGGACAGTGAGGGGGGAAGGAGCGATACCACCACCCTTCTTCCGTCTACCCTGCCTGCCGCCACAAACACTTGCTCATCTGCCCTGTCACCTGCATATCCATAGCCAAAGCACTGTTGGGCTTTTGTAGTCTTGCTGCCCTCCACTCCTGTTGAAATTAAATTTCCTGGTTATTATTATTAATATATAAAGAAAGATCTGTCCCTTCCTCCTCCTTGTACCTTCTGCCTGCTCTGTTGCTGCTTCACACGCCCGGGTCTGTGTGCTTCCATTTAACAGATGGGAGCTCCATCGCCTGCCAGCCCATTGGACTGGAAAACGGAGCCAACCCTCCAGCTGAATGGTTCCCGCGCAGCCAGGGCCCGGGGCTGCGGCAGCCCAACAACAGCGAGGCGGACGGCAGCGAGAGAAACTTCAGGGTGAACCTCCACTGCAAATACGGGCGGCCCAGGTAAGCGGGTGGGAACAAGGCAGAGAGTGGGCCCTCTCTGCTGCTGCTTGCCCCCTGCCGGTAATCAAACATGCTTTCGTGTGTGTGTGTTTCCAAAATGAATGGGGAAATATTTTGCAGCCCAGGGGCCACATTCCCTTCTGGACCACCACCTGTGGGCCACATGCCAGTGGTGGGTGGGGCCACAGGCAAAAAGAGGTGGAGCAACGAATGTGAATTTCACCTTTGTTCATGAGAATCCTGATCAGAATTCAAGGACGTGTTCCGGCCAGGCAAAATCACTTAGTGCGGATGTGAATCAGGGGCAGTAGAGGGTGTGGTCTGGAGAAGGAGTGTGGCCTAGGGAGTATTCCAAGGGCCAGTTAGGGAAAGTTGGAGGACTGCATCCAACCCCTGATTCCTGAGGAGTCCTACCACTGCTCTAAAAATTCCATATTGATTTGAACAGGCAAGCAAAGCTAAATAGGTGGGGGATGTGGGTTCACTGGATTGGGCTCAAACTCAAGCTTAGTCTATGTTTTCAGCAGCATCAGATAGTTGATTGGTCTCTACCACTTGCAGACCAGAGAGGGATGCCAATTTTGAATAGGCTTACCCAGTGTTTAAAACACAGAGATCTACACAGAGTTCCCTGAAAGCAGAAAACTAGCATATCAGAGAGGTCTTGACCTAGCTCTTTGCCTGCCATGCTAGTCTTTTATTTGTAGGGAAAGTTTGGGTTTTTTAAACATTAGTGTATGGAACCATTAAGAAAAAAGGTGTTGCCTGGCATGCTGCCCCAAGTAGTGCCATGCATTCATCTACAAGTATTTTGCCACCCTTTCTTCTGTAAATTTGTGTAGTGTTGGCCAGACCTCAGCCCAGGGTAGAGCTGTGACTTCATGATGCTTTCACTTCCTAGACATGTCATGACTCGGTCCCGTGTTTGCCACTTCATAAGCAAATATCGTCTTGGTTGCAGGCTTGTGTATGTTGTTGGGAGGGAGCTGGGCCTCACTGCATGCCAAACGTAATTCACCATGCCAGTTTGCTCACATTGGTTGACCCTTAACCAGACCATGCATCCACAAAGCTTGCTTTCTCACCATAACCTACCTCGCAGGATGGTTGTGAAGGTAACATGTCAGGAAAAGGGAAAACTTTGTCTCATTGGAGGGAGGAGATATATTTTGAAGCACAGTGCAACCAGACATCTAGGAGATTTCCCAATGCTGATCCTGAGCATCGAAACACAAGGCTGCAAACAAACTATTTAAAACTGCAAGAAAAACCGGGATTCTTGAATCTCCGTATAGACCTCTCCTGGCTGCCTTAGGGACTAGAAACTTGGGTTTGTCTTTAGAAAGTGAGCAGAGTCTGAGAATTCTGAATGCTCAGTAGTACTGGGTTTATTCTTTGCACAGTGTAATGACTGAATACACACATCCCTGTTCTTGGCTCCCTAAAGAGCCCTCCCTTTCCTCCTGTTATCTTCAGCCCTTTTGATAGAAAGGGGGAGGGGGCTGAGGAAGTGCTCTAGAAGAGAGAGATCTTGGTTCCTCCAACACCCTCCCTCCCTGCTGCCCTCAAGGGCTCTGTGGATCCCTGCTGTGCACAGCTACTGCCTCCCTGACCCTTCTCACTCCACATCTGGCCAAGAGTTGCCTGGAAACAGCGAAGCAGAGGTGGGGAGGGGAGCGAAAGAAGGAGTGTTCTCACAAGAACGGGGTGGGAGTGTACGGAAAATCAGGAGGAAAGCCAGGTCTGCGGCAGACATGGGAGTCCTTCCTTCTTACCCGTACTGGACAGTGTCAGGAAGTTTGGAGGCAGGGGACAGAAAAATCGGAGAATCTAGAAAATGAAGCAAAAACAGCCCTTTTGAAAAGATCTGAGCAGATCTAAGGCGGAAGGGTGATGGTCCTTCACAAAGTGGGGAGGAGGAGGAGGAGGAGGAGGAGGAGGAGGAGAGAGGAGCCTGCTGAATGGTGCAGATGGCTCCTGTAGGTGCAACATGGCAAAGCCTGCCAAAGAACTGAGGTCACTTCCTGTAGAGGCGCTCTGAGCTGTGGAGCCCTCCTGGAGCTGAGCGAGAGGGAAGGAGGGAAGGCTGTGTCTCGCTAGCAGGCTGGCTGGGGCCTGCAGTGGAAAAGGTTTCAGTGCCAAGACTGAAGGGAAGAGGAACAAGAAGAGGCTGGACAATACAGTATGTGAAACAACATGGGGAAGATGTTTATGGGTGGGGGGTTGAGAGTGCAGAGGCACGGGAGGAGAGAATGGAAGGAGGCTGGACTGCCTCCCTCCCAGCCGCCCAGTTGAAGAGGCACATCTTGACCTACACTTCTCCATCTCCAAAAATACAATGTGAGCCTCTCTGAGTGATAATGCAGCATAGCTCATGCCTGTGGATCCGCCATTCCATTCTCTGCCCTACTTGTTTCATAAGGAATGGTGTGCGTTGGGAGTCAAAGCCATTAATGCCTCCCCCCTCCCACATGCAGGTGCCCTGGATATGTTAACCCTTTCCCATAGCAGCATCTTTCCAAATATAAATAAGTAGCTCAGAGTACCCATCACCTTGCATGAGGTGGTAAATCGCCCTGTGATCCTCAGATGAAGGGCAGTGTAGAAATGTAATTAATGATAATAAATAATCCAGCCAAAGTTAAGCATTATTTTAAAACAATTCCTGGGATTTCAGCAGCACAGACTTTAATTCCCAAATTGAAATCTGTAGGATTTGAAAATATGTTTAGCTGTGCCTTGGTTGAGCCCCATTGTATGGATTAAGTGTTTTCTTTTAGGGGAAAAAGTCAGGATAGCATGCCACTTATCATTTACCCATGCACCCTTATGTTTTGGCTAAAAGAATTGTACCACTTGCTACATCAACATATTATGGTTGAGTAGAGCTATGCCTCCCTTCCATTCTATTTATTGCAGTATTTATTTCAAGTGGAAACTGCAGCAAAATTTTGCAGTGTGGAATGTTCCTGTTCAAAAAGCCTGCCAGCCATGTCCTTTCCCAGGATACTCTATTCTCCCTTCCTACTAGTTTTCTCTACCCTGCCCCACAGCCCATCAGCATTCCATGCCCATAGAGCACACTCCGTCCTCATTGAACTTTTGTTGGGAGTGCCTCCCCACAATATCAAGCAGAATTTTTCTTCTTTTAAATTTGTGTTTTTTCTGTATTCTTTGTTGTTGTCACTTCTCTCTTGTGCATGGGTGGTGCTGTTTTGGCTACAAAAGGATAAGCACTTGGATAATGCAGTTGCTATTAGTATATAACAGGGGTGTGGAACTTGCTGCCCTCCAGATGTTGTTGAGCTGCAGCTTCAAACATCTCTGACCATTGACCAAGCTGGCTGGGCTGATGAGAGATGTCCAACAATATCTACAGATCCATAGGCTCTCTACTCCTGGTATATAGGATGTATATGATTGTTTTATTTCTTTAAGATAGTTGCATGCTGCATCTCCCGCTCTCAGAACGGCATGAAAAACCAACACTTTGTAATGCAGAAGGTAGCTGTAAATTAAAAGCATTAAACAGTATGCAATTGCATTTTTGCAGCGCAGAGTGGGACAGGGAGAAAGGAGGCATTCTGTTGAGCTGGGCTGGCTTGTTCTCAGGGGAAATGTTCTTCCCTTCTGTTCTTGCTGTGGCTCAGCCTCTTTTTCCAGCACCAGGCCTGGAACCACCTCAGCCTCCTTTTAGTGCAGCCTGCAAGCCTGGAGCTGCTACCCACCAGACTGGAGCCTGAGGGCATAACCACATGGCATTTTCCCATCAGGGCTTGGATGCACTCATTCAGAATGGCAACTGTGCCTATCCCCCATTGGTCCACATGGCAGACTTTGCAGAGTGGAGATGGGGATCATTGGGTCAGTGGAGGTGGCGCAGTCCACCCAGAGAAATTGCATGTAACCTTGGTGGGGGCTGCTTCCCACTTCCAGCTTAGCTCTTTAACAAGAAATTCCTTCAACACGTTCCTGTGTTTCCCAGTTGTGCATTGCAATATTCAGCCACAGAATCAGTGGAAGTGTCAAGACTAGGCTGCGTTAGTGAATTTCTCTGAATCTAGATCTGGAGAATAACATATCCAGTCCAGAACCCCTACGGTCAGGAGCTGGGTAAGAGAATTTACCAGGAGAGGAACGCGGCCATTATTTATAGTAGGCCAGGCCAGGCCAGAGGCTTTGTGCTACCTACTAATGACAAGGGTTGATATTTCACACACTCTATTTCCTGAGTCCTGAAGAACATGCATATGGCCCATCTAGCTCAGTATCTTCTTCTCACAGTGGCCAACTAGGTGTCTGTGGGAAGCGTACAAGCAGGACCAGAGTTCAACAGCACTGCCCCACTTGTGAGCCCCAGCAAATGGTATTCAGAGATATACTGCCTCCCAACAGCTGAGGCAGAAAGTAGCCACTTTGGCTAGTAGCCACTGACAGTCTTATCCTCCATGAATTTATGTCTACTCTTTTAAAGCTATGCAGGTTGGTGGCCATCACTACTTCTTGAGGGAGCTAATTCCATAGTTTAACCAGTGCAAAGACCTTGCTAGGTCACAGAAACAGCTCTATCTGTGTGCATTTGCTCCATGTGGTGAATCACAAGTTGTTCCTGCAACACTTATGGGGCAAGTGTCCCAATGCCTACCACTGTCAGCGCTTTTACAGAAAGTCCTTGCAACACACTGGACTGGTGGATTCTTTGTTCTATTCCGTTTTTAACAAATAATAGAACTGACAGAACCACACAAAAGGAGTTAGAATATATTCTGTTAGCTGTGAGTTATACAGAGTAAAGTATAAATACCTGAACTCATTAAATGTGCTTCCTGGGGAACCATGCACAACTTCCAATCTGGTGGAATCTTGACCCACCAGTTGGGAGTCTCTGGACTGGAAACATACCTTGTTAAAAACTGAAAGCCAAAATGTTTCTCATATCACTCATTGAGGTTTTAAAGGAAACTGCCCAGGTTTTGGGAAACAAGGTTAAATACAAGGGCACACACCGGGCTAGTTGGCTTTAAAACCCAGGGTGCATAATGACGAAAC
Organism: Podarcis pityusensis; assembly: GCF_964106645.2. NCBI lineage: Eukaryota > Metazoa > Chordata > Lepidosauria > Squamata > Lacertidae > Podarcis > Podarcis pityusensis. Next base: position 24,304,046 of record NC_138033.1, on the reverse strand, counting down.
ATTGCTTGAGCAGTAGGACGCTCTGGAAGCGCATTCAGTACAGTCTGTTTTAAACAAAACAGATTTTCTCCCAGGTCAAACTTAGGCGAAATTGGTTCTTCTGCTTTGCAACAGAAGTGGGTTGTGCACAGCGCTGACGGTCCAGTGTTTGTGGCAATATGAATCTACCTTCCCACCCCCCACCCTCAGTTCTGTTACTTAAAAACAAAAAAATATTTTAAAAGCCTTGAATGGAGTTTCATTGACGTGAACTTACAAACGACACTTGCCATAAAAAGGCAGATAGCCTGTCTGAAACATGGGGAAAGAGGCAAAACAAATGACTAATCAGTGTTTGAACTGGTGGCATGTACCCCTGCAGATCAAACTGTAAAGGTCAGAGAAGGTATGTATTTGTGCACAGTCACAGATTCAAGCACCCTGTTGTTCAAAGAGAGCACAGTGCACCAGGAGCTTTTTCAGCACATCTTGTGGAACATCTCATAAGTAGTTTATTTCAGGATGAAGGCAGGTCTAACACCACAGATAGTTTAACAAAGTCCCTCCCCACAGGCTCATTACAAAGACTCGTCTTCCTCTTTTGGGAATGACCTCTGCTAAACTAGCTCTGCAAATTTCCAGCATGGTGAATATAGACTGGGAAGAAGGCAGCGGAAGAAAGTACCAATTGTCTAGCACCCATAATATGGCCAGCATATCTCTCTCACTCCAGTTCCTCCATCAGTATTGCAAAGTTTAATGATGTTTCATGAAGTATGGAGAATGGATGCAAAAACAAACATTCATGAACCAGTTTTTTAAAAAAATGCAAACATAACAATGGAAAGGGCAAGGGGGGGGAACGTGCTTCCTTTGTACGTTTTGACTGTATGACTTAAGAGAGGAGAAGTCTCAACCATCTCAGCCCATAGCGGCCACAGGAAAGTGCTGACCTCTGCTGACTTCCAGCCACTTCTGTGGCAATGCTGTGAAAAGATCCTGCTGGCACATGTGGGACTCGGTCTGCATCCTGCCATTGGCATCCTGCCAGCACCACATGTGTAGAGTGGTTTGTGGCAGTGTGTAAAAACAGAGCCAGACTTTGATTATCACTGGAAGTAATCCCACCACTTCCATTGTTAACCTCTGAGTACCATCAGAAGCTCGGGCTTCTGATTTACGCCCATTGCAACTAATATAAATCTAGCAACAACAACAAAGTTACCTTCAAAGTTGCTTTTACCTTGGTGGTATCAGTTGCCCTATAAATGGGAAAGCAAAGTAGGTTTATGGCCCTGGAAACAGAAAGTAAGGCCCCCTGGCAAGGTATCCAGTTCTTCCTTTGTTATGTGTGTTTGTATCCACTAATGGCTGAGTGAGGTGAAAGATTTGCAGCAGCCTTTGCCAACCTGATGCCCTCTGGATGTTTTGGACTACAACTCCCATCAGCCCCAGCTCTCCTGGACCCTCAGTTAAAGAGGCTGGTGAGAAAGGAAAGTCCCAATGGCTCTTTCTGCCATTTTGGGAATGTATTTCTTACCTTGAGCAAAACTTACTTTTATATTTTATGTCCTCTACTTTTTATTCATAGCCTGTCCTACCAATAAGAGCTCAAGATGCTATTGTGTTGTTTTTTTTAAAAAAAGAATATTGCTGCATAAACACATCACTTACACAACAGTAAACTTTTAATATGTGTTTTTATTATTTTAAAGTTTACTGTTTTGTTGAACTTAATTGTGCTGTTATTCCCCACCCCAGGGCACTCAGACATCTTAGTAATCAAGGACTCTATCTAGCTTAGTAGTAAAGCACTGCTTTGCATGCAGAAGATCCCTGATTCCACCTCTGGCATCCCCACTTGAAAGGCTCAGGCACAGGTGATATGAGACCCTGGAGAGCTGCTGCCAGTCAAAGCAGACAATACTTGGCTAGATGGACACATAAACTGACCTGGTGTAAGGCAGATTCCTACGTTCCTATACTTACCAGACCATTGTGGATTGAATCTGGAACATTTTGCATGCAAGGCAGATCTTCAGCACTGATCTACAGCCCCTGACTCATATTCCCACGCATAATTGCATGGGGGTATACAATGTGTTGAACCAGGCAGCTTGGCTGATCTCTGATTATCATATGATATTCTTTCTTTTATATCTATCCATCTACTTATTTGAAAATTATATTCCACCCTTCTAATGCATATGCATGAGTCAGAGTGACTTACAACAATTAAAAATCACAATATCATAATAAAACAATAAAAACAATATAAAATGGAGACAGGCTCAGCAGATAAAAACTGAGTTCATCCCATTAAAACAGTTTACCTGCCAAGCAACACAAAAAACTCTATTTGCCTGGCCGTATTTAGGGAGCCAGTCTCAGTGTATAGGGTCTGAAACACACACCACACAGCTTGGTTAGAGCCAGCTCAAATTTCCTTAAGGAGTTTGGGCTGTGCAATTTTAAACTCCAATTATTTATTTATTAGATTTGCATACTACCCTTTATGCATAGAACTCAGGGCAGTTCACAACATAAAATTATAATATAAAAACCACAATATATATAATATTAAGAAGAAGAAAACCAAACAAATAACACTGGGCAACAATTTTTTACTTTTTGAATGTTGTCTAGATTTCTACAAATGATTTAGGGTATTTTTGCACTGCTGAATCAGGAAATGGCATCCGTTTCTCTCCATCAGGTCAGGTTTACTGTAAACTGAATGGTGGGCATTGATAAAGATAAGTACACGTAAATTGCATGTTGCTTCACTATTTTTCAAACTTCAGGGCCTGAACTTCCGTTTCTTGGAACTCCAGGAATGCTCAGCAGCAGGGAGGTCTCTCTTCAGAGTCCAACAGTAGTCAGCCATCATGACTGCGTCCCAGTGACCCTGATACCTGGTCTCCATCTCTCTCATGTCCTGATGGAATCTCTCCCCCTGCTCGTCACTCATTGAACCCAGGTTCTCAGGAAACTGGTCCATATGTGAAAATAGGTAGTGCATCTTGACGCTCATGTTGCAGCCCAGGTTTCTGAAAGCAGTCAGCATGTTGTTGACAAGTTCTACATAGTTTCTGGCCTTATTGTTGCCCAGAAAGTTCTTCACTACCAGAACAAATGCCTTCCACGCTTCCAGTTCCACTTCGTTCATTGAGTTTCCGAACTCTGGATCTCTGGTGAGCTGACGGATCTGAGGACCGTCAAAGATGCCAGCTTTCAACTTCTCCATGGTCAATCCTGGAAAAGCCTGGCACAAGTAAGTTGAAGCAGTCACCATCCTTGTCCAGAGCCTTGGTGAACTGCTTGATTAAGCCGAGCTTGATGTGCAGCGGTGAGAAGAGTATTCTGTCTCTGTCCACCAGAGGGTCATTGATGACATTCCTTTCTTTGCAAGGCACCAATTCCTCCCGCACAGGCCAGTCCTTCTTCGTGGTGTAGTGGTTAAGAGCGGTAGTCTCGTAATCTGGGGAACCGGGTTCGCGTCTCCGCTCCTCCACATGCAGCTGCTGGGTGACCTTGGGCCAGTCATACTTCTTTGAAGTCTCTCAGCCCCACTTACCTCACAGAGTGTTTGTTGTGGGGGAGGAAGGGAAAAGGAGATTGTTAGCCGCTTTGAGACTCCTTAAAGGGAGTGAAAGGCGGGATATCAAATCCAAACTCTTCTTCTTCTTCTTCTTCTTCGTGTAATGCTGAGCACGGTCCCTACTATCCCACATGCACAGAAAACATGGGTACTTGGTGAAGCCAGACTGTTGTCCCAACAAAAAGTTCATCATCTTCAGGTCAACACAAATAAACCACTTATGCTGATCATAACCAATTTTCTCCAGCACATACTTCACTGCTTCATAGTTCTCCTTCAGTGTACTCGAGTGAGCCAGGGGTATAGAGGCAAACTGGTTGCCGTTGTGTAGCAGAACACATTTCAGTGATCGCTTGCTGCTGTCAATGAACAGTCTCCAATCTTTGGGTTCGTACTGTGGCACTCCAAGCTTGAGCAGAAGCTGCGCAATATCTGCACAGTACACCAAGTCCTTCTCTTCTGAGAAAAAACGGAGGTACTCTTGATGCCTGTTGTGGAAGAAGCTGATGTGAGCACTGTCAGAGAGGAGGTTTTTTTCCTTCAATCTGGATGCCAACAGTTCGGCAGAGTCCTTTGACAAGCTGAGGTCGCGAACTAGATCATTCAACTCCTTTTGGGAAAATGGATGTGGAGCATCATCTTTAAGAACCACTTCTTCTTCATGTCCTTCAACACTGGAGGCATCTTCGTCACTAATGTCAGGAAGTTCTCCGAAGATAGGCACTGGAATTTCATCACAATGAGCTACAGGACGACGTGCTGATTGAAGATCAGGATACTTGAGGCTGCTCCGATTCTTTCTGTTGATCCCAGTCACATCAACAGCACAGAAGTAGCAGTCAGTGACATGGTTTGTCGGCTCCCTCCAAACCATGGGAATTCCAAAGTTCAGACTCCTCTTGCCATTGGTCCACCCACGTAGAGTCTCGGTGCATGCCTTGCACACCATGTGTGGCGCCCAAGCTTTATCCTGGTCACCAAGTTTAATACCCAAATAAGCATGGTAAGCAACTTTATGCTTTGCTGCACCAATATATGGAAGATTTCGAGGTTTTGTGACTTCAAACTGATCCCTTTTTGACATAATCACCCAGAACTATCGGACCTGAATACTTCTTGTCATTAAAATAATCATTTCCAATCAAAACAATTATTCGACATGGCATTTTACCCCCACCAACTTCTTCTAAAATGCTCCACACAAGCGTAAACAACAAAAACGTAAAAAAACGGCATGTGGCCATAGCTCAAAAACTTGACCTGATTGAGCAAAACCAATGTGATTTTTGGATTCAGCGCATCAGATTCGTCCTAAATCAACTGAAAAAATGAAGACAACAAATTTATTGTTGACCAGTGTAATCTCCCCCTCCCACATTTGAAACGGTATCAGATATCAGATGTCACTCAACCAAAGGACTTTTGCCTTGTGCCTAAATGTATATAATAAAGGTGCCAGATGAACTTCCCTGGGGAGCCACTGCAGAAAAGGCCCATTCTCATGTTGCCACCCTCTGGACCTCTCATGGAGGAAGCACATGAAGAAGGGCCTCAGAAGATGATCTCAGGGTCCAGGTAGGCTCATATGGAGAGAAGCAATCCCTGAGACTATAATGACCAAATGCTCCTCCAGAACAACCCTCTGTACACAGAAAAGTAGCTCTTAAGCTGAAGGCTAGGGGAGAATCTCTTCCCACTAACATGCAAGGCTTCTGTCAGCAGGGAATGCTTTTGAATGAAGGAACATTCCGTCATATGAACCTCTACCCACAATCTAAAGTGATGCAATTCAGGCATAAGAAGAGCCTTGCTGTATCAGACCGAACGCCAATCTAGTCCTGCCTTCTTTTCTCACAGTTGCCAACCAGATGCCCATGGGAAGACAATATGGTCGCTCAACCCTGTGAGGACTAGGCCTTCAAGCGAACCAGGACCTGTCCCTACCATTAGGCAGAGACAGGGTTGCCATATACTGAAGAGCAAAGAAGAGGACAGCCCGAGCCACTGCCAGCCCAAGCTGGGGAAAGAGGTGCGTGGGCATGTGGACTGCTGCCATGCCTGCACCCCTCTTTCCCTGGCTCGGGTTGGCAGTGGCCACGGCGTGGAGAGCAGCCCAAGCCTCAGCTGCCACACCTGAGCCAAAAAACTCCCCCCAAAACCCAGACATTTCCTTTAAAATGTAAAAATCCCCCTGGATGGGCATATTGGCCCCCCCAAAGAGGGGGATTTCCCAGATGTATGGCAACCCTAGGCAGAGATTGTGGAAGCTCATGCTCAGGCGGCCAGTAGTTGGATCATCTCTAGGACCACCTCTCCCTGATGAAGCAACCTAGACCTTTCATTCTTCATCTGAGATCCTTCTCTGTCTGCCTCCTCCCAAGGGAGGTGCAGAGGATAGTGAGAGCCAGTGTGGTGTAGTGGTTAAGAGCGGTGGACTTGTAATCTGGTGAACCGGGTTTGTGTCCCTGCTCCTCCACATGCAGCTGCTGGGTGACCTTGGGCTAGTCACACTTCTTGAAGTCTCTCAGGCCCACTCACCTCACAGAGTGCTTGTTGTGGGGGAGGAAGGGAAAGGAGAATGTTAGCCGCTTTGAGACTCCTTCAGGTAGTGATAAAGCAGGATATCAAATCCAAACTCTTCTTCTTCTAGTGGCACAAAGCAGGGCTTCTCCATGGTGGCTCTTTCGTTGATGAATGCTCTCCCTGGGAAGCCATGGCTGCCATCACTACCTGTGTTAAGGTGCCAGGCAAAAACATGTTTATTCAGCTAGGCCTTGCATATATTCTAAGAGGGGAGGTTGAGTTGGACCTGCTCCTTTATTTGTATTACAGTGACCATTTGGGGTTCTTCTTACTCTACATTTTCTATTTGTTTTCAGGGCTTGGTTTTTGGGGTTGTTGTTCTTTTTTATAAAAAAACTACTGATAAATATAAGAAATAACTGCAACAACAGTAGGTGAAACCAACTAATCCTGCTGTTGCCACCATCCTCTGCAAAGGCAACACTGAGACTCAGGAGGAGGATGCGGGCAGTCGGTGCCACTCCCAGAATGGCTGTGTGTAAGCTGGGCGCTGGCTGAAGGCAGGCTGAAGTTGCCCCAGTAGAGGCTGAACTTGCCTCTACTGGGGAGAGCGAAACAGTCCACACAGGCAGCTGGCTTTGTGGTGTCATGACAGGACGGCAAATTATTACTGGGGTGTTTTGTTTGTTTTGTTTTTTTATTGCCAGGTGGGGCATGTGTGGAGTTTTCTATCTCAGGGGCCACAAAAGCATGACGCTCTTTGGGTGCTGTGTTTTTGGGCTGGTGGGGTTGGAGCAGAGGACGAAGACGCCATTTGCTGCTCGCCTCCGCCAGCAAAGCCTGCAAAGACAGAGGCGATACGCATGTTCTGCTTCATGTGTAGTCATAGCTCCCTTGGCCTCAGCGTAGGCCGGTTGTCGTCCGTGCAGCCAGTCTGAAGCAAGGCTTCCCCAGACAGACTAGGGTTGCCACAGTCTGAGGGATGAGACTCGTTTGAAGTGGAGGCCGGCCCTTTGGGGCTAGGCTGGAATGGTGAATGTTCAGCATGGGCCTCCCTTCTCCCCGCCAAGGAGAAAGTTGCACACAAAGAACTTCCATTCTTTTCCTCAGCGTCACTTTCTCTGTGTCCTTCCTTCCTTCTTTCCTTCCTTCCTTCCTTCTGTCGCCCTTCTTTCCAGAGCGTGGGGAGGCACAGACTGTGTAACTGATACTATATATAAAAAAGGGGGGGCCCTTCTGGTGCCAGGTGTGCGTTCCCTCAGCCGGCTCTGGGCAAGGAAAGTGCTCGGCTGCTGTCGCACAAAAAGGGGAACCGCACAAAGAGGGCTTTCTGTCAGGCCAGAGAAGTAGCACAGCCAGGTCAGAAAGTTTAAACGGAAAGTGGGAATAACTTTGGGAGGGGGTTTTAACCATTTGACAGACATGGCGGCTTGGAAGGGGATCTGTAGCTCATCAGGGACACCTAGTGGAGACGTGGCTGCAAGAGCCTGTAGCCAAAAATGACTTGTGCTACATAAACCAGATACTTGACTTCCTGTTAATACATCCAGAATATCTGCCTTCCTCCACCATCATACAATCCATGCTTATAGTTTCCATTTCCACTATTGGCATGCATCTGAAATATCAACTTTTTTTCCCCTTTTCGGTCAGAGTTACCCACCTCCACTCTCGACAGAGGCTCTGAGCTTTTAAATGACAGACAGAAATAAAAACAATTCAATTCCCTCATGACTACACCTGTTGAATGTCTGTCTGTCTGAATGTGAGTGAAAGCTGGGTAGTAAGAGCTACCTGACCCACATTAAAGAGTGCAGCCCTAAACACACCTACCAGGCAGTAACCACCACTGAGCTCAATGGCGCTTGAGTAAGCGGTCATAGTTAAAATCTTCATAAGATGAAGCAGCCATGTTTGGGAGAGGTGGATTTTCCTCGGAATCTCCACTGTAGTGGAACCTCACAATGACTTGTTTTATTCCCTTTGAGAATCAGGGCGAAAACAGGCATGCTGTGGGAGAGTTGTTATATTTGCCTATAAAGCAGCCAGGGGTGAATTGAATGCTTAACCCTTTCCTTGGTGCCATATTCTCAATCTAAATAGCTCCCCCTCCCACTTAATTAGCTACAGAAATAGCTTCTATTAGCTCTGCATTAGAACGAAATGCAGATATCTGTGCTGTGCTAGTATTTTTGTTTGTTTGTTTGTTTGTTTGTTACTTTAGGGGTAATAGCAGCATTTGAGGGATATTAGACAGCAAAAACAACACTTGTTCTCTGAGCACATCTGCTCCAGTCAGAAAAGGGCATTGTACCTGCTTTAAAGTGCTTGGGGGTTCCCCCTCTAAAAAAGAAATCCCCCATCATACCTATTTTGGGGCCCGCAAGGGCGACTGGTGAAGTATAAAGGTGTTCCAGCAATTCGTTATCAGTCATAGCCCAGAAACACTGTTAAGAGCAACCCTCTCAAAAGAAGGTATTGGTTTGAGGTGAAAAGGCACAGTGCTAATGGGAGAAAACCCTTCTGAGGTGGGATAATAATCAGAACCACAGGTGGGACCAGCAAAATAATATGGTGGAGTGCTCCTGTTCAAGGTGTCAGCCAGCCATGCCTTCTTTCATTAAGTCACCTTTCCACCCCCACACTGCTTGTCTGTGCAGAACTGGGGCACCAGAAAACTAAGAGGATATTTGTACAACTAAATGCCCAGCTGAAGATTTAGGTCCCTTGTTGCAGAACGAGATTGACATGAGTGAGCCACCAACAGGAAGGACTGCAAAGGGTGGCTCTGATTGTTCTCCAGGCTAAACAACTTCTTTTTTGTCTTACTTCTCCACAGAGAATTCAAGTGTAACAGCAGGAACAGCAAAGCAGAGGGTGAGTTCTATGCTGTGGACTTTGTAATTTCACCCCACTCTTCTCTTGCAAAGCAGCAGTGAAACAAATGGTGCTGAGGACCCTTCTGTACAGTTCATTTGTTGTGTAACACATGCACATCTGTTCTCCTGCATTGGGCTCTGTCTGCATGGGTTGCATCTGGACAGGAATAGCCTAACTTCTGCCATCTATGCTCTGGTAACCCCTAGGTTAAATTACTGCAATGTGTGGTAAATGGGGCTGCTTCCAAAGACAATCCAGAAACTGGTGCAGAATTTGACATCCAGGTTGATCACCAGGGCAAGATGGTTTGAGCATATAGCACCAATCCTGACCCAGTTGCACTGGCTGTCAATCAGTTTCTGGGCTGCTGGCTTTGACCTATAATGCCTTAAACTGCTTAGGGCCACAATACCCCAAGGACCAGCTCTCCCCATGTGAGCTTACACTCAGACACTGTGCTCATCATCTGAGGACCATCTGGAGGGTGACAACATGAGAACGAGCCTTTTCTGCAGTGGCTTCCCATTTGTGGAATGCTCTCACCTAGTGCCTTCACTACATATTTTTAGGCACCGGGCAAAAACTTTCCTCTATATTAACCAGGACTTTAATTATTTGTGGCCTTTTAGAAGTGGGTGGGATATTTTTAATGTATTTCTCTTTCCTCTTGGTTTTAACGTATCTATGTTGGGTTTATTGTCCGTTTGTTTGTTTGTTTGTTTGTTTGTTTGGCTGTAGGTTGCTTTGGGTTGTCCTGGGCAAGATAAAACGACTAACAAATTTAAATAATAGCAATAGTCATACCTCGGGTTGAATGTGCTTCAGGTTGAGCGCTTTCGGGTTGTGCTCTGTGGCAACCCAGAAGTAACGGAGCACGTTACTTCTGGGTTTCGCCGCTCGCGCATGCGCAGACGCTCAAAATTATGTCACACGCATGCACAGAAGCGGGAAAACGCGACCCGCGCACACGCAGATGCACTGTCACATCTTACGTTCCATTCAGGATGCGAACGGGGCTCCGGAACAGATCCTGTTCGCATCCCGAGGTACCACTGTAATAGCATCCTCCATGAAGCCCCAGAAGTGAATGCTGTCTTATATTGAAGTCTATCACACACTTCTACATGAACCAATTAACATGACAAACTTAATGTCTCCTCTTTGCCTGTTCCAGGTCCAGGTTCCACGTTTGCAGATGTACATCCCAGCAACTGTTCTGCCAAGAGGCATGCCGGTGAAGAAGAATTTAGGAAGCGCCTGAAATCACAGGGCCCGTCAGTCCCACCAGCAGGAGGCGCCATCCGCAGTTCTTCTGATTACTCCCAAGAGCCAAAGTTATACCAGGCAGGGCACCCTGGTCAAAAGGTTTCAGCGTGTCTGGCTGAAAAAGCCTTGTCATTCAGCATGCTCAGCTTTCCTGAAGGTTCCTGTTCAGCATTAGGCCGTGAGCACAAGTCTAGCTCACTGCGTCATGCGGAGACGGCTGACCGGTACAAGAGCTTTCACGCCCATGGCAGCACCAAGGCAGAGGATTTGCCGTCGGCCAATGTTCTGGGCTGCCCTGTTGACACCCGGGGCCTAGATGAGACAGCCACGCATGACAGAGCTGCCAAGACCTTCTCCAATGCCACTCTGGCCTCAGGAAGGTGCAACATTGACAACATCATCTCGCTGCTAAAGAGCAAGTGTGGAAATGGCCGTATCAACCTCTACCCTGTGGTGCAGCTCATAGACATCATGAAGGATATCAACCGCCTCTCCCAGGACCTGAAGAGCTGTGGCGTTCACCTGGACTGCAGTGGCCTAGAGCTTAACAGCCACCCACCACTCAACGAGGAAGGCCAGGATCAGGGCCTGCAGTACAGCTTCTACTCCTCACCCATGCTTGCCAGCAGCATCCGTAGCCCCGAGGAGGTAGCAGTGCAGGGCAGCACCAAAGCTGAGCTGCCCAAGCAGACCCAACCCACTGGCATCTGTGAAGGAGAGTCAGAGGGGGACACCCAGAGTGCCCAGTACCCAGCCACCCAGAGTAGCCCTGCTTTGAAGGCATCATCAAGCAGCATAGATGAAGCTAGCAGCTCGGAATCTGAAACCACTGACTATCCCGAACTGGCTGATACAGATATCCTGAGCGAACTGGCTTCTTTGGCATGCCCAGGCCCCCAGTTAATAGATCATCAACATCTGGAGCCCCACTCCCAGTTACTGCAAAGCCAGGGGCTAGATTCAAGGTCCCAGTTAATTGGTTCACATTCTCTGGAACACCAGCCTCAGCTAGTAGACTCTAAGTCTTTAGAGCCTCCTCCAGAACCGCTGGCACTGCAGACGGTGGAGCCACTGCCTGCGCCACTGGGGCTGCAGACTCTGGAGCATTTGGAGCTGCAGAATCTGGAGCCCTTGTCTGAATCACTATCGCTTCAGTCCCTGGAACCCCTTTCTGAGCCACTAGAGCTCCAGTCTTTAGGGACTCTGGACCACCAATTGCTCGACTCCCAAGCCCAGCTTCTGGATCCGGAAGCCCAGCTGCTAGGCCCCCTGCCCAAGTTGTTAGACTCCCAGCCCCAGCTAGGGACAGATGAGTCCCTAGGAGCACATTCGCTGCAGCCCAGCTCCCACCTTGGAGGCTGCTCCCTGAGAGGAGTAGTAAGGCGAGGAGGAGGGCGGGGAAGGGATGATCACAGGAAATATGCTCTACGTAGAACAGATAAACCAAAGATGCTCTGCCGCCGGCGGAGAGGTGGCCGGGGCCGGCGGGCAGAGATTGTAGCTGAGAACAGAGTCCTCCCCATGGCTGTACCGGTGGAGGTGGTGATGGCACAACCAGATGAAGTCAGGATGCCGGTGACAGCAGAAGTGATGGAGCCCATCGTTTCCCCACTGGAACCTGAAGATGGCCAGAAACCAGCCGCCAACCTGCAGGTCCAAAAACCCAAGTGCCGTGGAGTGCGAAGGATGGTGGTGAAGATGGCCAAGATCCCTGTCTCCCTTGGGAGGAGGAACAAGACGACATACAAAGTGTCCTCCCTCAACAGCAACTTGAACCTGGAAGGCAAAGAGCTCACAACCTGCAGCTCGTTGGAGCCAACTCCGCTGCTGAAGATGAAGAACAACGGTCGTAATGTGGTGGTGGTCTTTCCTCCAGGTGAAATGCCTATTATCCTGAAGCGCAAGCGGGGGAGACCCCCCAAAAACCTGATGCTGGGTCCCTGCAAACCCAAGGAACCCAACCCAGAAGTGAAAAAGCGGAGGAGGAGGAAACAGAAACTGGCATCACCACAGCCCTCGTATGTCGCCGACACCAATGATAGTAAAGCTGATTACTCTGATGTCCTGGCAAAGCTTGCCTTCCTAAACCGCCAGAGCCAGTGCTCGGCTCGTTGCTCCCCGCCTCGCTGCTGGACCCCAAGTGAGCCAGACTCCATCCACCAAGCCCCAGACACTCAAAGCATCTCCCACTTTTTGCACCGGGTCCAAGGTTTCCGCAGACGTGGTGGTAAAGGAGGCGGGTTTGGACGTGGAGGGGGCCACTCTGCCCGGTCACCTCGCTGCTCCTTTAGTGATTTTTTTGAAGGCATCGGCAAGAAGAAGAAGGCAGCCCCAGGAGCAGCCATGCATGCTGACCCTGTTCACCCACGAAAAAGGGGCCGGCCAGAGCCCGACTCCATGGAGAAGCCGAAGAGGAAGAGGCGGTCTCGCAAGAATGGGGCACTGTTTCCTGAGCAAAACCTTGGCCAGAACTTCAGTGATGGGACCTCTGAGTGGGGCGGAGACAAAGAAAGTCTTTGGATGTCCCATCATGGACACCTCTCCAGCCAAGCCAACAGGAACTGCAGTTACCAAGACTCTCGGACCTTTCACTCTTCGACGCTGGAGACGAGTTCATCCAGTAGGACTGGTTTTTATGGTGGGAGTAATCCATCATCACAGTCCGAGCTAAGCCAGGAGAGACAGAGCCTCTTCACAGGCTATTTCCGCTCCCTGCTGGATTCAGATGATTCCTCTGACTTGCTAGACTTTGCCCTCTCAAATACACGCTCTGAGTCACGGAAATCTGCTCCTTCGTACACGGCTCCTCCTAATGCCATCGCTACGCAGAGGGGCATGGCATCTTACCCAAGCAGAGGGGGTAAAGTCACGCCCTCCTCCACCACCACTGCTGCTACTACTGAGGCACCCTTTCACACAGCCATGACAAGCCGGCAGTCGTTCCCTCCCAGCCGATCAGCGGGATACAGCCTTTCTCAGGCTGCTTCGGAATGCCGCAGCACAGATGCCTTTCAGAAGCTGGCGCCTCTCTCTGCTGTCTCCAGGTCACCCACCGCCCACTCCACAGCAGCCTCCAGCTATGCACAGTACGGCAGCTTCAGCAACAGTGGTGGGCAGAGCGTGACACCTTCTAACTTGTTCCAGCAAGGGAAGCCATACCATGCCACACAGGACTGCCCCAACAACAAAGACTGCAGCTTCACCTATGGCAGTGGCAACAGCTTGCCCTCATCACCGAGCAGTGCCCATAGTGCCAGCTATGCCCAGCAGACTTCCGGGCCCAGCTTGCCATTGAATAAGGCCTCCTTCTTCAACAGCTCAGATCCCAGCCAGTTCTCCAGCGCCTCCCACACGCCCATGAGGTGCGACAGCCGGGCAAGCACTGTGTCCCCAGGTGGCTACATGGTCCCTAAGGGCTCAGTCTCCTTTCAGCCCTCCCCGGAGAACTGCCGGCAGTTTCCCAGTGCCTCCCAGTGGGCTTTCCGGCAAGGCTACAGCAACCTGGACTGGAACTCTGAAACCTTCAGCCAGCTTTACAACCCAGGCTTTGACTGCCATATCAACGAACCCAATGTTATCCTGGATATCTCCAACTACACACCCCAGAAGGCCAAGCAGCAGACCGTCTCTGAGACCTTCTCCGAGTCCTCATCGGACAGTACCCAGTTCAACCAGCCAGCTGGCTACAGAAGGGCCAACAGCGAGGCTTCGTCTAGTGAGGGCCAGTCCAGCCTCTCTAGCCTGGAGAAGCTGATGATGGACTGGAATGAGTCATCTTCGGCCCCAGGTTACAACTGGAACCAGAGTGTCTTATTTCAGAGCAGCTCCAAGCCGGGACGTGGTAGGCGGAAGAAAGTGGACATATTTGATGCTGCTCACCTGAACTTCTCGACAGGTGCATACCCCTCCAAGAGGGGCACGGGGGCCAGGCAGCCACGAGGCTCCCGAGGTGCCTGTGCCTCCAAGAAGGAGAGAGGCACTGGCAAGACCAAGTTTCCTACCAAATCCCAGCAAGTGAACCCCATGTTTCAAGACAGTACAGATTTGGGCCTGGACTACTACAGTGGAGACAGCAGCATGTCCCCACTGCCCTCCCAGTCGCGGGGCTTTGGGCTCAGCGAAAGGGACCCCTGCGACTTTGCTGGGCCCTATTCCATGAACCCCTCCACCCCTTCGGACGGCACCTTTGGGCAAGGCTTCCAGAGTGACTCCCCTGGCCTAGGGCAGGCAGACCTGGACAGCAAGCATTTCCCCGCCCTGCCCCACCAGCTTGCTGCCCCGCCCCCTCAGCAGACTGTGTTTGAAGCAAGCTTACAGAAAGCCTTCTCGCCCAACTGCTCCCCAACCCTGGCCTTCAAAGAGGACTTGAGGCCCAGCGATATCCGCAAGCTCCCGGCCTGCGACTCGCTCAAACACAGCATGCAAGGGGCTGGTGGCATGCCCCACCCAGCCGCGCACATGTCTTGCCGGGACCTGCCCATGTCCCAGCCACACTACGACTCGCCCAGCTGCAAAAACCCCAACTATTGGTACTCCCCCACCTCCAGCACCCGCAGCCCTCCCTACGACAACAAAGCCGGGGTTGGGATGCTAGTGGACTTCATGGGGAGAAGCCCAGATGTCTCCTGCCTCAACCCCCACCTGACCAGCCCCCCCAACACCAACCCTTCCAAGAGCGAGAAGGAGCCTATGGACATGGCAAGGGCCCACCACCGAGGGGCCTACATTTGCCCCTTGATGAACGACTTGAATATCTCCCCAGTCCCAAGAGACTCTATGCTGCCGCTGCAGGACAACTATAGGTACCCCAGTTTTGCACCCCAAGGGCACCCCATCATGACTGCAGCCCAGAAGAGCGCATTTTTGGGTCCAATGCTAGAGCAACATCCTGAGGACACATTCACAGTCACCTCATTGTAGTGTCATCTGAAGTGCCAACCAGACAACGAGGTTTTGTTTCAGGGTAGGTGCTGGAGGAAAAGGGGGGAGGGGGAGGGGACATGCTTTAATGGGAAGGGGAGGGAGTCTTGGGCTTGTTGTGTAACTCAGCTTCATCACACCTGTGCCAGGAAAGGGCTTCCTGGCACATGAAAGGCGGGACGAGGGGGAATCAAACCTGGGATGCACTGTGGCAAAGGGAGGGGAGAAAGGTGGTGGCTTTGAGATCCTTGAAGCCCCTTGCCTTAAAGCAGATGTCTGTGTGCCAGCAGTTACTACATAGGAATGAGGCCTTTATATGACACGGATGTGCATGTTATACAGCTGCAGGCAGAGGTGTAAATAAGCAGATATGTATTCTGCATCTTATGGCAAAATGTAGGCGAGATAGCTCTGTGCTAATGATGACTTCACATGCAACAGCAAAATGCAGTTCCCTGTGTCTTTGTCCCAGGTTGGCGTTGTCCCTTTCTGTAACTTCTGTAGGGTGTTATGGCTGTCTCCAAGAAGTCATGGTCAGCAGAAGTTCCTGGACACACATTTTCAGACACACAAACACCTTTCAGATATTATAGAAAGGATGCTGTCACACTGGGGTAGAAACACAGGGACCTGTGAATCGTCCCTCAAGTTAGCAAAAAGCAAAATGCTGTAAATATAGGAACTATGTGTACATAGCCTCAGCTTCCAGATGCATGCCTGAACTTGAAGGGCCTTTCACTACTTCCAAAATGCACTTCAGCCTGAGCTCTAAAGAACCTCTAGGTGAAAGAAGCTCCATGAATGAGGGGCAGGTATTGAGAATGCCTTTCTATAAGCTCTAGAGGTGAAAACTGCTAACAGGAGATTTGGGGGTGATTTTAGAGAGGGAAAGTAGCTATAAAGCAAGATGGATCCAAGCTATTTGGTTTATTATATTTCTGTTATTGCTGTGTTAGCCACCTTGGGGACTATATGCAGAAAGGCAAGAAATAAACTGAAAAAAATAGATAAATAAATAATATTAAGAGAGGAATTCAGCATAACGCTAAGCTGAACGCCTCTGCCAACACTAGCATCTCTGGTGGAATGTTCTGCCCTTTCCTCTTATGTGCTGTT
Organism: Podarcis pityusensis; assembly: GCF_964106645.2. NCBI lineage: Eukaryota > Metazoa > Chordata > Lepidosauria > Squamata > Lacertidae > Podarcis > Podarcis pityusensis. Next base: position 24,287,761 of record NC_138033.1, on the reverse strand, counting down.
CCAAGGATTCTCCTGAACCAATTCTGGGTATGTGCATGGGGGTGGGGACCCCATTGTGCCAGCAGAAGTTCTTGTACAGCCTTCCATTGTCAGGGCTCATGAGTTGAATGCTGCCCAAAGTGCTGGTTAGGTGGTCACCAAAAGCTAACAGAAGTAAGTGCAGGCCTCTCAAGCACAAGTTTAGTATTATTCTGTTGTGCTCTGAACATTGTTCAATTGGAGGCAAAAGGTTTTCATTTGCAAATCTCACTGGATTTTATGATGATTGTGAGTGTATAGACCCTTGTACAAGCAAGGAACTAACACATGCAAATATAGCTAGATGCTGTTCCACATTTTGAATCTTAGAATTATAAGTTGGAAGTGACTCCGTGGGTCATTGAGTCCAAGCCCCTGCAATACAGGGGCGGACTTTGGACTTTCAAATTTCAGTGGCACCCTGTGCAACACCAAATTCGACGACACCACCACCACAGTCATTGTTGCAGCACCCTCTCAGCTTGACACCCAGTTTGGGCCAACCTGCCATGTTCCCGTAAGTGTGCCTCTGCTACCATAAAGTTCTTCCTGATGTTCCGTCAGAATCTCCTTTCCAGTAACTTGACGCAATCATGGATAGCTCAGTTGGCTGGAGTGTGGTGCTGATAACGCCAAGGTTGTGGGTTTGATGCACGTATGGGATAGCTGCATATTCCTACACTGCTGGGGGGAGGACTAGATGATCCTCAGGGTCCCTTCCAACTCTACGATTCCAACTCTATAATTCTATAATCATATCTCCTCTCAGTTTCCTCTAATGCAAGCTAAACATACCCAACTCCCTCAACCATTCCTCATAAGGCTTCGTTTCCAGACCCTTGATCATCTTGGTCGCCCTCCTTTGCACACATTCTGGCTTGTCAATATCTTTCTTAAACAGTGATGTCCGGAAATGGCTAAAGGATTCCAGGTGTGTTCTGACCAAGGCAGAATAGAGCACTACTCTGTTATTTCCCATGATCTGGACACTATATTTTTGTTGAGGCAGCCTAGAATAGCATTAGCTTTTTTGCTGCTGCCTCACACTGGCCATGCTGGCTGTGGCTTATGGGAGTTGGAGTCCAATAACATCCAGAGAGCCACAGGTTTCCCCATTCCTGGTCCAGTGCAATTTAGAAAAATGTGTGCTGTTATATCATTGCCATGTGAGTTTCCCCACCCACACTCCACGTCATTTGCTGTTTACAGGGATAGTGAATCTTACCATGCAATGACATCTTGTCATGTGTTTTGTCTTATAGGACTTTGTGGAACAGAAAGGATGGAAAACCAATCTGTGGCTTTCCATCTCTTTCTCTCTCTCTCTCTCTCTCTCTCTCTCTCTCTCTCTCTCTCTCTCTAACACCCCCACACACCCCCACACCATAATGTCCAGTTTCTACCAAGGGTGCAGTGTTACACTATGGAATATCTCTTTCACATATATTTGAACATAGCTTTTTAAAGCAGGTTTCTAAAACACAAACCCATATACAGGCAACTCCTGTTTTGCGTGCATTCAAAGAATATGCAGCCATGCATGTGTGGGCCATTTTCAGACCCAGAAGGGGACGGAATGGGGGCGGGGTGGGCTTATGCAGGCTCCTCTGACAGGCACAATGATCTGCAATGCAACCTGACACAAAGGGTGTGTGTAATGTTACACTGAACACCTTGGTGGAAGGGTTGGGGACATAAATCGAATATGGAATTTTTCCTCTATAGAAAAAAAACTTTAGACTTTTTTCAAGTGACAGGTTAATTAAATTTAAGTAGGCCCAATAAGGGTCAGATAAAACTGACCATGTGGATAGGTAAGTTGGCAGGATACATGGCCATAATATGTATAGACCATAAGTTATCTATCAATCTCTACTCTAAATAAAAGCAACAAGCATATGTACAAGGAGAGGTTTAGTAGGTTGTTTTAAAGGCCTACTAAACAGAAGATTCAAATAAGGGGATTTGTCGAACAAAAGGGTTTTGGCCCCTCGGGCTCCATGCTCCAGAATGAATGTGCATGCTCTGATGGAATGGGCCACGTTTTGATACATGTCTCTCTTTTTTCTTTTTTTCTCCTCCCTTCCCCCTCTCTTTTTCAGAGCTACTTTAGCCAGCACTTTTTCTGGAACACTTTTCAAGTTCTGTATTTAATGGAAATCAAAAACTGATCTTTTTGTTCGTTTGTTTGTTGGTTCTTTTGGGGGGGGGTTTCTAATAAAAAAATAGAGAGAGAGAAAGGAAAAGAGGGGAAAAGGAGAGAGATAAACACCCCCTTTTTAAAACAAGAAAGAAAGAAAAAAGAAAATATATTAAAAAAATAAAAATAAAAAACTCGCTTTCTTTGAGAACGGCATGGAGACGATTTTTGAACCAGACCATGTTGTCAGCCCTCCTCTCCTCCCACCCTGCAGTCCAGCAAAAAGACAATCGAACGATCACAGCCACTGCCCACGTGGAGTGCGAGAGCCAGGGGAGCACCCGTGATGCCCAGCACCACCCACCCACAGCATGCATATGAGAAACACACCGGAAGGCAATGGACAACCTACATGGATAGCCATGGGAAGGGGAAATTTATTTTTGTTTCTTTTTGGGAGAGGGAAAAGAGAACCGTCTAATCTGTGAACTCAAATGAAAACTCAGTAATGAAGATTGGAGACTCAGCATTTTCCTCCTCCTCCTCGTAGCTCTTTTTCTTTTTTCTTCTCATCTTTCTCTTGTGCAGTTTTTATTATTATATTATTATTATTATTATTTTTCTCCCAGGTTGTTTGTTTGCATTTTTTTTATTAAAAAAGAACATTTTTGTTGTCGTTGCTTAATTTCTTTGGAGAGCCCAGAAGATTTTACAAGTCCGTGAACGGGCCTTGGGGACACCGTCATCTGCCAGTAAGTAACAATCTGAGTCTCCTACAATGCTAGCAGTCTAATGTCCTTTCAGGGCCATGTGGGAAAATAAAATGTCTCACTGTGAGATGCATGAGAGCAACGCTGGTGGAGTTCCAATGGCACAGGAGGACTGCCGTTTCCTCTCCTCCCACCGCATGTCCCCACCCCACCCCATTAATGTCTGAAGGGTTGCCTAACCATCTGCAGCTGATTTTGAGGGCACATGGGGGCTGCAGATGAGGGGGACGTTCTCTTCCACTAGTGCACATGCCATATGCTAATGGAACAGGAGTACCACCCTAAGTGCTTCCAAGAGGGCCAACCATCAAGTGGTGTGGCATGTGCAGACATATCCTGGGAATCGGGATCAGGAGGATCAGCCAATGCCCTCCCCGGCATTCACTGCCTGAGCATCTGCTTCACTCTACCTAAAGGCAGGATTGGCCTTGCATTGGGTCCAAGTGGAACATAATTTATGGGTGTATACCCCCCAAGTGACGGTGCTACTGTTTTGTCACCAACTTCACCTCTTAAAGCAATTTCCCGTTTCCAGGCTCGGGTCATCCTGAACTCTCGTTCGGCCCAACCCTTGTTCAGTTTTTCTCTGGCTAAACCATGTCTAGACGCACACCTGTTCCTTTAATCCTCTTGATTGTGCTGCTGCACCTTTTGCACACCTCCTCCCTGCCTAGAGTTTGCCACCATCAGAAAGCATTTTCCTGGAGTGCAGGTGCCTGTCTGGAATTTGCCCCTTTCCATGTGAGTTTCCAGCTCTAATCAGGGTGCACTCAAAGCCATCAGGGCCTGGGTAATTTGGCACTAATTGCATGCCAGGTCTGTTTCTCACTGGCTTGTTCAATTTCAGAGAGGGCGTCCCTTTTTACAATCAATCGATATTGGATTAGCATACTGAAACAGCCATATTAAAGTCACATTAAGTGCTCATTTAAGCCCATTCAATGGAAAGTGTGTTGTGGGGGGGAGAGATGGGTCTGTTTATTTCCTTAACCCTTTCCTTGATGTTTATCCTTTTATCTCTGCCACTGAGCTCTCAGGAATCCACAGAATACTATGCATTGAAAACCTGACTTTAAAAAAATAATAATCAGGGAAGTAGGTTGTTGCTTACTTATTTGTTCTAACAGGCTTTTGGGGACTGGCTGCTTTTAATGAAACGGCTGGTGCCGTGCTGCTTTTATTGTAATTATTCGTACGATTTTAAAAGATTTTATATATGTATATGGTTTTATTTCTATCCATGTTTAATTGCTTTTTAATGATGATTTTTTCTTTGCTTACAGCAGTTCTTATTTTTATATGCAAGCTGCCTTGAGTCCTGTCAGGAAAAAATATGGGGAATAATAATAATCATCACCACCATCATAAAGCCTGGAAGCTGCCTTATACTGAGTCAGACCCCATTGGTCCATCTAGCTTAGTATTGTCTACATTGACCAGCAATCTCTAGCGTTTGTGACAGGAGTCTCCCTCGGCTGTACCTGAAGATGTGGAGGATTGAACGCAGGACCTTTGGCATGCAAAGCAGGTGCTCCCCCACTGAGCTACAGCCCCTCTTCAAAGATCAAGGCAGTGTACAAAATGTGTAAGCAGGCCCTGCCCAAGTACATTTTACAGTTGATACATGAAATAATCAAGAAACGGACTGGAGAAAGGAGTGCATTCCACAGCCCGCTCTGCACAAATGCAGAAATTGGCACCGGATATAGAATTCAGCACACAGATAATCTTCACTCTCTTTTTAAGAGCATGTTTATACATCACTCAAGGCTATGTAGACTGGAAAGTGTGTGGGCTGAGCAAGACTCAAAAGCGAGAGGGGAGCCTGCTGAATCAGATCTGCAGTGGTCAGGGAGCATGGCTGCTGTATCCTGCATAGCTCTGTGCTGCAAATCTTGAAGCAGGACAAATGGTGGAGAGTAAGGAAATGCATAGAAATTGTGGCAGGACTCAGAGAAGGATTATGGCCTATCTCTCTGACATTGTAGCTTTACATATGAAAGTGTTTTTTGACTTGACTGAACATACAACCATACATACATCCTTCCATCATAACTCTTGAAAGGCACATTCTAGGAGGATTCATTTATCTATTATTATAATTTATTTATTAGGTTCATTTACATGCCGCTCTTAATATAGAAAATTCCGGTTCAGAAATTATGTACTTTTACAACAATCTTTGTATTGGCTGTGGGGTCTCATTCCTTTTATCATTTTTCTACTCCTCTGTCCTATCTTTTCATACGTCTGGTTGGCCGGTGGTAGGCAAGCAGTCCTCAACCAGTGTGACCGGTGAGGGCACTGAGAAGAACAGGATGGCAGGGAGCTGCAGCTCATGTCAGCTTGTCCCCTTTCTGGATCCGGTTTCAGTAGTAGCCTGAAAACAACTAGCAGGCAATAATATCTATGTTGCAGACAGAATCACACCCACACAGTTTGCTGTGCAGTGCAGGCTGCAGAGTTTTTAAGGGGACTTTGGGGCAAGATGCCCTCGTGAGGCCTCTCTGTGAGTGGGCTCACTTCCTCCTTGCTGTTCACTGATGCCTATTTGCTTGCTATCTGCACAGCTGCTCCAAGAAGCCACTGAACAGACAGTGGCAGCAAAGAGGAAGAGGAGGAGCAGGGCCCAGGGGAGCCATAAGTCCACAGTGGGGCCTCTTTTGGGGTCCCCACAGTGCCGATCCCTGACACCTGCTCTGGGAACCAAGTTGTGAGCGCAGTCTCAGCTCATCAGGTCTCCTGCTGCTGAATGAGAGACTTAACAATGAAGTAGAAGAGTGTGTCTTTCCTCTGCACACCCATCTTCCATTGCTCTGAGACAGGTGGCGACAGCAGAGCAAAATGGTGACTTGTGAGTGGCCACTGTGGACTTGCTCCTGCATGCACCTCTCTATGTAGCTTCTTCACCCCACACTAAAAAAGTTGCTGAAAAGCTTTGGGTTGTTGTTTGTTTGTTTGTTTGTTTGCTTGCTTGCTTGCTTGCTTGCTTGCTTGCTTGCTTGCTTGTTTGCTTGTTTGCTTACTTGCTTCTTTTTTCGCTGCAGGGTGGGACATGGTGGGAACCCACCTTCTGATAGAAAGGAGGGCTTGGAGGAATACCTGATTGAGCATACTGGGATGGAAAGGTTGACATATACAGAAGCTGACTTAGCAGCTCTGCACCTTAAAATCTCAAGCTGTGTGCAGACTGGCTTATCATTACTCACTACTGAACAGGGCTGGGGTCAAGGGTTTCCATGGTCAGGTTTGAAGTGCAAAAAGCTCAGTTTCTGTCAGAACCCACTAGGCTGCAGTCCTGCCCAGAAGCCATGGTTTTCAAAATGAATAGGGCAGAGCTGGGAGAAAGGTTTCAGAGGCAGGCCTTAGCTATGGCATCCACTCTCACCCACCCTTTAAACATGTGTTTCTAGGGCTGCTGTGGTCAGCACAGTCCCCCCTTTTCCTCCTGTTGCTGCTCCTCAGTCCCTTCTTACTAGCATCCATTTTGATGCCACTTCTGAGAGCCTCTCAGCGGTAGCTGTCCAATGGGCACCTTCTCCTGCTCTCCCATGCTAACTAAGCTGAACAAGTCTTAGCAGTAACAGTCTCTATGACAACTGATCCCTTAGCTCTCCTCATCCTTTGCCTCGCTAGGATGCCTGTCACTCTGTTTCTTCTGCCTGAGGGCCTCCAGCATCTGTCACGGGAGGGTTGAACGCGCCATTCCTCTGCATTTTTATGCCTCTTGATCCCCAGGTGGCTTTGCCTCTGGAACTGCAAAGCTAGGTCCCTTGGACTCGGAAGCAGTGCCTGCTGTTTTTGTTTAGGCATGTCTGGAAAGATCTCCATGGTGTGACCAGGGCTAAATACTGAGCTTGGATTCAGTCCCGGAACATGTATGTGAACACCTTGGAACCACACAGTCGGTGCCTCTAACCACACATGACGTGACTGCGGTACCACTGGTGGCTCCATGTTTTGGAGGATCCTTGGGCAAGACAGTCTCCGTGGCAGCCCAGTTCAGGACTGAGTAACGACAGTCTGCCTGCATACATCTTGAGATTTTTAAGGTGCAAAGCTGCCAGGCCAGCTCTTGTGCATATCAGCCCTTCAACCTCCAAACACTCAAACATTCAGGTATTCCTAAGCTCTCTTTTCTGTCCAAAGGACGGTGGCCACAATCTCTCATTCAGTCGGTATTGCACTCTACCAATCCACCCAAGGGCCAGTCTGTTTCTCCCTTTTGTTTTCAGGGGCCGACTGCATGTGTTTAAACTACAAGTGCTCTTAACTAGGTAGTTCTGACCTTGAATGCAGCATTTCCCCCTTACAAATTGCCTGTGTACAGGCCCCATTCCAGATTGGAACTCTTCTGTGAGGGGTAGGGGGCCTTTAACCCTTTGCCATCCCATTGCAGTCTTCACCCAAATCGGAGCCCTATACTAGCAATATAATTTGCAAAAAAGTGAGGGGGTGGGTGGGCGGAATAGACACCCCATTAACAAATAGGGGCACTTTTTTCTGCAAGGCCCATAGCTCAGTGGTAGAGCATCTGCCTTGCATGCAGAAAGCCCAAAGTTCAATTTGTGGCACCTCCAGGTCAGGCTAGGAGAGAACCTTATCTGAAACCATGAAGAGCTGCTGTCAGTCACTGTAAACAATGCTGAGCTAGATGGACCAGTGGTCTGATAGGCAGGATTCCTGCATTGTGGGTGGTTGGACCAGATGACCCCTTGGGTCTCTACAATTCTATAAGTCTATGAGCTCTATGTTCCAATGATGCGGTACGAGAACAAACAGGGGCAAAGTGTTAAAAACAACATGCAAGGGTTTAAATCCCCCATCAATAAATAATAACAAGAGCTATGCACAATTCACAATTGTTCACTTCAGGGCTGGACAAAATACCCTGGACCCAGGAGCAGAGCTACACTGTTACAGTCACAAATAGCTTGGTCCTTATACTGAAAGATTTGTTGAATGGCATCAAGATACGCAAGATACGCTAATAATACGCCTCCCATAGATGGGCATAGATTGCAACGTGCCATGAGTAGACAGCAGATCTGTGGCTGATACCTCTAGTAAGAAAGACAAGCCACACACTGTGGGATGATATGGTAGCTCAGTGGTAGAGTACATGCGCTGCCTGCAGAAGATCCTGAGTTCAGTCCCTGGAATCCCTAAGTAAAAGAAATTCAGGCCACCAAACTAGCAGAGGCCTTTGTGCAGAAATTGGGAAAGTTGGTGCTAATCAGAGGAGACAACAGTGAGTGAGATGAAGCAGGGGTTTGACTCGTACAAGGCAGCTTCATGTGTTCAAGGCAAACACTGTGTATGTTCAGAGGCCCTCTCAAACCGTTCAGAGACCCTCTAAAATTCAGATTCACATTCTGAATCTGAGGCTGCTTTTGAAAAACCACATACTTGGGAGCCACTTGGCTGCACTGACCTGCTGTTGTTATGCTGGTGCTATTTACCCGAAGGTGGGGAACCTGTGGCCCTCCATATATTGCCGGAGTACAACTCCCATCTTCCCTAACAACCAACCAATGCTGGCTGGGACTGATCAGAGTTAACATCCAGCATGATTTGGAGGGCACCAGGTTCCTCAAGCCTAGCTTCCGTGTCATTGCTGTTAATTCTTTCCCTTTGTTTCTGTTCCCAGTTCCCACAACCAACAGGAAGATCCTCCCCCGACCACACTGGCTATGCTCTTGTGACAAACGGAAATGCACCCTTCTTGGTTCCTCTTGACATTGCTCCTTCAGGAGGCTGGGTAGAGAGAAGGAGGACTTCCCCCTTGAAGAATCCTCATCCACTGAGAAGTCCCAGCAAGAAGACAGGAGCCTCGTGTTGCCTTTCCCTCCCTGTCCCCCTGCCCAACCCCAATACACACCTGTATTACTGTGGCCCTCTATGTTACTGCCTCTCCTGCCTCTCCCTGCTGCCCCCAACCCCAGGTCTGTCACTGAGATGCTTGTGTCTCCTTTGTTGAGAAGCAAGGTGGGGTGGAGGGTGGGAAAATGGGGCTTTTCTTTCTGCACAAAACCAGCAATTGTAAATACTTTTCAAAAATATATGAAAAAAATGAAAAAAAAATACAAAAGAGCAAACACAATGAAAACACACGAACACACACACACACACACAGAGCGCGTTTTCAAAATCAGAAATATATATTGAGAGGAGAAGAAGAAGAAAAAAAGGAGTCCAGAGAGAGTCAAAGCAGGAGAGAAGCTAATTGTGTCAGATATGCACTGAGAAATCTATTTGCAGATTGATTGACAAAAAGTAACAAGAAGCTATTTATTGTATATAATGTTTTATTATAAATCGTGTATTGTATATTGCATCTGTACATCTGCTGTGGTTTTGTGATGTGCAAATTTCAGCATGGGTTTCCTTGAGGTTTTAAGTTGCTTTTTTATTGTTTGTTGGGGGGGCGGGATTTTTATTTTTTTGTTTTGTTTTGTTTTGTTTTTTGGCAGTACGCACCCAAAGATCCAAATTTGTATTTTAAAAAGAAAAGGGGGGGGGGAGAGATTAAAGACAAGCAAATGCACCCTCTTTTGTTAGGGAGAGGGAGGGGAGCAACGGCATTTTCTGAGTTCTCATTGGCCACTTGTAAACCGTATTTCTTCCATGTGTGCCCCGTTGCGCCAGTGCTGAGCTCAGGGTGTATGTGTGTGTGCGTGCGTGTGAGCGAGTGACTTCTTTTTCCACCTTTGTCCTGCCCTCTCTATTCCCTCCTTTTCCTGGATTTGGAAACTTATGTACAGCTTTGTGGATTGTGCAAAAACAAAAAAAGAAAGAAACTTAAAAAAAGAGGAAGACCCCCACCCCTGTTCTGTGTTACCCATTACTGATCTGAACTGTACGACTCAATATACCAGACTTGGTAGTCGACTGGAGACAGAACACACCTGATTTGTCACCATATAAGCTCCTGCTTGCTTGATTCCTTCCCCAGGCCACGTTGCCTTCATCCACACCACCCCTCAAAGCCCCTCTTTTTATTTTGCTTCCCCTCCCCCCTCCCTGTGCCCCAACTGGTCTTTTTGTGTATTTAGGAAGGAATTTTTAATAGACACTTTTTTATATTAAAAGAAACCTATATATTGAGTGACGAGGCTGCTTTGTGTGCTTCTGTTGACAACTGAATGGATGCCTAGGGTATCTAGGGAGCGTCTGTTGCCAGCACTTGAGGATTGGGGAGGGGAGGGGCTGGAACTAATGCTTAGCTCATGCACTTCAGACGCTGTGCTTAGTTATGCGTTGGGGTGGGGGTGGGAGAGGCACTTCTAAGGCCAAATCCAGGAACAATGGGTTGCAAAGGCTGCCATTCTGACATTTGGGCTGCAATCAAAGGGCATCATCAGATGGAGAGCATAAGCTTTTGCTCTTTGCAGTTCTGTAGGATCCTGATTTCCAGCTTGCTGCCACTTGGCTCTAGGCTCCCAGCCTCTCTGTTGGCGGCATGAAAATAGCTCGCTTGTTTTTCTCGACTGAGAGGCCTCCGCACCAGAACACCAGAATCAGCTTGGCGGGGTGGATGAGATTTTTTCTGGCCTGCATTTCAAAGCGGGAAGCCTTGTCTGTGCGACTTTGTCTGCTGTTGCTCCCACTGTGGTTGGAAGACAAGGTGCCCTAAAAAATGCTGTGCTGCTGGGAAGCCAGGAGGAAACTGAAGGGCACTTCAAGATGGCAACTTACACACACACACAGTTCAGCATTTGCATGCTAATTCAGGGGAAAGTGGGTGCAATCACAATGCACAGGTAACTTTTTTTTTTGCTTGTGCACAATGACCAACAGGCAGATTTTTTTGTGTGCATTTTAATATGCCAGTGTCTGCTATGTGGGACAAACCAGGGAAGATGGGGTAAGTGAACATCTACATCAAGAACAAAGGGGGAATAAAGATCTTCATTGGAAACAAGTGGAAGACCAGCAGCAGCTCCTATTCACCAAGAGGCCACTATAGAGGCGGCATTAGGGGTGCTGCCGAGGAGAGAGCAGATCCAGCCTCCAAGGAGTGTGCTGCTGCGGTCACTGCCATCCAAGCAGCAGCAGTGGACAAAACATTCCTTGGCGGCCAAATCTGCTGGCCCTATGCATCCTGCCATCTGAGGCAGTTGCTTCACCTTGCCTCATGTGTGGCCAGCCCTGCACTATTCTAAAGGTTTCTATATTAGATAGAATAACTCTTGCATGCAGATCTGTTCCCCTTTCAAAGGGAGCAAACATGCATTATAATTTTGCGTCAAAAGCCTACCCTGGATGCTAGCAAATAGCGGTTTAACCATCCATCAAGCTTCTCCTCTTGGATCTTAAAAAAAGTGCCATGTGTGTATTCAGAAGTGGCTCTGTTCATCCTTCACTTTACTATCTCCACCATAACAAAAACATGGGCAATAGGAACACAGAAATATTTTTTATACGAAGATCATTGGTCCATCTAGCTCCAGATTTGCCTATACTAGGATGAGGAATCCCATCAGCCTCAGCCCCCATGGCCAATGGGAGTTGTAGTTCAGCCAGTGCAGAATGCACAGAGTGCAAGCTTCCTTCCCACCTCTCACCCCTTGTTAGCCCCCAAATAAAGCTTCTAAAAAAATGTTCAGCCATCAGCAAGTTCGCATGGGAAATATGATCCATAAACATACAAGCACTACCACAAGTTCCTTGCCATGTTGCAGAAACTCTACAAAGTGGTGTAGGTTATATGCAAACTAAAAGATCTCTTTTAAAATACACATTTCCTACACAAAAATGTGTGCAAAAATGCATATATTGGGGAAAGTTTGGATTTTTTAATGCATGCATTCATTAAAATACCTAAAATGTATTCTATTACAGGAAAATGCTTAAAGAAATGCATATTAGACAAAATGGCATACAGAAAAATGTTTGGATTAGGAGAAATGTGCAGTTAAGCGCTGTCCTGCACCATCCCCTGAGCTGGCCCACTGATCTCAAGTGTGCTGGAGGCCGTGGCCTGGCTGTCAGTGTTGAAGGAAGATTCGGCTGCCTGTCTGGTCAGCTTTGTTCATGGAATTGGGGTGTGTGCTTGGAGGAATGAGAGGCCGATGCCCCAGTTTAAATAGGATGCCAGGCACACACAACGCTGCGTGGGTACGTTGGACCACATTTCATACAGTTGGGGGTAATCAAGAAGGAAGTGATCTTGAGCAGGACAACCCAAAAAAAGCCAAAATAGACTGATGGAAGGAGAAGAAAGGGAAAGCCCCCTGCAAATGATCAATTCAGATCTCTTGAAATAGTGATCTGTCCCTTTACCATCAGCCTGTCTGGGATGGGCAGGCGGGCAAAAAAGGTAACAGGAAGAGAGACAAAGGGGGTGGCACAGAAAGAGAGAAAATGGGGTAGCCACACCTACTTTGGGGTCATGCAGGAAAAAGGATCCCTCCTAGCATAGGACACCTCTTTTTGGGGGGAGGGGGTATCTGATTCAATTCCACATTTTTCCTGGAATACTCAGGGCTGGCCTGCCATTCAGCTGGGCGATTGGTGCTAGAATGAAGGCAGGAACTGGTGGTGTAGCAAGACCTTTCCTTTTCTTTCTGAAGCGCTGCAGCAGGGAGGGAAGAGTGCCATTTAGGCTCTGCTTCAGGAAGGCAAATGTCTTGGGCCAGCACTGAGCTTCCTCCCACGGTTTCCATCTCTGCATCTGCTGCCAGAACTCATCCTCCTCCCCCGTCCCCCCCCCCGCCTTTGCCCCTGCAGCTGGGCTCCAGGACCAAAAATAAGCCTGGCGAGGAGTTAACGTGCTGGGCAGGAAGGAGCGATGGGAGATAATCTGCAGGAGGGGGCAGACTCAGATCCTCTCACCAACAGGCTTTGTTTGCTCTTAAAATCCAACCACAACCCTCTTGTTTTTACCGACTCCCTTTTCCTTCCTTCCTTCCTTTCTCTACCCTTCAAAAGAAAGCAAAAGGAGATGCACCTTGGGTCACTGTGTGCTTATTTCATTGGCAATCAGCTGTTTAGGACGGGTGGGGAGCCCTAAATGCCTCCCTATCAGTAAATAGCTAACTTCCCCACAAACTTTGGAAAAACAGATCAGGAATGCTCAATAAACGGGTCTTCTTCAACCTTGGCCTGATCACTCTTTTTCAAGGGAGCTGTCCTGCATTCCTCTTGCTTCAGTTCTCCTTGTAAATATCTTTATCTGTTGAAGTTTCTCTTTGATACCCAGTTAGGAGTTAAGGCTTAGTATAGTCCTAACCTGAGTAAGCAGGAGTTTCCAAAATGGTCTAGTAGGCAGCACAAACTGGTTGCAGGCTGAAGTCAACTGGGAAATTACATGTTCTTCTCATGTAAAAACATAAGAAGAGACATGCTGGATCCACTTGGTCCAGGATCCAGTGCTCACAGTGGCCAACCAGATGCACATGAGATGCCCACAAGCATAACCTGAGCACAACAGCAAATGTCCCCACATGATTTCCAGCAGCTGGCATTCGGCAGCATTCACTGTCTCTGTCAGTGGAGGTAGAATATAGTCATCAGGGTTAGTAGCCAATGATAGCCATGGTGCTGAGTGCTGATTTGTCCCCCTGGTACTGATAAAAATCAGAGAGGAGATGGAACCTTAGCAGCCATTGCAATGGTTGACATTACCAACACACACACACACCTCCAATTCCTCTCTTGTGCAAGTCACTTTTCTCCCTCTTGTCTTGGCAAGGGGCTACAGCTGAATGGTAGAGCACATGCCTGATGTGCAGAAGGCCATGGGTTCAATGCCTGCCATTTCCAAATAGGGTTGGAAAAGACTCTTGTCTGAAACCCCAGCAGGCTTATCAGTGGTAGTCTTTGACTTTCTCCAGATGATGTATTTATCAAATATTCACTCCGATTTGCTTAAACAAAGGTTACAGTCATTGTATATTGAGCATTCATTCTGATTTGTTTGTGGGGAAGTTATACACCATGAGCACTGATTGAATGATTTAAGTTATACCCTCCCTCCCTCCAAGGAGCCCAAGGTGGCATGCACGGTTCCCCCCCTCCCCATTTTATCCTCACAACAACTTTGGGAAGTGGGTTAGGCCCAAGGTCACCCAGTGAGTTTCATGGCTGGTTGGAAATTTGAACCCTGGTCTCCCAGGTCCTAGTGCAACACTCTAACCACTACACCACACTGGCTCTCTTAGGCCATGTAAACACCACACTTTTAAAGCACAATCCCACCCCACCCCTGCAGTAATCCTGGGAACAGTAGTTTATCCTTCACAAACTATAATTCCCAGCACCACAGTTCCCAGAATTCTTTGGGGCGGAGCAGGGGAATATGCTTTAGATGCATGGTGTATACACAACCTCAGTCAATGGAAATGTGTGAATGTGAATGTGGGTGATAGGAGAAAGATGGGGCTATGGCTTTGGGGTGGGTGTGTGGGTGTGGGTGTAGGCACGTGTTTAGATTCTTAGGAGAGCTGCACTCTACTAGCCCTAGCTGAAGAAACTTCCTCTGTGGTTCCTCCTCTACAGACTCTCCCACCTGTCAACTCCATAAGATCGCTCCACCCAGTAGCTATTACTACAGATCCCTTGAATGGAAGGATGCAGGCAACCTCTGCTGCCAACAAGCACGTTACGTCTAGGTGGGATTCCTTCTTGTGCGTCCCTTAAGCTCGGATCCTCATTTCTCAAATCCTCTGCTGCCTCCAGCATCGCACCCTGTGCTCAAAAGTGCACAGTTGGAGTTCAGGGTACAGCTGGATGTTTCCTGACTCAGCAATCCCAATGCAAATAAGGCGGGTGGAGACGGAGGAGGGCAGCAAACTGAGACTGACCCCCGTGAATGCATGCTTATTTTCTCTCAACTAAAGAAGAAGAAGTAAAAAGTGGATTTGCATAATTTATCACTGTTTTGATTCTGGCAAACGCAAAGTGTGAAACAGGGGCCTGTCTTGCAGACCAATCCTGTTTGTGCCAGAGCCGTGCACTTCTGTCTCCTACAGTTATGTAGGCAGGGACCTGGCCCTTGGCCTACGTGGCATCTCTCTTGGGCATGAGCAAACGGCGCGGCATGCGCTCCTCTCCTGCCAGGTAGCCTCTCGCTCTTGCTTGTGGGTGCATGAATCACTGTGGGAAAGTTGTCACCTAGCAGGAGCACCACCCGCCCTTTGCTGTCCTTCAGCATCAGGGGGAGAGAGAGAAGCTGAGGCAAAGCTTCCTCCTTCCTAGCCATTAATGCAGACTGCAGATCCTAGCAAGGCGACAGGTCTCCTAGCACCTGCAGGCCACAGCTTCCCTGGATGGGGAGGCGGTGTAGTGCGGGGGGGACGGGACTTGATAGATGGCTGTGAGGGTAGCTGTTGTGTACCAACCAGCAAAAGGAAGAAGGAGGCAGCAGCATTGACTCTGGACTGCAGACAGGTTAAGAGAGACAGATGGGTGGGTGCAGGGGGGGGGGCGGTGGCGGGAGAATGCCAGTGCCATAAACACAGCCTGGCGTGAAAGTTCCGGGAATCGAAAGACAGCCCTGTCAGTGTCCTTACTCTAGAAGGGGATGCAGCAGCCTTGGGGGGGGGTGTGGAGGTGGAGGGGCCACAGAGGTGGGAGAGACAGGCAGGCAGGCTGGGAGAGCAGAGGAGGGAGGAGGAGGAGGAGGAGGCGCAAGGCAGCCTCTACCTGTGGGTGGTGAGGAGAGGTTAGCAATATCCACAGGGTCATGGGTATTGCTACTAAGTGCTTTTGGAAAGCTGGGGGGGGGGGCTGGGGAGGGAGAAAGGAGGTTGCCATGGTGAAAAAAAACACATGATGCATACTGATGGACTGGTGGGGAAGGAGAAGGGGGGGTGAGAACTGCCACAGCAAATATGAGAGGCTTGAGAGCCATCTGTACAGTGAAAGGAGAAAGCTAGGAGGAATGGGGGGGGGGTGGAGAGGGAGGAAACAGGGAGGGGAATGTGGCTTTTGCCGCAAAGCCTCTTTCCTTTGGGGATGGCATTTCTGAACAATCTCCTTTGCTGAAGCAATGCTCTCCCCAGCCTCTCTCTGCCAGGCTCACCCTCCTTCTCTCCGTTGCTATTCCTCTCTCCCCCCCCCCCCCGCCCCTTCTCATGAGAAAGGAGAAGGACACAAAACAGGCATTTCCCTTTGCTGAGCTTCTCTGAGTGCAGGGAGGGAGGGAGAGAGAGAGAAAAACCCGACCCCAAAATGTTCTCCACCTCCCTTCTCCTGTGATCTTGGCCAAATCAAACAATGAGCCTGGAAAAAGATCAGAAAAAGCCAGCCACCTGCCAAACCAACTGTGACCTTGCAGGGTCTGATTTAAAGGATCCGTGCTCTTTATTTTCACAGCACCAACCAGGCTGACAGCTGGGGGGGGGGGGAGAGAAGGCTACAGGCCCTCATATTTATAGGAGTAGCAAGCAAAAAAGGAGAAAGGGGTGAGCCCAAGTATGTTGCAGAAGCAAGCAAGATGCTGTAGACTGAAAGATAAGAGACAGGAGGAGAGAGGGTGTTTCTTCTTGCTGAATCAGAAATTCCAGGTCAAAAGTATCCGTCAACAGATAGCATTTCCATTTGATTCTCTCCAATTGGGAGAGATTAGGGCTGGCTTCAGGTTTGAAGGGGTCACCAGCTCAATGGGGGTCGGGCTAGCAACCCTGCAGCTGGCAGCTGCGAACTGCCACCTTAAATTTCCCACGGGGATCCCCACTGGGTGGTGCTATCTTGTGGGCATTGTGGGAAATTTAAAATGGCAGCTCACAGACCCAGCTGCTCAGCATGGAGAAGAGTGGGCCGAGCAGGGGTTTGCGTCCCACCAGGGTGCTGAAGGTGCAGCAGTTGCCGGCTCTGAATGCATAACTAGTTTTAGCATTAGGTGCTAGCGCAGGCCAGCAACCAGAAAAAATTGTGCTCTGTGTCTGTTTGTGTGTGGTCTCTAACAGTATAGTGGAGAGGACATTATATGTGAATGCAAAAGAGCAAAATCCTAAACAAGGGCTGCTAAAGGGAGATGGTGGCAGAGGCAGATTTGCTGTTTTATTAATGCACAAATGTCTTCCATCTCAGCAGAGGTCACACTTGCACCACACATTTAAAGAAGCATCATGCCACTTTAAACAGCCCTGGCTCCCCCCACCTCGCCCCCGAATCCTGGGGACTGTCATTTGTTAAGGGTAATGAAAGTTGTTAGGAGAGGAGACCACTCTGGAGAGGGAGGCTCTGTGAGGGGACTAGGGGTCTCCTAACAACTCTCAGCATCTTTAACAAACTACAGTTCCCAGGATGCTTTGGGGGAAGCCATGACCATTAAAGTGATATAAGAGCACCTTAAACGGTGCATATGTGGCCAGGGTGCCCCTTGCACCTTCAGTAGTTCTGTAGCAGATGGAACTTCAGCAGGCGCCGTTTGACATGAAAGTGAGACCCCCTGAAATTCTGTCTTCTGCATCACTCATAAAGGGGCAAGAGCCCCATCCCCTTTTGCACCTGCCCATCCTCATTCTCAGCTGAGCACTTTAAAGAGGGTGGCCGCTTAGGCAGCACTGAAAAAGAGGGCGAAATAAAGCAATGAATTAGCAAATGCTAATGCCAATTTATATATTTAGAAAAGATTGCTATAATTTATATCAAAAGACAGTACATCTCACCATAGTGGGAAAGACTGTGTGAACAGGTGCTCTTTGAGCCTGTTCAACATTCTGCTGCCCAGTGATGTGGATGGGAACATGAAGGCATCTCCTGTCCTCCCTAATTCTTTACCTTAGAACAGGACTTGACCAGATGGTTCTTCAGAAGGCGCCTTTCAATAGAGAACTGTCCTTCGTAAAATAGAGAGTCCTCCAGGCTGGCATTTCTTCTCCATGAATCCTGCAACATGTGATTGACACAATAGTAGAGCATTAGTAGACTGTCAACACATCATTCCACTTTGCTAGTTGTTCTGCAATGCTTCCCCAGCGTTGCTGCGTGATTGCTGTCTGGACTGGCTCTCTTGTACTATAACACAACAACAACAGGAGATAAAGAGTAAACTGGGAGTAAACTGGGATATCTGTGGCATGAAAAAAAAAAGGGATTCAGCAAGAAGCTACGGGGTGTGTACCTATTGAAAGCAAAGCAGGGTTTCCACCCTGAAACCTTTGCAGACTCAAACAGTGTCATGAAAGTGGGATTGCATATAACTACCCTGAAACCATCATGAGAGCAAATCATCACAAATGAGCAATAAAAAGACCTCCTTTCCTGTGAAACAAATTTTATGCAGTTTCAGCATGGAGGAGTTGAATGGGGAAGATCTACCTGTGGAGGGCACCTATTGGCTAGTGCTTGTGACACATCTAACACAGAGTAGTTTCACAACTACAAAAAACTTTTGTATTGAAGACTGTATTTTTTAAAAAAAGAAAGTTTGATGGATTAACATATACAGTGGTACCTTGGGTTACAGACGCTTCAGGTTACAGACTCCGCTAATCCAGAAACAGTACCTCAGGTTAAGAACTTTGCTTCAGGATGAGAACAGAAACCGTGTGGCGGCGGTGCAGCGGCAGGCCCCATTAGCTAAAGTGGTACCTCAGGTTAAGAACTGTTTCAGGTTAAGAACGGACCTCGAGAACGAATTAAGTTCTTAACCCGAGGTACCACTGAGTAAGCATACAGGTGGCATCCCTGAACCAGAGTAAGAGGGAGAGGGGCAAGGCAGCCAGATGAATCAGCATTTGATTTCCAGGTATGTACATCTGTTGTGCCAATTGTGAAGCTGGGAGGAAGATAGTTCTGCAAAAAAAAAAATAAGTGACTGCCTGATGAGACCTCTCTTTTTCTTATATCTGCCTTCCCCTAGACATTTCTAAATTAAATAGTACTTCCTGCAAAATGTAATAGAATCTTCATAAAAGTTAACAAAAATCAATGCTGAGGACCCATACCTTCACATTCATTGGTATGAGGAGCAGAAGCAGAGAGCCACTTTACTTCTTAACTCAACTGCTAGGTAGAACTTTCCTTCCAAACTTCCCCTTTTATGCCTGTAAATGAAAGGGACTAGAAACTTGGCTTTTTTAAAATAAAAAAACAGAGCTTCTGGGAATAGCCCCATGAAGTCCCAGCTCCCACAAGCCCTCCCATGGTTATGACGCTACTCTGGAGAGGTTCGGTTTGGTAAATAAAGTTGCAAGCTCATGTTAGCACCTTGACTCTCTCAGTCAGTTCAATGCCCTCTTGGTTTTCAAAGGTAGCATGTATGGTTGAATCCTACCAGCACTGATTAATTTAGCATTTGCACATGGGACGGCAGACTGCTTCTTTGTCCCAAAAGACTACAGTCATTGTTTGGGAAGCTTTAACAGCATTTTCCTATTTAGTTGCTGTTGGTTTTTCTCTCTGAACATCTAAGCCCAGAGTTTTTTTCCATGAGTCAGGAAGCCTGCTTTCAGCATTTTAAACATCAATTGTTCCAAATGTTTATTTGTGCCTCACCCTCCCCTGTACTTCCCCAGGACCTCAGGGCAGCTGTAGGCATGCCTCACAACAACCTCGTGAGGTAGGTGAAGTTTTTCTCAAGGCCATCTACCTGAGCATGGATTTGAAACTACTCTGCCTCACTTTAGTTTTGGAATGTGTGATGCATTGAACCAAAGGCAGCCTGTTCAGATCAGGTCAGGTTCCATTTATTCCGAAAATAATACAGTGAGAAATGAATGGGTATGAATGAAATTCCTGTGCCGTTCAGGGGATAAGGAGCTCACCTGTTCAGGTAGCAGCGGCCTCTCAGAGGCAGTCTCCTGGCCATTTTCTCCACCATAATGCCCCAGAATGACACAAGGTCTGAGGCACTGTAGGTGAGTATAATAGCGGCTGCCAGGAGGATACAGATGCTGATGCCATGGCCACAGACCACAGCAAACATAATAATATAAATTAGTTCAAAAAACAAAACAAACTACCCAATGTAAGACAATGGAATTTCCGTGACAGAACCAGATTGAACAGGAGTTTCACAAATGAATACTGAAAGAAAGGTGGTAATGATGAAAATGACTAGTGGAGCAAAACGGGGGGGGGGGGGATTCTTGCACACACTATTTATTTTGTTTGTTTGTTTGAATCAAATTTCAAAGAATCATAGAATTGCAGAGTTTGAAGGGACTACAAGGGTCAACTAGTCCAAACCTCTGCAATGCAGGAATAGGTAAAGGGTAAAGGGACCCCTGACCATTAGGTCCAGTCGTGGCCGACTCTGGGGTTGCGGCGCTCATCTCGCTTTATTGGCCGAGGGAGCCGGTGTACAGCTTCCGGGTCATGTGGCCGGCATGACTAAGCTGCTTCTGGCGAACCAGAGCAGCGCACGGAAACGCCTTTTACCTTCCTGCCGGAGTGGTACCTATTTATCTACTTGCACTTGGATGTGCTTTCGAACTGCTAGGTTGGCAGGAGCTGGGACCGAGCAACGGGAGCTCACCCCATCGCGGGGATTCGAACCGCCAACCTTCTGATTGGCAAGTCCTAGGCTCTGTGGTTTAACCCACAGTGCCACCCGCGGAATACTTTGCCTCAAATTTATATGCCACTTTAATGTCCATCATTTGTGTTTGTGTGTGTGTGTGTGTGTGTGTGTGTGTGTGGTGTGTGTGTACATATAGCCATAAAATCACAATAAAAACAACCTATAAAACAACAACAGTATACCAGTCAGAGTAAATAAGCGGCGCCTACAACTAGGATTAGTGAAATATGCTCAGAGTCGAGTGTCAATTTCATGCTCTTTATTCAGCTCATAGTAGCAATGAATGAAACTTTCCCCAAAAGTCTAGCTATATATACATTATTTACACAATGGGCCCCGCGTGACTGGCTAATTGCGGGCTGCTCCTGCAGGCCAATCAGGTCGCTGATTCACTTCCACCTGGAGCTGGATTGGGTGGCTCCTGCGGACCAATCAGACTGCTGCATTCTGGATCCTATTGATCTAGGATTCAGCTCAGCACATAACAATTAGCTTAGCATTTGTGGTCACACTGTGGTAACCTCAAGGTTAGACTACTGCAATGTGTTATAACAGCATGCATAAGAAGAGCATATCAGGCCAATAGCCCATATAATCCAGCATCCTGTTGTCACAGCAACCAACCAGATACCTGCTAGCCGGACAGGAGAGCACCAGCACTGCCCACCTTCAATTCCCAGCTACTGGTATTCAGAGGTATACTGCCTCTGACAGTGGATGTAGAACACACCCATTTTGGCTAGCAGCCGTTGGTAGCCTTAACCTCCAGGAACCTGTCTAATCGTCTTTGAAAGCCATACCAGTTGGTGGCCATCACAGCCTCCCATAGGGGAGCAAGTTCCATAGTTTAACTACGCACTGCATGGAGCACTTTCTTTCATCTGTCCCGAATCTCCCAACATTCAGCTCCATTGGATGTTCACAAGTGCTAGTGTTATGAAAGGGGTGTGTGCATTTTTCTATCGACTTTCTTCACGCCAGGGATCACCTTATACATTTCTGTCCTGTCACCTCTTATTCGCCTTTTCTCTAAACTAGAAAAGAGGCTGCCTTTGAAGACAGTTTGGAGAGGGCAGAATTCAGAGGACAGGTTGTTGACTGAACCAGACAGTCTGAACATCTTATACTAATTTTGGTCCGACTGCATTAGCTGCCAGCTAGTTCCTGGGACTCAATTCAAAGTGCTGGTTTTTACCTATAAAGCCTTATAGGACACTGATACCTCAGGGACTGTCTCTACCCATATGAACCAACCTGCCCCCTGCCTTCATCATCAGAGGCCCTTCTCCATCTGCCCCCATCCAGGGAGGGACAAAGGGTGGTGTGATGGGACGATGAGCTGCTTGTGTGTAAAATCCTAATCCCTCAGAGTTTGGTCAAGTTTGCAAACCTCTGTCTGTAACGGAGCCCCTTAAACATGGCTCCGTCAGTCGCTGGCAGATTCCGACAGTGGTTGCTTTCGGAATCGCTTCCAACATAAAAGCTCCTTAACGGAAACACGTCTTCTGGACTCTCTGCGTGACAGTTTCCGGCGAGGAGTGGGTGTCCCTACAGGAGGTCCTGAAACCTCCCCACTGTTTTCGCTGGAAGTGTCTCTGAGCCATCCCTCCAGCTCACTTTCCCTCAGCTCAGCTCCTCTCCCCCTACTGGTTCCCTCTTCAGCTGCTGAGTCTCTCCCAACCTGTGTGAGCCCTTTCACTTCCCTTCCTTCCGATGGCAGTTCCCTGACATCCACCTCCCCTCCAGGGCCCCCTTCATCCCCTCTCGCCCCCTCCTCTACGGGCGGTGAGGAGGCAAAACCCCGGAATGAACTTCCTTCATCTTCCGATGTCCCGAACACTTCTCTCCACCTGTTGCGGTTCCTGGTCTCGAAGTACTCCTCCTCCTCAGAGTCCATCTCCCCTTCCCCTTCCGAGTCCGAGAATCCTTCCAACTCCTCCTCCTCATCGGTGGTCCCAAAGTATTCCCTCCGGAACCTCTCCACAGGCTGAGGTTTCCTTGGGAACCTTTGATGGAACGTTTCTATCAATACCTCGTCATTGATATCTTCTGCCATTACCCAAGTGTTTTCTGACTCCGGTTCTCCTTCCCACGCTACCAAATACTCCACCTGATCCCCCTTCCACCTGGCGTCGAGGATTTCTGCCACATGGCTGCTGCATTCCCTTTCTTCTATGACCGGTCCCCGAGTGGCCATCCCTTCTCGTCCCCCCTCATACGGTGACAGTAACGACCTGTGAAATACTGGGTGCAGTTTCATGTGGTTGGGTAACCGGAGCCTGAAAGCCACTGGGTTGACCTGTTGAATGACCTCAAAGGGACCCAATCTCCTGGGTCTTAATTTCTTACAACCTCCTTTGAACGGCAACCCTTGGGTTGACAGCCACACCCTATCTCCCACCCTTATGGTTTCACCTTCCCTTCGGTTCTTGTCTGCCTGCCTCTTGTATTCTTCCTTCGCCCTTTCTAAGTTGAGTTGGAGCTGACGATGGATTGCTTCCATTTCTTCTACAAAATGCTCGGCTGCCGGGACGCTCCATCTCTCCCCTTCTCCCCCTGGGAAACCCCTGGGATGACACCCATAATTAGCCAAGAAGGGGCTCATCCCTGTGGACACATTCTCGGCATTGTTGTAGGCAAATTCCGCCAGCGCCAACTTTTCTACCCAGTCATTCTCTCTGTCATTGACATAACACCTCAGGTATTGCTGGAGGACACCGTTTGCTCTTTCCGCCTGCCCGTTGGTTTCAGGGTGCCGGGCAGTCGAAAAGTTGACCTCCACCTGCAGTAAGCTCATGAGCTTCCTCCAGAACCTGGAAGTAAATTGTTTTCCTCGGTCTGAGACCACCCTCAATGGCACCCCGTGCAACCTAAAAATGTGTTCTACAAATAACTTCGCTGTCTCTTCCGCCGTGACTGCATGCGAGCAGGCTACAAAGTGGCACATCTTTGTTAGTAGGTCTACCACCACCATGATGGCTGTTTTCCCCTTGGACTTCGGCAGATCAGTCATAAAATCTATCGACACTGCCTCCCAAGGTCGTTCTGGGGTTGGTAAGGGTTCTAATAGCCCCGCCGGTGCCCGCCTCTCCCCTTTGGCTCGCTGGCATTGCTCACACCCTCTTACATACTCCCGTACATCTTCCCTCACCTTAGGCCACCAAAATTCCCTGGTGACCAACCACATGGTTTTGTGTTGCCCAAAATGCCCCGCCGTGGGGCTGTCGTGCAACTGCTTGAGTACCCTCCCCCTTAAGTCTCCTTCAGGGATATACAGTGCCCCTTTGTAATACAAAGCTCCATTTCTTTCCTCGAAACCCCCTGGTTCCTCTCCCTCACCCCTAAGACCTCTGAGCTTATTCTGGGCGTATTCATCATTCTCTGTTTCCTCTACCAGTTCTCTTTGTCCCACCAATGCCGCCCCACACACCCAGCGGTCCTCTGGAATGACATGTCTCTCTTCGGGTGCTCCCTCCCCCTCCAAATATTCAGGTTTGCGTGAGAGAGCGTCCGCCCTAATGTTCTCTGGGCCTGGCACGTAACAAATCTCAAAGTTAAATTTGGAGAACTCCTGGGCCCATCTCACTTGCCGTTGGTTGAGCACTCGTGCCGTCCTCCAATACTCTAGGTTCTTGTGGTCAGTGCACACTTGCACCTTATGTTGTGCACCAATTAGCAGGTGCCTCCATCTCCGGAACGCCTCATGAATGGCTAGTAGTTCTCGGTCATACACCGTGTAGTTCCTCTCGGATTTGTTCAGCTTTCGCGAAAAAAAGGCACACGGTCTCCACTCTGACTCCTCCTTCCCTGGCTGCAGAAGCACCGCCCCAATCGCTCTGTCTGATGCGTCAGTTTCCACTCTCATCGGTTTTTGTAAATCCACATGCAGGAGTTGTTGTTCCGAGGCGAAGGCCCTTTTTAGTTCCTCAAATGCTCGCTCCGCCTCCTCAGTCCAAACGAACTTCTTCTTACTGCTGAGACAGTCCGTAATGGGCGCCGTCAGGTGGGCAAAGTTTCGGATGAACTTACGATAGAAGTTCCCAAATCCTAGGAACCTCTGCACATCCTTCCTTGTTTTGGGTGTTTTCCATTCCAGCACCGCCTGGACCTTGCCGGGATCCATGGCCAATCCCTTGTCTGACAGGCGATACCCCAGGAATTCCACCTCCTTGGTATGAAACTGACACTTCTCCAGTTTCACCCACAGCTGGTTGGCTTGCAGCCTGCTCAACACTTCTCTGACGTCTCTCACATGCTGCTCCTCATTCTCAGAATACACCAACACGTCGTCTAAGAAGGCCACACAATTCTTGTAAAGCAAAGGCCCCAGGACGTGGTTCATAAACGATTGAAAGCACGCGGAGCCTCCTTGTAGGCCGAAGGGCATAACTAAATATTCAAATGCCCCCAAAGGGGTGAACATGGTGGTTTTCCATTCATCCCCCTTCCTTATTCGTATCAGGTTGTACGCCCCCCTTAGGTCCAGTTTAGTAAAAATCTTTCCCTTCCTGACCCTTGTCAAAATGTCGTCAATCCTGGGCATAGGGAAAGCCACTGGTTCTGACACTGCATTTAAGGCCCTGAAGTCACACACAAGCCTCGGCTTGTTCGTGTTTTTTTTATCCACAAAAAACACTGGGCTGCCCCCCACCGCCCTGGACTCTCTGATGAACCCTCTCTTCAGGTTCTTGTCAATGAACTCTCTTAGCTCCTGCATCTCTCTGTCTGACATGGCGTACAGCTTGCCTACAGGGAGCTGTGCCCCAGGGAGTAAATTGATTTGACAGTCAAAGGGTCTATGCGGGGGTAGTTGGTCAGCTTCCCTTTCGCTGAAGACGTCGCGGAGATCTGCGTATTGTCGTGGTACCTTCACGTTCTCCGTTACTTCAGTCCCTGCTAGGGTGGCTTGGGCCCCTGCCAAACCCTTTCCCTCTTTGCAGTGTTCTAAGCAATGTGCTGAACCAAAAGAAACCACTCTCTGATGCCAGCCCACCAGCGGATCATGTAACGCTAGCCAGCTCATCCCCAATATAATGGGAGCTCCTCCCAAGGTGGCCACATTAAACGCTATCAGTTCGGTGTGCCTTGCCACCTTCATTATCATTGGGACGGTCTGCAAGCTGACTTCTCCTCCCAACAGCTCCCTGCCATCGATCGTGGTCACCTGCAGGGGGTTGCTTAAAGGGATCGTCTGTATCTGGTGTTCAGCTGCAAACTCTTTGCTCATGAAATTGCAGGAGCTGCCTGAGTCCAACAGCGCCTTTATCTTTAGAGGGTGTCCGTTTGGCAGCTCTAGCGCCACTTCTATCACTAGGGCGGGTTTAGGAGGTTCTGGCGTGGGCACTTTCACTGCTCTTTGGCCTGGCTGCTGTGCCCCGACGGTGGCAGCCAGGCGTTGGCTTTTACTTGCTTCGGTATTTCTTCCTCTCTTCCCTCCACAGCTCCTACCATCCCTTGCCATTCCTTCCTCTGGGGGCAGACTCTGGCAAAGTGACCTGGCTGTTGGCAGAGATAGCATTTCCGGGCGCCTTTTCCCTCCTTCTTTCCCCCCTCACTGGGCTTTGAAACTGCGCGCGCGCGCGCTGTTCCGATTTCCATCGGCTCTGCCGGCGGGAAAGTTGGCTCTGGAATGTCTGGAATGCGGAACTCCTTCCAACGTTCCCCCTTCCCTTCCCGCCTCTCCAATGCTCTCGCCTCCTGGCGCGCTCCTATGGTCAGCGCTGATTTGGTCAGCTGGTCCATAGACTCCGCCCTGGGCGCCCGGGAAAGTTCGTCTTTCACAGCCGAAGAAAGCCCTTCTTCAAAGAGCATTTGAATGGGTTCCGCCGATAGATCCCACCCCAATTTATGGATCAACATGGTGAACTCAGTCCAGTACTCACGGACAGATCGGCTCCCCTGTTTGCAAGCCATTAACTGTCTGCGGACCACTCCCTGTTCAATATCGCTGGAAAACATCAGATCCATGGCGCGAAAGAACTTCATCGTGTCCTTTAGGATGTCACTATTCGCTGCCATCAGGGGTCTAACCCAGTCTCTCGCCCCCTTTTCAAGATGCCCAATCACGAAAGCCACTCGTGATTCCTCGTCAGGGAATTCATCAAACTGCAGATTGAGGGCATATTGCATCTCTGTCCGAAAGCCATGATAGTCTTTGGGCTCCCCCCCAAACTTCTGCACCAATCCTGGTACCTTTCTGACGAGCTGGGTGTCTTTCCCCTTTTTGTCTGCATCCTGAGCCCTCCTCTCCTCAAGCCTCGCCGTCTGCAGCGCTAGCTGGACCTCCAACACCCGGTACCTTTCTTCCAGGCTTGGACCCGCTCCAGCTCCTGCTTCTCCGGTTCCGGCTGGGTTGCTCATGATGCCTTCTCCTGCACAAGCTGCTCACGGAGACTGTCGGAATGCTGTGATGGGACGATGAGCTGCTTGTGTGTAAAATCCTAATCCCTCAGAGTTTGGTCAAATTTGCAAACCTCTGTCTGTAACGGAGCCCCTTAAACATGGCTCCGTCAGTCGCTGGCAGATTCCGACAGTGGTTGCTTTCGGAATCGCTTCCAACATAAAAGCTCCTTAACGGAAACACGTCTTCTGGACTCTCTGCGTGACAGTTTCCGGCGAGGAGTGGGTGTCCCTACAGGAGGTCCTGAAACCTCCCCACTGTTTTCGCTGGAAGTGTCTCTGAGCCATCCCTCCAGCTCACTTTCCCTCAGCTCAGCTCCTCTCCCCCTACTGGTTCCCTCTTCAGCTGCTGAGTCTCTCCCAACCTGTGTGAGCCCTTTCACTTCCCTTCCTTCCGATGGCAGTTCCCTGACAGGTGGCAACACAAAAACAGGCTTTCAGTGGTCACTCTGCATTTGGGGAAACATGTCTGGTGCCTTCAGTGTCAGCTTTCAGGAGACCTTCCTGTTTATCCAGGCTTTGGGAAGAGTAATTAGGATCAAACTGCCTGTTTGTGGTGTTCATCTTTTAGTTGGGTGGGGTAGGGTAGGCTTTGTTCTTTTTTTCAGTATTGCTGGGTGAGTAATTTTCAGATAAAACCTGTGTTTTATTGGGTTTAAAAACAAACAAACAAACCCAACGTATTTGTTTTTAAATGTTGGTAAGCCTTGTGGACTTTAGGGATCTCTAAGTCTCTCTGACATCTTTTTTGTGTGGAAAGTGATGAACAAGTAAATATATAATGGTGGCCAGGGAAACACCTGGGTAAACGGGTATGCATTTAGTTGGCAGAAACTACCTCACCTCAGTGGGAAAGTTACAGATAGGTAGCCGTGTTGGTCTGCCATAGTCAAAATAAGAAAAATCCTTCCAGTAGCACCTTTAAGACCAACTAAGTTAGTTCTTGGTATGAGCTTTCGTGTGCAAGCACACTTCTTCAGATACACTGAAACAGAAGTTGCCAGATCCTTCTATATAGTGAGAAGGTGGGGAGGGGTATTACTCAGAAGGGTGGTGGGAATGGGAGATTGGCAGATAGCTGAGATGAGCCTGCTGACGACTCTTAACGACTGTAATAGGTCTTACAGGAAAAGGCAAGGGGTGAGAAGGTGAGAAATGGCTTAGTCATGTATAATGGGATAAGAATCCAATGTCTTTGTTCAAACCAGGTCTCTCCATGGTTTTAAGTTTGGTAATGAGTTGCAATTCAGCAGCTTCTCTTTCCAGTCTATTTCTGAAATTCCTTTGTAGTAAAACAGCTACTTTGAGATCTTGTATAGAATGTCCTGGGAGATTGAAGTGTTCTCCTACTGGTTTCTCTGTTTTGTGATTCTTGATGTCAGATTTATGTCCATTTATTCTTTGGCGTAAGGTTTGGCCTGTTTGTCCAATATAGAGAGCTGAAGGACACTGTTGGCATTTGATGCCATACACAATGTTAGATGATGAGCAATTGAATAGTCCCGAGATGGTATGTGTGATGTTGTTGGGGCCAGTAATGGTGTTGTCCGGGTGTATGTGGCAGCAAAGTTGGCATCTGGGTTTATTGCAGGCTCTGGTGCCAGTGTCCGTGTTAAGTCTGGTTGTAGTATTATTGTGGGTTAGGAGTTGTTTAAGATTGGGTGGCTGTCTGTAGGCAATGAAAGGTCTTCCTCCCAGAGCTTGAGAAAGAGAACTGTCATTGTCCAGGAGAGGTTGTAGATCTCTGATGATGCGTTGTACTGTTTTAACTTGGGAGCTGTATGTGATGACTAGAGGTGTTCTGTTATTTTCTTTTTTGGGTCTGTCTTGCAGCAAGTTCTCTCTGGGTATAAGTCTGGCTCTGTTGATCTGTTGTCTAACTTCATCTGCTGGGTATTTTAGTTCTGAAAAGGTTTGCTGTAGATCTCTTAGGTGAGAGTCTCTGTCTGTAGAATTGGAACAGATGCAGCTGTAACGTAGTGCCTGGCTATATACAATGGACTGTTTGGTATGTTTGGGATGGTAGCTAGAGGCATGTAGATATGTTTGTCGGTCAGTTGGTTTACGGTATAAGGTGGTGTCTATGCGCCCATCCTGTATTTTTATAGTAGTGTCCAAAAAATGTATTTCTTGCATAGATTGATTCATTGTAAGGTTGATTGTGGGAAAGTCATTCCACATGGTAGGTGCCACCACAAAAAAGGCCCTTCTCACCACCACCACCAGATGAACATCTCTTGGCTGTGGCATGGTTAAAAGGTCAACACCCTCAGGCCACAGAGACTGGGATTGACTATACAAGAGCAGGCACTCTCAAATAGATTGGTCCTCAGCTGTTTAGGGCCTCAAAAACCATAATTAACACGTTGAATTGGGCTCAGTAGCTATCTAGCAGCTCCTATATTCATTATGAAGTGGCGTAAAATAACTAGGTGAATACAAATATAATTCAAAAGAATTGTCAAACAACTTAATAAAAGCAATCTAAGCGGAAATCCCTATGCGAAACATACTTTGCAATACAGGTGTGTTGGGCACAGGGTAGAGCCCACCAATGCCCCCTATGACACCAGGCAGCTTCCTATGTATCAGAGGCAGCTCTCAACTCTCTGGCACCTCTCCCTGGTGAAATGCCATCTCTGACATTTCTGAAATCCTGTCAGCGTGCCACACCACCAAGCGTTTCCCTGTTCAGCCCCTCCTGTCAGTCTCTTGAAGTTTTTGCGTATGTCACCAAACGAAACACAGGTACAAACCAAGGGCAGCTCATGCACCAGATGGTAAAACGCAGCCCGCAACGTGTGATGTGGGGAAGGGAAACCGGAGCCGTGGTCTTCGGTGAGAGAAACGTCCATAGCTACGAGGCGCTACAGCAAGCAGCACCCCCTTTTTCAGATCCTGCACAATCTCGGAAGGCCTAGGAAGCGAAACTGTGGCCTGTGGTGCCCCCTGCGCAGGCCGCAGCCTCTTCCCCCTCTTCCTCCGAGAAGTGAGAGCGTGCAAATCCTGCCTCGCTTAATTGGCCTCCTCGGCGGCGTGGTGGAGGCCATCTCCCCGGTTGGTGACCTTGCTCCTGCACAAGGCGCTGTGAAGAGCCTGGCACTGCTGAGGCTGGAGGGGAGGAAGAGCCCAGGCCCCGTTGCCTGGCAACCACACAGCTGTCTGTTGACCTAAAAGGAGCTGCTCACTCTTGACACAGCTGGTGTTTACATGGAGCCAAATCTTTCTCCTTCGTGTTTGCATGGAACGAAAGCAAGGCACACAGACACAAGCGCTAACACACACACACACACACACACACACACACACGGAGTAGACAAAAAGGAGAGAGAAAGAATGTGGAAAACAGAGAGAACAGACTTCCCCCACCCGCGCTGCCCTTCATTGCTAGCTGGAAGAGAAGGGGGGAGGGGGGGGGAGAGAGAGAGAGAATGTGTGTGTGTGCAGAAAGGGGTCAGGGACTTCGCAAATCCCTTGGAGGGCCAGATACATCTTTATCCACTGCAGCACAAAGGAATGTGTTGTGGAAAGCACCGTGTGCCTTGGTATTATCTGAGGCTGTGTGTATGCCTTTAAAGCACATCTGAAGCACATTCCCTGTCTCAAAGAATCCTGGGCACTGAACTCTCAGCCTATCCTGGGTTCTTGGTGCAGCAACAGAGCAGGCCAGAGGGAGTCAGGAAACCCTTTCGGTCTAGGGTAGGATTTGAGGCCTTAGCACCTCACCTTGGGCCAGAAAGAGACAGAGTGGGGATGCCAGTGGTGTGTTGCCCACCCTGCTGCCCAGCAGTGAGACTGTTCATGGGGAGGTACCGAGCAGTCTGCCAGGAGACATGACCGCCCGGCTGCTGCTGGACGGCCCACCACAGGAAGGAGAATCCTGTGAGCCAGACATCACCCTGCCTCCAGAGAGTGAGGTTGCCCTGGCAACCGAGGAAGCACATAGGCCTGAGTAGGACAGTGAGCTGGCCAAGTATTCATGTGCCATCTCCAAGGATGAATCCTCAGATGCACTAGCGCAAGCAGGCGCAGCCTACTGG
The DNA here is from genome assembly GCF_964106645.2 of Podarcis pityusensis. Taxonomy (NCBI): domain Eukaryota; kingdom Metazoa; phylum Chordata; class Lepidosauria; order Squamata; family Lacertidae; genus Podarcis; species Podarcis pityusensis. Next base: position 24,256,918 of record NC_138033.1, on the reverse strand, counting down.
CAGGAGTGCCCATTTGCATGCACAGTCCCAATGGGAACTGTGTGAAAGATTGTGCCCAACTCACTCTTTGAAAGGAGGGGGGTGGGGTCAGGCATTGGGACAACATCTTAGCTTCTATGTTAAGAGCTCAGCTTCTGAACCAATGCTTCTCAACTATGACTAATATTGTTGTTATTATATTTATTTATATCCTGCCTTTCCCCCCAGGCCTAGACTCAAGGCAGCTTACACAAATTAAAATGACACAGATAAAATTCAAAAACTAAAAACATATAAAAGTTAATTCTTAAAATGTAATTAAATTCTAATAGAATTAAAACAATATTTAAAACACAGACAGTAAAAACAGCACAGCACTTTTAAAAGCCACTTCCTAAAAAAACGGCTAGTTTCCCAAGGCCTGCCAGAATAAAACATTCTCCACCTGCCAGCAGAAGGACAACAAGGAGGGAGCCAGTCTAGCTTCTCTAGAAGTTCCAAAGTCTGGGAGATGCCACTGAGAAAGCTCTCTTCCATTGGATCCCCAATGTAATGAACTGGCAGCACAACTGGGAGGAGGAAGAAGAGGAAGAGGATCCCAGTGAGGGGTGTAGCCAGGACTGGGACGCACCGGGGAGGCAAGCAGGGGATGGGGAAGGAGAGGTTGGTGTAGAAAGTACTCACGGGGTGAAAGAGGATGGTGAGGGGAGGGAGTCAGTGCAGAGGAACCAGAGCAGCAGGACCCATCACCAGAGCCAGAGGGAAACCCTCTGAGGTGTAGGGAGCAGCAGGCAGAGTGCTCTAGGAGGCTGAGGCAGGCAAGGGTCCACAGCCCAGCTCCCTAGCTGGCCAAGTGTGGCTCGCTAGCTCTGGAAGGAGGGGTGTGATTCCTCAGATGGAGCAGGCTTAGAACAGGTGAGGGTCACCTGCCTCGTCAAGCCCAGATGCTGCAATCAGCATGCAAACTACCAAAGGGAAGCAGAGCTGAGGTGCTGGGTCTGCTCAACTGCCAATGTTGATGGACCTCGGCTTGGACCCTGGACTGAGGACTTGACATACTGACTGGCCAGTAGGTAGGCCAGGGGTCGGAACACTCACCAAGCATTCCTGTGAGGGTGGTGGGACTGCTAGAAGGGCCTCCCCCAACGATTCCAGAGCTCAGGCAGGTTCATATGGAAGCTTCAGATAGGCTGGGCCTAAACTGTGTGCTGACTTTTGGAATAAAGCCTTGGAATTTTCGAGCTGAGTGTCCAATTGCTGTGTCCAAAAGTGGGAGCCCAGACACTTGCTGGCTCAATGCATCTTTCAGGGCATTTGGAAGAGAAAGTGATTTAGCACACATTTTAAAATTGATTGTCACAATAAACAGGCTGCTAAAATGGCACAATCAGGTGTGTTGCCCCTTCCTTACCCACGTGGTTAAGTTATGCCCTCTCGGTCTGGACAAGACATAATTAATTGCATTCATATCCTGCCTTTCCTCCCAGGAGTTCATGGCATCATTCACAATGGGATGTATATTGCCCTGTTCCTTCTGAGGTGTTGGAAAGTCCGTTGCAATTCCTCATGCGGCTCACAGTGGAAGTGCAATCAGGGGCATAGGAAGGGGGGCGGTGGGGGCGGACCGCCCCGGGTGCCCTCACTTAGGGGGGTGACATTCGGTGCGCCGGCCGCCCACAACTCCCAAGCCTACCCCAAGCCGTTGGGGTAAGGGGGGAGGCTGTTTCACTTTTCTGGCAGCATTCCCCCTTCGTTTTGACAGCTTGGGGGAGGCTTGGCAGTCGCGGGCGGGTGGCGAGCTGAATGTCTGCCATGGGCAGCTCACTGCGCCCCCATGAGTGGCTTGTTCTGCCCCCAGCTGCAGGGTGCGTGCACCGCTCTGGGCACCTGAGCGGCTATTCTGTGCCTGGTTGGGCACCCTTTGTGTCACGCCCCCCCTCGGGAGCACGCCCACCCTGGGCAGGACGGGCATATGCTCCACCACTGAGTGCAATGAACAAACAGGGTTTCTAGCCCTCTAGAAGCATCTTTGTTTTGAATCGTCTCATTTCCTTGTCGGTGATATTTGACAGGGTAGGGCTGCCATACGTCCAGAATTTCCCTGACATTATTGGGATTTCAAAGGCAGAATGGATGTCCAGGGGGAATTCTAAAAAAAGATCTACAACTTTGGGGGTATCCTGGTTTTTACTTGTTGAAATATGGCACCTCTATGATGGGGCCATTGCAGCTGATGGGCTTGGCAGACTTTTGCAAATCTAGGTGACTCCAGATTAAATGGAGGGGAAATCGTCTGGCATTTTTCATACTGGCATTGCATGGGTGCTGTGAAATACTTGCATGCATTGAGGTATTAGGTTGTCTGTAGCAATTTCCTGTTACCCTGAATCCTGGAACTGTCTATGCTGTTTCTTAAACACTGGTTATAACCCTGCTTAGGGCAACTGTTAGACTGAGCTTAAGGCAGCTGCTGAAATTGATTCCCACACCAAAACACCCACTAGCTGAGTGTGAACACCAGAACTTTCCCGCTGTGCCTATGTTTGACGTCTATTCGCGAGCACGCTTAAAAACAAAAATTCTAAGACAGCATGGGTTCCCAGTTACTTATCAGAGAAGGCATTCCCATTATGGGAGTAACTGCAATTGTCATCAGTCTATGCCGCATGCTTCCTGGCTTTTACTTATGCAGTGACAGTCAAATGTCTGGTGCTCTGCTCAGCCAATGGAAAGCATCCACTTAACTTCAGGTGTGGGAATATTTTACAGCTTGAGGGCCACATTCCCATCTGGGGACCACATGCCAGTGGTGGGCAGGGCTAGAGGCAAAAGTGGGCAGAACAACATATGTAAATTTTGCCTTTGTACACTAGGCTGCTTCCTGCACACACATGACTCTATCTTCCATCCAGGTTAGCAAGAGGCATCATCAGAGCTCAAGGGCACAAATCAGACAGGCAAAAATAGTTGGGTGTGAAGCACAGCTAGTGAGGGGTGCAGCCCAGAGAGAGTCCCAAGGGCCTCTCTCTGGGCCTCTGATTTACTTGATGCCAGGCCAGGCATAGGAATGGGAGAGAAACTTGGTTTAGTTTGGATTTTAATACAAACCTTCTTAATTCACACTTCCTGAAACAAGACACGGAATATATTTGAATACACAGAATATATTTGAAATGCACTCATCTCTGAATTTTGCAATGCAGTTCTCCAACCCAAAAATGAGTAGGGGGAAAAACTTACATTATAGGAAAGTTTGAATAACAAAAATGCACAATTGGTAAAAATGACATACGAAATGCATTATATAGGGGGACGTCATTTGCAAAAAGTGTGCTTATTAAGCCAAATTGCATACAGAAATGTACGTGTCAGGAAAATTTTGCACTAAAATGCTGATGAATTTTCATGAGGAACCTTTTAAAAAATCACAAAGGGGTGCAGAAATGTGGGGAACAAACTTTAAGACTGGGAAAAATGAGAAACTGAAACTGAATAGATTTGTTCTTCCTTATCCACTGGTTATTGCAGGGGATAGCTTCTACTCCTATTCCAATCCCAGATTGTTGGACTGGAATGTTCTAATTTAAACAGTCATAAATTAAGTTCCTTTAAAAAATAGAAAGTGTAACTGACTCTCTTTTTTACACAAACCTCCACACAAAAAACCAAACACACCTCACTGCTTCTCAGTGGACACATGAACATCTCATATCTCAGTCTGAAATGCACATGTTTGGCATAGAGACTAAAGCAATATATTAGTATTTAGAAATAAGTTGGAGTTTTTAAAGCATGATTTCAAGCTTGTTCAGACAAACCATACTTAAAACTAACCATAGTTTGTTGTGATTAAAATATAACTATAAACTGCGGCTTGTTGAAAACAGAGACAAATGCTTCCAAAGTGCTACTCACTGCTATATCAAAAGAGGAAAAGGGAGGTGGGAGGGTAAGAGGCCAAGGCTCACCAGACTTGTTCCCATAGCACTAATCTATGGCTTAGCATTGACTAAATGGAGCTCCTATGTTCCTGTCAGACAGTTTTCTTGCTTGTTTGATTTTTAAAAGCCTTTGAACCTACAAACATTTGTATTTCTGTGTACCTAGGATGCTTTCTGAGTTAGGTAGAAGCCACCACCTTCTTTCAGGGTGGCTCCTTACCACTTCTGTATTGACAGGGGTTCAAAGGCAGATCCACAGCATAAATTCAAATCACATTCAAAGCACATGACTTTCCCCAAAGGATCCTGGGAACTGTCTTTGTTAAGGGTGCTAGGAATTACATTCCTGTGAGGGACAAATCATAGCTCCCAGGATTATTTGGGGGAAGTCATGTCCTTTAAAAATGTACGTGAGATGTGCTTTAAATACAGTCATACCTTGGGATGAAGTATCTTCAAGTTAAGTATTTTCGGGTTGCGCTCCGTGGCGACCCAGAACTAATGAAGCACGTTACTTCCGGGTTTCGTGGCTCGCGCATGCTCAGATGCTCAAAATGACATCACATGCATGCGTGGAAGCGGCGAAATGCGGTGAAACGCAGTCACGTGTTACGTTTACTTCAGGATGCGAACGGAGCTCCAAAACAGATCCCGTTCGTATCCAGAGGTACCACTGTATACAGTATGGATCTGCCCTCAACCATTCGAGTTTACTATTAGAGAGAACAAGTGGGAACTGCAGCAAAGTTATGCAGAATGGGGTACTTCTGTTTAGGGTGCAAGCGAGGCATTCTGAATCGACACACCCAATATTGCCTAGCCCTACACCTGAAAGTACCTGAAATTTTACCCTTTATTGCGTTTTTATCCTGCAAGGAACTCAAGGCATCGTAAAGGTCTTCCTCTGATTTTTGTCTTCACAACAGTCTATGTGGTAGGTTAGACTGAGAGATAATAACTGGCCTCAAACCACCCATTGGGAAGGTGAGTTTCTACCTGGGTCTCCCCAGTCCTAATGCAGTACTCTAACTGACTACATTGACATTTTCTCCATCTGCCCCCCCCCCCATCTCAACCCTCATGGCATCCCCTTTAAGCAGGTCAGTTTGTCCTTCTGTGTGGTAGAGACTGTCCTGCTATTCATTGCTACAGAAACCCTCACTTGTCCCATTTTGCCCATGCTGAATCTAAACTCTCTCTCTCCTGTCATTCTTCCAACAGCTCCAGTTTCTCAGTCACTTCTCCATGAAATGAAAGGCAAGACAACTGACCTTGGGAGGCTCTTGAGAGGCTGGGGGTGGAATTGGTACAGTGACACCACCTCCTCTTCTTTCCTTGGCATTCCCTCCACAGTGGCTCAATTCCGAGACAGAGTCCTGGGCAGAGAGAAATATACCAAATGAGCCATAAGGTACAAGCAAAGCATCTGTGATTTGAGGCCAGCGAGGACCAAGCAGGGGAGAGTTTTGGAGGCTAATGCGTCCAGCCCAGACAATTTTGGAACTATTTATTTCAGTTTCTCTCATAGTCTCATATTGTTCAATCTTAAATTCAGTGCTCCATATTTCAACAACAATTTGCCATTTTTCTTTAAATTCTCATGAAAATCCACCAGCATTTTAGTTCACATTTCTCCTAACAGACTTTTTTTTTGGCCTAATATTCACATTTTTGCATCCCCCCCCCAGTATTGTGTGCATGTATATGCACACTTTACCCTAGTATATGCATTTTTGTAAACTTCATTGGGCTAAAAAAACTGCATTGAAAAATCTGGACAAGTGCAAATTTAAAATGATGACCATGTTTTCCGCTCTCAGATTGTTTTGGAAAGTGCAGTTTAGGGAGATTTGACTTTAAGTGGGAACTGAATTGAGTTCCTCCCCAGTCCCTTCATGGGAGGGGCATGAACAGAGAGATGTTTCTCTCTCTCATAATATTAGAAATTGATGAATATTAGAAATATTAGAAACTGATGAATATTAGAAACTGATGAAGCTAAATTGCAGGAGATCCATTATGACACAGAAAAGGAAGCACAACTTCACATAGTACATAGTTAAACTAGACACAGTGATGTCCACCAACTTGAATGGATTTCAAAGGGGAGCAGACAGACCAATGTTTAACAGAGGTACTTTAGGGATGCCTTAGTTTTTTAAAAAAATTGATTTGTGTGCTATCCTTCAGGTTTCCTAAGGGGATGGGCTCTGGCTCAGTGGTGGGGAACTTGCATTGCACACAGAAGGTCCCAGGTTCAAACCCTGTCAGAAACCCTGACAAGCACTGCCTGTCTGTGAAGATAATACTCAGCTAGATGAATCAGTGGTCTGACTCAGTACAGTGGTACCTCTGGTTGCGAATGGGATCTATTCCGGAGCCCCGTTCGCAACATGAGCAGAACGCAACCCGTGTCTGCGCGTCTGCGCATGTCACAGTTTGCTGCTTCTGCGCATGCGCATGACATCATTTTGAGCGCCCGCGCATGCATGAGCAGTGAAGCCCAGAAGTAACCTGTTCCGTTACTTCCAGGTCGCCGCGGGATGTATCCTGAAAGAACGTAACCTGAACCGAACGTAACAAGAGGTATGACTGTATCAGGCAGCTTCCTGCATAAGGATCCTGAAGCGAGAGCAGTGGGTGGGGGAAGACAGAGCCCCTGTGAGGTAGGAAATGTATGTGAGCCCCTAACTGACAGGGTGATTGATGGTTACACTTGCTGGATATTCCGATTGATGTATCCTACTGAAGATACCTGGAATATATTTTGGCTATGCATATGGTGTTTTTGGAAGGGAATAGGCTCCCAGGTGCCTCTCTTGTTTTGTCCTGGGGTTGATGAAAGATACTTGGGATATACCTCAGCACCAAGTTTAATTGGACTTATTTCCAGGTAAATCCCTGCAGGACTGCATCCTTAGATACATACGGGGAAAGGGAGCTTTGACTGCAACAACTCCAACTCTAGAAGAGTTGGACCCAGCTCCCATGGCTCTTGAAGTTCTTTAGCTTTAGACAGGACTTGGACTTCAGGCAGAGGACTGTCTTCTGTAAGGTTAGGCACCTGGCCACCGTTTAAAGGCCTTATACCAGGGGTCAGCAACCTTTTTCAGCAGGGAGCCGGTCCAATGTCCCTCAGACCTTGTGGGGGGCCGGACTATATTCCTATGCCCCACAAATAACCCAGAGATGCATTTTAAATAAAAGGATACATACTACTCATGTAAAAACATGCAATTCCCAGACCGTCCGCGGGCCAGATTTAGAAGGCGATTGGGCTGGATCCAGCCCCCAGGTCTTAGTTTGCCTACCCATGCCTTATACCCTAGTAAGTGTACTTAAGACTGCAGTCTTCATCTGCTACCAAGGCCTCTGCTCTGAACAGATTTTGGCTTCCTCCGGGCTGAGCTTTTCAAGCAACCGAGCAATCTAAGGAGGGTTTTGTTATTTTGCATAAAATGGAATGGCAATCTCTTACTTTTTTTAAACTAGCATTTCAGATAATACCATAACAAGAGAAAGAGGGAGGGGAAAAAATAAAACAAGAAAGCGTTTTTTTTTAAAGAGCAAACAAAAACTTATTCAAGTAGGTAACCGTTTTCCCCACTATGGTGAAATGTAGTTTAATGTTTAAATTATGGTAACTATTCCTAAATGTGCACATGTGTGTGTGTGTGTGTGTGTGTGTGTGTGTAAATGCACATTTTGTGCAAATCTGTGTCCTCCCTTTTTGGGTATATGTAAGTGGCCAACCTAGAAACAAGCCTGACGCCTTCTCTGAGTAATATTGCAAACTGATTCAGGGGGTGGTTGTGAGCAAAAGAAGCTTTTAAGCCATAGCCTTCACAGATAGACACACTTTGCCCTTTTGCTTGCTTTTCAGGTGCTAGGCAAATAACGCTTGTTTTTAAGGTTTTTTAATCTTCATCCTGTGTTGCACTTTTTGCACAGTTGTTCAGCTCTGTCAATATACATTGGGCCCCAGGTCAGTTGGCAACCCTAATTTTTTTGGTTTTTTGGCAGAGCAGTCGCAAGTTGCAAAGGAGTAACTAATCTGTGACAGATGATCTTGGGTATGGACTCTTGCACATGGCTACTAAGAGCAGACAGCAAATCGAGTGGAAGTGAGATAAGGGTATGTCATTGAGAGGAAGAGACTGGCAGAGGCCTGATGTGTGGTTCTGCAGCTCCTCCATCTGACTCTTCTCATCCGCCTCACCCAGGCAGCTAAAATCTCCAGCCGCGTCTGTGCCATTGCAGGCAGCCAAGGGGCTCCCAGCAAAGGGTTCATTGTGCTGATGGCGTCTCAAGAGCAGAGCAAAGAGGATGGCCACCGTCTTGCAGCCCCCATTTCTGTACCGGTTGCCAATTGGAGGCTCTGGCGACAACTCAAGAAAGATTAAGGAGAGTGGGGTGGAATGGCCAGAAAGTTAATCTCGTGGGCTTTAGGACATGGGAAGCAAATTGGCCGGTAGGAGCAGCTTCTTAAGAGTGGCCTCATGTGCAATTTTTCTTTTCTTTTAAAAATGACACTTCCCGGCCTCTCTTTGTGCACTAGGCTATTTCTGTGAACACTGGATCAATGTGGGCGAGAAGGGCAAAAGGGAGGCATTTGTAATGCAGACAAACAGCATGGCACAAGGAGGTTTCATATTCACACTACAAAAAGATTACTGATTAAGATGAGAGTTAATACTCCATCCACCCTGCTGTTCTATTCAAATACAATGGTACCTTGGTTTACGGACTTAGTTTGTTCCGGAAGTCTTTTCTTAAATCGAGATGCGCTTTCCCTAATGAGGCCTCCCGGTGCCGGTGCCCTTCCACTGTTTGGCTTCCATTCTTAGACCGAAGTAAACTTCGCAAACCGGGACACTACTTCCGGTTTTGCAGAGTTCTTAAACCAAATACAGTGGTACCTCTGGTTACGTACTTAATTCGTTCCGGAGGTCCATTCTTAACCTGAAACTGTTCTTAACCCAAAGCACCGCTTTAGCTAATAGGACCTCCTGCTGCTGCCGCGTTGCCGCCACACGATTTCTGTTCTCATCCTGGAGCAAAGTTCTTAAGTACTATTTCTGGGTTAGCGGAGTCTGTAACCTAAAGCGTATGTAACCTGAGGTACCACTGTAGTTCGTAAACGAGGGCTGTTCTTAAACCGAGGTACCACTGTAACACTCAAAGCACTTTAGTTGTATAATGTATTGTAAGACAATATATACTAATAAAATTATATATTGGATATAATGATATCAAGAACAAGAATATATTCCAGTTGCTGTTCCACTCGCTGTCTCCATCAGAGCAGGGTATGACTAACACTCACATTGTTTGCAAGCAATAGCTCCTAATATAATGCATTTTCCTGTTATTTTTAATGAATAGATTCTTTTTTATGCACACTTCCCCCTAATAGATGCATTTTTGTACACATTGACTGGTTGGAGAACTGCATCGCAAAGTTCAGATGAGTATGAATTTTGAAGGATGGCTGTTTTTTGTTCTCATGTTGTTTTGGAAATGGGTAGATTTGCCTTTAAATGCAAACTTCCGTATCTGTATAAATGTACTTCATCTATGTGCTGGTGAGGATGTGGGGGGAGAGGATAGGTACTTCGGGTGGACATGTCCCACAGTGGCAAATTTGGGGGAATAACTGTTTAATGAGATACGTAACATTACACATCAGCGTGTCACAATGTCTCCAGAGCTTGTGGTACTGAATCTGTATTTAAATGAGAATTGGGACCTGGTAGATAAATCTCTATTTGCCTCTCCTTTGCCTTGCTGCCCGCTGGCCAGATGGAGCAAGCAGCAGGCAGCTGCTCTGGCTATGGAGGAGTTTTTGGAATGTGGTAAATGAAAAAGCACAGGATCCACCTATTTTCTGCTTGATTCATTTTGTTTTGCTGCCTGTCAGCCACATGGAGCACTAGGCGGCACCTACTTTTTAAAAAAGCTTCTTCTGGGGTGTGGAAAGCATGAGAATCACATGTTGCTCATTTTGCTGCCTGCCAGGTACATAGCAGGCAGCTGCTTGAGGGGATATTTGGAAAGGGTGGTGGAGGAGGAAGAAACATGGGAATCCAGCAATTGTCTTTTTGCTGCTGTGTTTGTTTTGGTTCTGCTTTTATGTGGAGCAGGCAGCTACCTTAGAGGTTGGAACATGAGGGTGAAGGGAGGATGTGGCAATGCTTTCCTGCACTCCATATAACAGAGATTGCTCCCAAGCTGTTGGAGTGGGGGGAGCCCAGTGCAGAGGCACCATAATAATCATACCCGCTTTTTCCTGATTATTCTCCTCGTATATCCTTAATTTGGAAATATCAGTGTTTATGTTTAGGTTGCCATGAATAAGGCCCTTAAAAAGCGTTGTGCACAGAGCCCCACCAACCAGAAATCCACCACTGATGAAAACAGCAGCAAATGGCTACTTGTCTAATGTCTTATTGCTGGCTTTTGTTTCCTGCCAAGGAGAGGTACTTTGGGGGGTTTTCTGCGTCAGGTGCCAAAATAGAGTGTCTAGCCTCTGCATCCCCTCCTCATCCTGCAAAATGTATTGGTGTGTCCTTGTTCTAAGGATGCAGTTCTGAGCACTCAGTGGAATATATGTGCCCAGGATCAGGCAGTAATTCCCCAAGAAAACACATTGCTTTTCTCTGACACTTGAAAAAGCAGGCGTGTCTGATGCATGCACAACACAGCTTGGGAAGACGTCCCACTGAATTTATGCCCCTAAACATCCCTAGTGCATTCCACTGCACCTGTGGCAGATGTGAGGAACCTTTGCCCCCCACAGCTGTTTCTGAACTACAGCTTCCATCACCCCTGGCTATTGGCCAAGCTTGCTGAGGCTGATGGGAGTTGTTGTTCAGCAACCACTGGAGGGCCCAAGGTTGCCTAAACCCCAACATAGGGCATCTTGCCTTCACATTGGATGATCATATGCAAAATAGTAAAGGGCTTGTGCACCTTTAATAGTTATGTGGAATGTGGAAATCTGGGGCTTCTGCACCTTTAATAATTATGTGGAAGAGGAAATTTCAGCAGGTTATGCTTGCAGGACAAGCTACATACATCTTCTACACAGGTGCAGGAGCCCTGTTTTGCATCTGGTTACCCTCCTGCCATGTGCATATGAATTGGCCCTGAATCACCAGAGTGATTTCAGGGTTAGGCAGAATGCTGAGAAGTGCAGAACTGGTTGGGTGATCAAGAAACAGTCACTAAATGTGAGCTGCTAAATAGCTCTGATCTAAAAGGTTTTAAGGTCTCATTGCAAGCCCTAATACTTGCACTCTCCAGCGGATATCATATTTATCAAACTTTGGTCACCTCCAGGCTCATACAATTAAAATACATGGCTTCCCCCAAGAATCCTAGGAACTGTAATTTGTTACAGACCCCCAGGAAGTGTGCTTCTGTAAAGGGGTAAACTACATTTCCCAGGATTCTTGGGGGAGGCAGTGCTGTGCTTTAAAAGCATGGCGTGGATGTGACCTTTCTTAATTCAATCCTAAGCAGCTCCTTGGGTTCCCCTTCCTTGCTCTAAGGGAATCTCACGTCTGGTGCAACGGTGAGTGGGCTGGGGTTGTCTCTGCTTTTACATCAGCTTGCAGAATGTCACCCTGTGGAGGCTAGCAAAGGTGTAGGTAGGTAGAGGGGGTTCAAAGGGATCCTGCATCCATGGAGATCATGAGAGAGCAAATTGTTAAAAAAAAGGGGAAAAAAGCAACTCAAGGCATTTATTTTCCACGGGGGCCCAAATTGCTGGAGTTATCGGTGGAGGCAGAAGCTGTCCACCATTTCCTGCCTTGTGTGCGGAACACAATCTCCTAAGGGAAGGGATTAGGGGGATTATATTATTCTTGGTTATCGCTGAAAGGCGGTGGGGGGACAGCAAAGAAGAAACCTCTGTTGCTGGGAATTCTGCCTAATCGGAGCAATTATTAGCTCTCCTCTCCCAGCTCACTCAGCAGTGCTGCTAGGAGGACATCTCTGACAGGTCCGCCTGCTGCCCATTTCCCTTCTTTTCAGGAAGGGAACGTTTGGTTAAAGGAGACCCCTGATGCAAAAACAAAAGGGGGCGGGGCATTATTCAGGCAGACCCAATTATGATCAAGCACATTCTGTTCTGATGTAATAAGAAATAGGATGAAAAATCATACTACAGATGACTCTGATTTTTCTGCCTGTTCCAATCCTGGAGCAATGTTGTGATGCAATGGCGAGGGCAGCTATCCAGGGGGGCTGTGTGACCCAGCAAAAGGATTGTAAGAAGGCACCTTATTCTGTTCCCTGAATTTTGTCGCAAGCAGCACTGTTTCCATGCCACTACAGTTTGCCTTCTGCCCCCAAAATGTTATTTTTCCCATAATGTACGTAAATTAGTTCGTTCCACCTCCATTTCAATACAAACTAAATGCAAATAGGGGGGAGCAATCAATTAATGTCTTGTTGGTGGAGTGAAAGCAGCAATGGCAACCAGTGCCCATCAAATTTGCTGGACTGATTTCCATTCCAGACATAGGCAAATAAGTGAAAATTGACCATTTCCACTCCTCTTTCTGTTTTCGTTGGAATTCTCTACATTTCTACCGAGCCATAAGTTGTCCTTGGAGTGGAGAGCAGAAGAGAAGCACACTCTGGTCCCTGCCAGCAAAAGGAAATACATGACCCCCACCGCCAAGCTGCAGTTGGCTTCTCTCAAACAAGGATTTTATTGGGTTGCAGCAGCCGGTAACACAACTGCACATTTCACATGGAGCAGCATTTAAGCCTCCTTTGAATTTTTAAGCATACCATGTTATAGAACCATTATGATTATTTAAGACTTTTTATTCTTTATTTTAATGTAGAGGTTAGAGCTCTATCTTCCTTGGTCTAAACAAAACAAAAACAAAAAATCAGCAGAATGTTGCCTCTTTTCTCTCCTGAAAAGTAGCCTATCAAGCTACTACTGCAACCCTGTGGCAACACCTAACTGGGAGTAAGACCCATTGAATAGACTGGGGTTGACTTCTGAGTAAACATGCAAAGGAGTTTGCTGTAAATCAGCCTTGTGAAACGCTCACAGAATGGGAGGGGAAGCCCCTCCCCTAGTGGTATAGCCCTGCTAAAAACATTTGTGGTGAGGCCTGCTAGTGGTGCAGCAATAAAACTGCTAGCCCATTTGCAAAGCTAAGCAGGGTTTGGTATGGTTTCAAATTGGATGGGGGATGGTGTGTTGAGATGCCTGCATTGCAGGGGGTTGGACTAGATGACCCTCAGGGTCATTTCCAACTCTACAGTTCTATGATCTAATAATTTGTGAAGGCTTTGTCTGTCTGCTTGCCAGGCAACTGCTACTTCAGCTGCAAAAGTTGTGTCTTGCTACAGAGGGCAATCCTCCAATTTGAAGGGATGCTAAGGGACAGTTTTGTATTTGTAGGCATCCTTACTTTTATGGGGAAGGTACGTAGCTCACTGATTAGAGAGTCTGCGTTGCATGCAGAAGGTCCCTGGTACAATCCCAGGCAAGTTCAGGTAGGGCTTGCAGAGATTCCTGCATGAAACCCTGGCCAAACTGTGTAGACAGTACAGTGCTAGTGGTCTGACTTGGTACAAGGCAGCTTCCTCTGTTCCTATGAAGGGGTGTCTGGTTCAAGTTTGGTTTAAAGATAAAGAACTGCATGGTTCAATCTGCAGTGTCTCAGATAAGCCTGAGAGTTTCCTGCCTGAAACCCTGGAGAGCTGCTGCCGCTCACTGTGGACAATACTGAGCTCAACGGAGCAGTGGTCTGGCTCAGTACAAGAGCACTTCCTCTGTTCTTAAGAAGGGAGAGCAGGAGGGGATTTTCTGTCGCCCATCAACTATTAGCACTAGGACAGCAGGCTGAGCAGACACCTAGGATCCCCACTATGGTGAGAACTATTTCTATCAAAATCATAGTGATGTATACATTTGCATCTATTAGCACATGCAAATGTTATGTAGATCTCTTGTCCTTTTGTCCTCTTCTTTTGGTGATACATTTTGTCTTCCTTTTTTGGACAGCAGTGTATGCTACTGTTTAACCAGGTGAATGTATATAAGGAGCCAGACTTCCAGTTACTGCTGGAAGGTTCTGCGGTGGTTCTGGATATCCCAGGTGAGTCTTAAAGAGACAACAGATAAATGCTTCTAGAGGGAAATCACTGACCAAGGTGTTGGCTGTTTTTTTTTTAATCAAGTTCATGAAAGGACTGCTGCTCTTTTAATAGACATGTGACAGGCAGCGCACCAACAGGTGAAGCTGCCCCTCATATCCTTGCGTCTCTATGCTGTGCATAGCTGCGTTTGTTGGAATGCTGCATCTCACGTAGACGTTAAATCATTCTCTTGTGGGATTCACCCGGCTGGGAGAGCCATCTGCAGTGTGAAGTGCAAGAGAGGAGAAATTAGGACAAGCGCACTGCGGCTTCACTTGGTTCCTCATTCTGCCAGAGGCGTTTGCTCTGGACCCTCGGCTCCCCAAAATGAGTTTTGCAAGTGAGGAGCAATTACACTCTCTGGTGGTGATACCAGACCAGATCCAAGCCGGGGATCTGATCCTCTTCCTCCTCCTCCTCCTCCTCCATTTTGTTTTGTTTTGGGACTAGGCCATGAAGCTGGAAATGTGGTTTCCGCCTAGGCTAGGAGTGCCACTGGGGGCCATTTTGTTTGTTTGTGCTTACGACTTCCCTCTTGCTGTGATGAATGATCTGCCGTGCCAGAGAGCTTCCAAGGCTGCAGCAGCAGAAATGTTGTTCTGTGTCAGCTAGAGGACTGCTGATCATACCGATCAGGGCCAGCAACCTCTCTTTCAGGCCCTTGCATGCTGCGGGAGCAGCAGGCTTTCATGTCGCCTGAGGGAAATCCTCCAGCCTGTGCTAGCAAAGGTCCTTCAGTAAACTGCAAATGAGGCCGCCTGTCCCTGCTCTCATTAGTCGGGGCCCTTCCCACACTGTCGTTTACAGATCTTCCAAGTGTCCCTGTTTTGCAGGGACAGTCCTGGATTTACAGAAGTCATCCCGGTTTCTGATCTCATCCTGGAACGTCCCACTTTTCCTTAGGGTGTCCCTATTTTCACTGGAGAACTGTTGGAGGGTATGGAGTTATCTGACCCCCGAGCCATCTGAAGGCAGCCCTGTATAGAAATGTTTTTAAATGTTTAAAGTTTTGTTGTGTTTATATATATATATTGGAAGCCACCCAGAGTGTCTGGGGCAACCCGGTCAGACGGGTGGGGTATAAAAAGTAAAAAAAATATTACTGTGGAATAGGACGCCCCTATTTTCATCGGAGAAATGTTGGAGGGTATGCAGTTAGTTTGGGCAAGAAAGCTAGGACGCAAGGAGAGCCGGACTCGCAAAACTGAATCAGAGTTGCCCTCCAGATGCTGTGGCCAGTGGTCAGAGATGATGGGAGTTGTAGTATAGCAACATTTGGAGGGCACCATGTTGGTTACCCAGTCTAGACCAGTGTTCTGTTTCCAGTAGGGGACAGCGACTGTCAAATGCTTCTGTGACGCTCGCAAGTGGGGCATGAAGGCAACAACCCTTTGCTCCTGTTGACTCCCGGCATCTCCTACTCGGGAGTAGGCTGCTTCTGAACATGGAAGCATGGCTCACAGCCCCTTGATAACAGGATGGATGCCTGTTGTATTACTATAACTTCCCCATTAAAAAAAATAAGAACAAACTGCTTAAGAAAGACCAGACACTGCACAAATTTTGTGCAAGCAAACCAGGATGAATGCTGAATAAAGTCTGGAGGAGTCCTGGGTTATTTTTGTTTTTCCTCGGTGACCTTAGAAAACCCCAGCAAGATGTGGTCCAGCAGCCCTGGGCTATTGACAGCCAGTCTCTCGAGCGCTTACATACATTCTGCACCCTGTAGGTAGGACACAGCCCTGCCTTGCCAGGCTTAGCAGCCAATCACCAGCCAGAGAGCCAGACCTGGAAGGCATGAGATTGCGGCGGGGTGGAGGGGGGGCGGCATCACGGAGAGAGGAAATGCTAAAACACCCACATGCAACCCAACAGAGAGAGGGAGAGAGGACGACTGAACGCAAAACAGCCGAGCCACCCCGCCCCCCGCCAACCCGGCTTCTGTTCCTTCAATTCCCTAGTTGCCTCTTTTTTTCTCACCTGACTTTTCCTTCCACTTGTTTGGCCAGAGCAGAAAGCTGAAGGCTTGTCAACAATGCACACACGAAAGCATTCTGCTTTGTCCCTGTACAGCCTGGGCTCCGGGCAAGAGAAAGGAGAAGCTACCAGAGACACAGAGGCAGTTTACTGAAATAGAAAGAGGTCCTTTTAAACACCAGGTTTTAATTGCGAAGCTTCCCTTCCTTGGAGAAATGTTTTTGTTTTTTGTTTTGCGTTGGTACTGGTGACATCACTGAAAAAACAGGTAGGGGCAGGTGTGGATTTTTGAAACAAGGAAACAATGAGACTTTGCAGCCCCAAGCGGAGTGATTTTGTCCGCTGTTGGCTGAGGAAGCTGTCTTATATCCTTGGTCTATATAGCTCCATATTGTTTACACAGACTGGCAGCAGCATTTCAGGCAGGAGATGTTCTTAGCCATACCTGAAGATGCTGGTGACTGGACCCTCTTGCCTGGGAGTGAGTCCTGTTTAGCTCCATGGGACATACATTGGTGTAGATATGTCTATAGACTCACCATGTTAACTGAGATATACCAATGTGTATTTATTTATTTTTCTTCTAGGCTGTTTGTTTAAATACTTTGCCTATCTTGGGGCCTTATTGGGTAGGGAAATAATAATCCACAACAAACATAGCTAATAATGCCATTTAAACAAAGGAAAGGCAGGTAACACCTGATAAAAATCTGTAAAAAAAACCAAACCCTCAGTCAGTTTGACCTTGCTCTGAAAAAGGCTATTCTAAATAGCTCAAGTCTGACACCTGGCTTGTCCATACCAGAGCAAAATGCGGATTTGCGGATTTGCACGTGCTTGTTTCCCAATTGATGTGAGGATGTCCACATGATGTCTTCCCCATGCCAGAATTATCCCAGACCAGTTCCCCCTTTAAATGTGGGGTTTTTTTCAATCCTTGGAAAGTTTGAAATGGCCAGGATTGAAAAACTCTGCATTTAAAGGGGAAAATATCTGGGACAATGCTGTGGCGGCAAGGACGTCACATGGACATACTTTAAAATGGTGAGACAGGCTGGTGCAAATCTATGTTTTGCTCTAGGGACAAGCCCAGTGTTTCTGAAAAAATGCTCCTGTCTGGGGTGTTGGGGCAAGAAGGAGGAATTAATCTCGAGTTGTTATATTGTAGTTTGAAAGCACGTCAAAGTGCAAGTAGATAAATAGGTACCGCTCCGGTGGGAAGGTAAACAGCGTTTCCATGCGCTGCTCTGGTTCACCAGAAGTGGCTTAGTCATGCTGGCCACATGACCCGGAAGCTGTACTCCGGCTCCCTCGGCCAATAAAGCGAGATGAGCGCCGCAACCCCAGAGTCGGTCACAACTGGACCTAATGGTCAGGGGTCCCTTTACCTTTACCTTTTTACATCCCCTCCATGTGCTTTTAACACGGGGCGTGGGTGCTTTCTGCTCTTGAGTTGTGATATCAGGCTGGAAGGAGGCAAATAACTTGGGTAAGGCTGGCTCTGTCTTGAGACAGATTCCACTGCCACTCCAGTTGTTGAACCCTCTCTTTGGAAGTCTTTGCCCAGAGAAGTGTGTCTGGCACTGACTGTCAGAGTTGGTACGGTTGGCCATCTGCGATGGGTCCACACTCCAGCCCAACTAGTTGTTATTATTATAACCTTGGTGTCTCGGCATTTAATCTTTTATTTGTGTTAGGTTGACAGAAAACCCTAGAAATGTTTGGGAACTTAACTTCGGGCTAATTGTTTTTATTTTAATCAGCAGCGGTGGTGGCTGGTGCCCTTTAGGACTGGTAGGGCAGCCAACAGAACATTGAGCCAATTGCAGGCAGAGCCAACTAATTCTTCTTTGGTCCCTGTCTTCCTTCCTGGTGAGTTCTTCAAGGCCAGCACTGAGAGTAAGGAGGCCACCTCCCTGGACTGGTTTGTAAGTAAGAAGGCTTGTGCTTTTGTCATGCGTTCAACCTGTGCTTAATGCAGGATGATGGAATGCAAGAAGCCACAAGCGCCCTTGTGCAAGGATTTACGATCGTGCACCACAATTTCCCCTGCTTCATGCCTCCCTCAAATTTATTTATTTATTTCATGAAATTTATATACTATTTGGTTGTTTTCTTTTTTAAAAAACCTCAAAGAGGTTTACAAAATAAGGGGAAATGAAATAATAATAGCATATATCAAGCACAGGCAAACTCTGGCCCTCCAGATGTTTGGGACGGGACTACAATTCCCATCATCCCTGACCACTGGTCCTGTTAGCTAGGGATGATGGGAATTGTAGTCCCAAACATCTGAAGGGCCAGAGTTTGCTTATGCCTGGCATATATACCACCCACGGACCTTTTAATTATCTTCTTTGACTATATGAAAGAACTAGTGTTGGTACAGGATTAAAAAAAAAAAAAAAGTCCAACATTTGCCAACTTCTTCTAGAATAACCGTTTGTTACAACGGGGGGGGGGGGGGGGAGGTGTGTGCAGGGAATGGGAACACCAGCTTTGGAAAAATGGATTATTGAAGTGCAGGAAATTGTATGCTTGGTCAACTTAATGAATACAGTAAGCGTCAGAGGAGGAAGACTGCCTGAGAATTTATTCATGGAAAAAAGGAGCACTTTCACATTTGTGGGGTACTGGATAACATTGGCCCCATAGACACTAATAGGACCATTACGTGACTATATGTTGGAAATCTAGTGGTTGTGTGTATGCTGCTGGTTTTATGTATGTAGTACAGATTCTAAATATTGGTATTTAATCAATTAAGTGACAAACTCTTCCCTTTGGACACTTTCCCAAGTGCACCCAATAAACTCTTGTTCAATCAACAACCCTCCTGCACCCACTTGGTGGTGGTTCTTATCACACACCCCATGGAGACTGAAAGGAGCTGCTGGTCTCCACTGTGGTCTCCCAGACCCAGGAGCTCCAGGGTCCAGCTGGAACAGACAAGCACTATTTTAATACTCCTGCTACTGCATGGGATCCATCTCTTCGTTAGGAGGGGATGACAAATCCTGCAGAGAGCCCCTCCCCAACCCCCAGCATGCGTGAGAGAGGTTCCCAGTGAGAGAATGCATTCGCCCACTGAAAATGGATTTATCTTGCTCCTGTTTCCCTCTTCTTCTCGCTCTGCAACGACCCCCCCTCCTGCCCTTTTGCAAGCTGCAAAGTTTTCTGGGCTGTCGGCCGAATAAAGATTTTTTTTTTTTGTCAACTAAACATGCTGCATTTTCAGCAACAGTTAATCCATTCATTGACTGATTCAGACAGCTAGATGGGCTTGGACCCAACAGCCGTAGGAGGAAAGAGACCACTAGATACAATTCAGGATGGAGATCCTGTCTCTTTAATAGTTGTGTAGGAGATGGGATTTTGACAGGGCGTAGTTTATCACATCAGTGCTGCAAAGGTAAGAAAAGCTCTGCCAGAATTCTGCATAACTAGGTGAAGCACCCATGATATATTGGTGTTTGAAGGAGAAAATCTCCCCATTGTGCTAAAAATATAACAATCAACAAAATGATTGGCAATTTCCTTTTGTGGTGCCCTAGGATCTGCCACCTGGAAACGCCAGAAGGCATCACTTTCAATTTCATCTTCTATCTATCGCCTGCAACACTGCTTGTGTTCCACTGCAGTTCAGTTTCCAGCAAAAGCTACGTTACTTGTCTCACTGCTGGCTATGGCGAAATTTTACGCAATTATGTTATCATTACATTATGATTGCCTTATTCCTCATCATTTGTATGCATCATTTGTGGACTGACGAAAACAGCAAACACTGATTGCTTGGTTTCCGTTCTGAACATGGGGCAAATAAGCCAACATTGACAAATTTCGCTCCCATTTCCATCAGAATCCTCAGGTATCCCAACAGCCTCCTGCATTGGCCTGCACTGCGGTAGAACTTGCCTGGGAAAGGGAAGCCACTTCAAGCAGGTGGTGCAACATGCAGACCGGAGTGGGAGAAAGGGAAAGAGAACTGCAGCCCCATAAATAGCTACTTAAGAGAAAAATGGAGAAGATGGATATGAAATGAAGCTGGGGTGTTCATGTGCTTCACTTTACAGAGCACAGAATTTGAAGCCCTTCTGCACGACAGTCTTCTGTTTGAACAGCTGTCTGTTTCAATATAATAATAATAATAATAATAATAATAATAATAATAATAATTTTATTCAAGACCGGGCTCAGGGCGGCTAACACTGAATGTAACTACAGTAAAAACATTTTTTAAAAAACAAAACAAAAAAACCAGTTGATTAAAATATAAGTTAGACTACAGTTCAAGGCTGGTTTAAAGATTAGGAACCCTGAGTAGGGAGAGTGAGGAAGGCTTGATGTCACCCATCAACAGAGAGCACCTGGGCATTAGACTGAGCGAGGCACACCGTGCTCCTGGTCACAGTCTTTCTCACTATGGGGAGATGCATTGTGTTTCTGTTTGAATTGTGGTAACTGTCTAAATTCGCCTCTCTGCATGTAAGTTAACACAACCTATTTGCCTGTCCATCTCCTTTAAGCACAGCATAAGTTGCCACCCTTGGAAAGGGCTCTGTCATCTGTTTTTTCTTTGCTTGCCCATGGACAGTGTGGGGAGAGAAGGCTTGAAAATGGGACAGGTCATCACCAAATAAGTGCACAGCTTTGGCAGACTCCCCACAAACAGATGAAAACGCAGTGCCAGTGTCTGGCACGACAGAGAGGGACCTCCTGAACAGCTACATCCTGTTCTCTTAGGAGCTGGACCACCAGAAGGTAAATCTCCCGGTCTGGGGATTGCCAGCCATGTAGACCTCTAGGCAGTGGCGGAGCCCTAAATGGCCTCGGTCCAGTATACCTGAAGGAGCATCTCCACCCCCATCGTTCTGCCCAGACACTGAGGTCCAGCGCCAAGGGCCTTCTGGCGGTTCCCTCACTGTGAGAAGCCAAGTTACAGGGAACCAGGCAGAGGGCCTTCTTGGTAGTGGCACCCGCCCTGTGGAATGCCCTCCCACCAGATATCAAAGAGAAGAACAACTACCAGACTTTTAGAAGACATCTGAAGGCAGCCCTGCTTAGGGAAGCTTTTAATATTTAATAGATGATTGTATTTTAATATTCTGTTGAAAGCCGCCCAGAGTGGCTGGGGAAACCCAGCCAGATGGGCGGGGTATAAATAATAAATTTTATTATTATTATTATTCACGCTCTGGCACCAGGGGGCGGATAGCAGGCGGGGGCACGGCTGGCACGTGTCCCGGGGGCATGGCGCGTCGCCTGCAGTGGCTTGGTGCCCAGCGTGGGCAGGGGGACAGCCACAATGGCACCCCACCGGGATCGCGCTGCGGGGGTGGTGCGCTCCCCCTGCACTCCTTTTCCTCCGCCAGTGCCTCTGGGCCACTAAATATAAGACTGTGAATCTCCTGTTGCTCAGTCGGTAGTCCATGGACCAGGCTGGAACAGAGGAACATAGGAATCTGCCTTCTCTCAAGCCAGACTATTGGTGCATCTGATTCACAATTTTTGATGCTAGCAGCAGCTCTCTAGGATTTGAGGCAGGAGGCAGGGCTGTTCTTGTGTTCTTACAGATGCTGGTAGAGAATCTGCTTGAAGGCAGATGATCCCAGGTGTAATCCTTGGTATCTCCAGGTCTGGCTGGGAAAGCTAAAGTCTCCATCTTTGCCTGGGCTCCTCCAGGTGGTGGGCTTGCTTGAGTCTTCCCTAATATAGAAGAGCGTGTATGCAGCTTCTGCAAGCTTAAGCCCAGCAGGACTGCAAAATAGAGTAGAGTCACTTGGGAGAAGGGGGTTGCCCTCCTTCTCTCCCCTTTCCCAATTAACTTCTATCTCTAGGGACCCCCTCCATGACATGGAGGTACTGAGGATAATATCTTCACTGATGCACAGCTGTCAGGGTTGGAGTCTGCATCCAGCCGGTCCATGACAACAGGAAACTTAGGAGGTGCTACAGAAACCTGCTAAAGGTCAGAAAACTACAAGAAGAAAGCAGTCGGAGGGAATGATTCATGGTTTTATTTGTCTCTCAATACCTGATGGCAAATGCAACCTAATAGACACTACTGAAACTTGGTGGAATAAGACTCATGACTGGAACATAGGAACTTGTGAAGAGATCCGTGACCTGGAGCATGGAAGGCAGATTAAGAGTAAATGTGTAAAAATTAAAGGATAAGGAAACAGTGATCTTCCTGTGGGTGTCTACTGGGGGGGGGGGCTCTCTTTTGCTGGAGAGTGTGTTTAGCCCCATGCTTTGGATCTAGGGATCCAGCCAATTCTTTTATTAATTACCACGCAGGTGTTCTATATCTATTATTACTACCCACCCCACAAAATGGTTCTCATTCAGATTTGGGATAAAAAGCAAGGTTGGCTTGTGTCTGTGTCTTTCTTTCAACCCAGATGCTCAAACGCAGAGCCCTGCTGCAGAAGATAATCAAAGCTCTTTCAGCTTGTGCCCTTTCCAGGCGGCCAGAGCTGTCTTCCAAAGTCTTTTATTTACACTTTTATGGCTCTTGTTTTTGCAGTGGCAGCCTCTGCTGGAGCCCTGAGCAAATCCTTCAGATCTTGGCTGGTGGCAGAGATCCACCTAATCATAGTCATTATCTGGTAGCAGGTAATGGGCATCTTTCCCCGTATTAATTTTGAGAGGGAAGACAAGGGAAAGCAAGGCACTTCTGGGAAAGGGAGGTGCTTTTAACCCTCCCTGGGATTGAAATTCTTTACCTCCTACTCCTTTATCTCCTCTTTTACCACCCCCCTGGAAGTTATGATAAGAAAACATTTCTACTTGATAAGACCAGAACCATTATGAATAAGATTTGGATTCTTTCCCTTCCCAACAGCATATTTGCTTGGAATTCCTCAAATTTTATTTTGGCTCAGGCTCCTTAGGCTGCGTACACAGCATACATTTAAAGCAAACTACATTCCCCTCTACCCAAGAATCCTAGGAACTGTAGTTTAAGTGCTGGAACTGAAGAGTAAACTGCAGTTCCCAGGATTGTTTGGGGGGCAGCATGTGGTTTAAATGTGCTTTAAATATACAGTGTAAATATGAACAAAGGTCTCTGCATGCACACCATCTATTTAAAGCACATTACTTCACCCAAAGAATCTGGGAACTCTTGCTTGCTAAGCATTCTGGTCGCTCTGTGAAGGGCAAACTACAGTTCCCAGGATTCTTTGGAGGAAACCATGTGCTTTAAGGTGTGGATGTGAACAAAAACATCTTAGAGCTCATCCTACCCTTAGGCAGAGGGAGGGGGTTGTGCCAGTCAGGTGATTTGGGGTATCATGAAAGGGCAACAGATCGTTATTTATCTAATGCATCATTACGGTGTTTTGTTTCATTTTTACTGTTAGGGAGAGGTGCCAAAATAACATGCATAGCCTTAGGTACTGTGCATCTCCTCCTCATGCAGCAAAATGTAATGGTCTGGCCCTGCAGTCCTAGGCACTCAGTGGAATATACTTCCATGTAAACTTGTGGAGGGTGAGTCTTTTTGGGAGGAGAGAAGGCACAGAATCCTTGTCAACCGCTGTGTTTGCATAACAGGGGTCTGTGGCTTAGGGCAGCTTTATAAAACCCACCAAGGTTACCAGACTGCAAAGATGACAAGCCTGCTAGGGGCTAGCAGAGGAAAGAGAACTCTGCCTTTCATCCAGCAGACTGCTAAATTTCTCCCATGGAGGGTGAGAAGGGGGCTTCCCTCCCCCGTGAGAACTAGATGGGCCACTGGCCTGAACCAGCAGCCTCATTTTATGCCTTGAGCTTTCAGTTACCGATTCAAGAAAAGGCTCTCATTTCCATGGCTCACCTGGCTTTATAAGCTAGCAAAAGCGTTGATTTTTTTGAGTCCAAATGAGTAGGAGATTTTGAACCAGCGTGATTAGTTTAAGAACGCCTAGCTTCTTCCCTGTGCAATTCTGTTCCTTTAAGATAAAACAAACGTGCCAACAGTGACACCCCTTTCCAGAAGAATAAAGGTATGGAAAGAATTAGACCACACACAGAGTGCTTTTAAAGCCCCAAAGAAAAACAAAGAATCATGGGAACTGTAGTTTACCTCCACAGTGCTACAATTTTCAATGCCTTGAACAAACTATACAGGATTCTTTTTTACTGAAAGGGACTGTGCTTTAAAAGTATACTGTGTATGCAGCCAGAAGTGGTTCTTGTCCCCCGCTCCTTCTATTGGGCAAAGTGCCCCTTATCCACCTGGCTCTAATGGGAAGGAAGGAGAGAGCGGGTTTTGTTTTTCGGTGGTGTTTTTGTGTGTGTGTGTGCTTTCGGAGGTACCATTAGCTTGTGAGCAAAGGTTGCTGTGTGTCTCCATGGAGACAAGACAGCAAGCCAGACAGTGCATGTGTAGATCTAAGGTTAAAGCTGATTAGCAAATGTCAGCAGGATCATGGCAGCAGCGGCGTTCCTAGAACTGCCCTCCATCAGCGTTGGCGTGGGTCCCTGTCGGAAAGGGAATCGCAGCAGGGTAGAGCAGGCTGAAAGGCAAGGAGCGGGGGGAGAACAGAGCATGGGGGGGCTTCTCCTCCTCCTTCCCAAGCTAAGCATTACAGAATTAAAACAACACAGAGCCTTTCTGCAGTGGTGAGGCAAGCCGCCCT
This sequence comes from Podarcis pityusensis, assembly GCF_964106645.2. NCBI lineage: Eukaryota > Metazoa > Chordata > Lepidosauria > Squamata > Lacertidae > Podarcis > Podarcis pityusensis. The sequence continues at coordinate 24,232,224 of NC_138033.1, read as the reverse complement.
CATTGCTCTTCCGTGACCATCAGCAGCATTAACGCCATATTATTTGGGGCTGTTGGATGATGGTACCATCAAGTTGGTTGGTGTTTATTTTCAGCTGACATATCAGTTCAACTCCGTAGCTTTGCATCTTGCCGTGCCCTCAAATTGAGCTTTCTATTTGAAAAAAGTGGGGGATAACTTAATATTTAATACGCCAAGGATTGCTGTTCTTGTTGGTTTCTATCCCACCTGTCCTAGAAGTAGAGCAGGGCAGTTTACAGGGTTCCCACCCACTGTATCCTCAACCAACCCTCGGTGGCAGGGCAGGTGTGGGGGACGTTTGTCCGTCCAGACATTGCTGAACTATGATTCCCATCGTGCCTCACTATTGGCCATGTTTGGTGGGGCTGCTGGGAGTTTGGTTCAGCAACAGCTGGAGAGCTAAAGGTTTCCCACACCTGAGGTAGGTTTAGGTTGAGTTGAGAGTGCCTGGCCCAAGGTTGCCACATGAGCTTTATAGCAGAGTGGGGATTTGAACTGTCTCGACAGTCCTGACCATCTAACCAAGACTTCCTCAACTTGGTGCCTGCTGGGAGCAGGTCAGCAATAACTCACACAGTGTCTGTGAAGTTAACTCTTTATTCAAAGAAACAAAACAGTTCAGGAGGCCTAGTGAGCACAGCAACTCTTCTCAGTAGATCTTGCTCCAGTGAGGCAGTTGTAGGGACTAAGGGTCCCTGCCTCCCCACAGTTCCCTAAGTCTCCTCTTCCCCCAGGTGCTTACCCCAGGCAAACTGAGACTTCATTGGCTCGTCTGTCATTGCTCCACCCTCTTCATACCTCTTCTGGTTCTGGGAGACCAAGGAGGAGGGGAGCTAGTAGCAGCAGGAGGGGGAAACCCACTGGCTTCTTCAGCAGCCTGCCTCATGTCTGCCTCTTGGCCCCCCGCCTCTCTAGCCTCTGCTTTTATCTGGTTCTGGGCTGCTGTCTGTCACAGAATCTTCCTGCTCACTAAACCCTGTTACCTTTTCAGCTTCTGACAATTCCTCTTCCCAGTCTGCTCCCTCTTCTCCCTCTGACTATTCAACATCACCCCATCACCAATTCCCCGGCTCAAAGCCTTCTTCCCTTGGGGGTTTCACAGCTGGTGCCTCCCTCTGCATCCAGCCAGTCCATGACAGTGCCCTCCAGATGTTTTGGACTACAGCTCCCATCTGCCCCAGTCAGCATGATGGGAATTGTCATCCAGGGTGTCTGGAGGGGACCAGGGTGAAGAAGGCTGAATCTAACCCGTAATTCAGGACTTAGGTGTTGTTAAGACTCCAACTCCCATCAACCCCAGTCAACATGGTCAATGGTCAGGTATGACGGGAACTATCTAGCAACATTTGGAGAGGTGCAGGTTCTCCGCCCCAGCACTAAATAAACAAAACTTGATATTCATTATCAGGTAGAAGGGCCATCTTTAATTGTGTATGATACATTCCTGATAATAGTAAGATCCTTTTGCTGAAAGACAGGCTAAAAACCTTTTAAATTAAAAGTGCAGTAAATTAAATAAATCATTACAGGAATGTGTATTTTATACTGTACATGGGTACCTAGATCAAAGTTGCCCTACAGGTGTTCATTTAATTCAGAGCCCAATTAAAATGTGCCCATCCCAATTATCGCTGTGCAGTGCGATCCTATGCATGTTTATTTGGAGGCAAATCCCATATAGTTCAATGGGACTTTGCTCCAGGTAAGTGGATATGATTGCATCTTTTAGCTGATGGGTAATCTACCAATATAAACCAATCTAAGCTTGCTGTCCTGCTGATTTATTTAGATGTATGGCTCTGCTAAGGATCAGGGGAGGCAAAGATCGGAGGCGCTACATAAACGCTGTTGTGTGTGTTGAAGCAGCAAAAGCTAAATCGTTATTTGGTGACCTTTCCATGACTTTAGTTTCTCCACCACTACTTCTGCTGTGAAATTAACGGGGGAAGCGGGGGGTGGGGTGAGAATGCGCTTTAACAAAACAATTGCTGTTGGCATAATACCCAAGAGGTATTATATCGTCCCAAAAGGATTATAAAGGTGGAGCAAGATGGGGTGCAAAATGCTGGTTTTCTGCCAAAAATGGAAACTCATATCCAGTTCCTCTGCTTCTCCCTAAGTATTTGGTTATTGAGTCTTTTAGAATGCCACACTGTCACATCCCTGTGGAGGAACAGACGACTTAATGGTGTCCACATTATAGTGTTATAGGTTTGTGGGGGCCAGACCACTACCACCCCCAAATTCAGAAATCCCTGACCTTAGTGGCTGGGGCTGATGGGAGGTGGAGTCCAATAACGTTCTGCCTTTTTAGTTTAGAGAAAAGGTGAGTAAGAGAGGACACGAGAGAGGTGTATAAAACTAGACTTGGCCTGGAGAAAGTGCATAGAGATTTTTATTCTTCTTCTTCTTCTTTTCCCATAGCACGATAACTAGTGGACATTCAGTGAAGCTGAATGTTGGAAGATTCGGGGCAGATAAAAGAAAGGACCTCTTCACACATAATTAAGCGATGGAAGTCGCTCCTGCAGGATGCAGTAATGCCCACCAAATTGCATGGCTTTCAAAGAGGATTAGACAAATTCATGGAGGATAAGCCTATTGATGGCTACTAGCCATGATGGCAATGCCCTGCCTGCCCAGTCGGAGGCAGTAATGCTTGTGAATACCAGTTGCTGGAAACCACAGGCGGGGAAAGAGGAGGTTGTGTGCTTGGCTCCCGCTTGCATCTGGTTGGCCACAGAGAGAACAGAATGTGGCACTGGGGCACTGAGAGAACTAGATGGCGCATTGGCCTGATCCTGCTGGCTCTTCTTATGTCTCTCAACATTGGGAGAGGTACAGGTTTTCCAGCGCTGCTCTAAAAAGTAAACTGCAGGTCGAGGAGTGGAGGAGCCCAGCCTATCCTAGGCACCTGCAGCCAAGGAAGGTGCACGTCTGAAAGTTAATTCTTTATTGACAAAAGCATGCTCCTACGGTGCTCCAGATATGCACACTTCTAAAGGTAAAGGTACCCCTGACTGTTAGGTCCAGTCACGGACGACTCTGGGGTTGCACGCTCATCTCACTCTATAGGCCGAGGGAGCCGGCGTTTGTCTGCAGACAGCTTCCGGGTCATGTGGCCAGCATGACTAAGCCACTTCTGGCGAACCAGAGCAGCTCACGGAAATGCCATTTACCTTCCCGCTGCAGCAGTACTTATTTATCTACTTCCACTTTGACGTGCTTTCAAACTGCTAGGTGGGCAGGGGCTGGGACCAAGCAATGGGAGCTCACCCTGTTGTGGGGATTTGAACCACCGACCTTCTGATCAGCAAGCCCAAGAGGCTCTGTGGTTTAGGCCACACACTTCTAGCCATGTGCTTTAAATGCATGGTGTCTACCCAGCCTCTCACCCCCTTCAGGTAAATAAGAGGTAGTATCACATTTGAAGTGTTGACTCCCGGCTTGTGGAATGATTCCCTAGTAAGGCTTGCCTGCCACCATTGTTATGTATCTTTAGCCGCCCTTTTCATCCGGCCTTTGACTTTTACCTATCTATGGCCTTCGCATGAGTGGGATGTTTATATATATATATATATATATATATATATATATGGAATTGTCTTTTAGATATTTTTTAAATGCTGGTTTAAATGTATGCCTGTGTGTGTGTTTGCTTTTGCTTAGAATATTTTAAGTTTGCTTTGAGCTGCTGTGACAAAAGCAATTTAATAAATAATGGTAATCCATGCATAAGAGGGAGGAATTAACAGGCTTGGGGGAAGTCTCAAGGTTTGCAAACCTGCAAAGCAAAATTAGCGTAAATGAACCCTAAAGAGAGCAGGGCAACTGTGAAAGAGCCATACATGGAATGAGCGTGGTCAGTGGCTGTGGGTGGAGGGCTGATGGTTGAGGCGGGGGGGGGGGCAACCTTTTTCAGCCCAAGGGCCACATTCTCTCAGGCAGCCTTTCAGGGCACTTGCCAGTGGTGGTGGGTAGATAGGGAAATGTGGGTGGAGGAAGGAATGTAAATGTTACCTTTGTAGGGAAGACTAGTTTCTCCACACACCCCTCTCCATCCTGCCTGCAATCAAGCACATTGAGTTGACAAAATCCAGCATCGCCTGAGTTCTGCGAGTGCGGCTTTCTCCTAATTGAAGTGCAGAGTGTTTGAGGACCGGGACATTCACAGGGAAATCAAAATGTTTGTTTACAAAGCTATTGTACTACCAACCCTACTGTATGCTTGTGAAACATGGACCACTTATAAACGCCATCTCCAACTCCTCGAAAGATTCCATCAACGGTGTCTCCAAAAAATTTTACACATCACTTGGGAAGACAGGCGAACTAATATCAGTGTACTGGAAGAAGCAAAGATCACCAGTGTTGAAGCAATAATTCTTCAACCTCAACTTCGTTGGACTGGTCATGTTGTGTGGATCCCTGATGATCGTCTTCCAAAGCAACTACTCTATTCCGAACTTAAAAATGGAAAGCGTAATGCTGGTGGTCAACAAGAGGTGTAAAGACTGTCTCAAGGCAAATCTTAAACTGGGAAACACTGGCCTGCGAGCACTCCACTTGGAGAACAGCCTTTACCAAAGGTGTCATGGGCTTTGAAGACACTCAAACTCAGGACGCAAGGGAGAAACGTGCTAAGAGGAAGGTATTCTTGGCAAATCCACACCATGATCAACTCCTGCCTGGAAACCAATGTCCCCACAGTGGAAGGACGTGTGGATCCAGAATTGGCCGCCACAGTCACTTACGGACTCATTGTTAAAACCGTGTTTATGGAAGACAATCTTACTCTGCTACGAGTGATCACCAAAGAAGAAAGAGAAGAAGCAGCAACATCGACTATTGGCTACTAGGGGTGGGCAGATCTGTCCATTCTGATTCTCTCAAGTTTCTGACTTTTCCCATCTTAAATTCGCTTCTGAAATACTTTGCTTTTTTTTTCTTTTTAAAAAAATACTCTCATGAAAATTCATCAGCATCTTAGTATGCCTTTCTCCTAATAAACACATTTTTTAAAATGCAGTTTTGACTACGGCACACATTTTTGCAAGCAATTGCCCTTAATAGAAAGCATTTGTGTGTGCCATTTTCAGTGTTTGCATTTTTATGCATACTTTCATTTTCACCAAGGTCGTTTGCCTGAAGAACTGCTTTGCAAAATTCAGAGATGCTTACCATAAGTTTTGAAAATCACTGTGTTTCGGTTCTTGCATTGTTTTGGAAAGTGCAAATTAACCAGCTTCACCTTTAAATGAGGACCAGTTGAATTTCTTCCCTCACCTTTAGCTACCGTAGAAAATTTATTTCAAGGCTACTGTTTGTGGTGTGTGTGTGGATGTGACAGGGGAGGGGATCCCGTGGGCTCTAGGGAGAGCCTCTGTGGGCACATGTTAGTGACCCTTAGTGGTCCTGCCTCTTTCAACTGCAACGTGTATTACTCCACGGGCTTCAAAGTATAGTGATGAAGCTGCTGTGTTTGGGGCCCTCCCATCCATTCTGAAGCCTGGGTTCCTTGTCCCCGAGTCGTGCCCTAGTGGCACCCTTGGGAGTAGAGAGGCAACTTTGGAAAGGGAAGACTTGCTAAAAATCATTCAGGCATCTAAGTCTTTTATGTTGAAATTAGCGGCAATTGGTGCCCAAATCAGATTGTACAAAAATAGAAATGATGTCATCAAAGTGTGCATATTTGTAGAGAGGGGGTCAAGTGTGTGAGTAGCAGGTGATTGGAAACCTTCGAGATTGCTAAGGTGCAGAGTATTACATGTGGCTTTTTAATCTTTCCCAAAGTTGATTCAAGCATCTACACCTGCAGTTTGTCTCTTGAAAACACCTGTGTTCCAGCTCTTTAGCGACCCACGTCTCCTAATCTCAGATCAGATTCTTGGTGAGGCTGACATACTAAATGCAGCAGAAAAACTCCTCTCAGCTGCAGACTTGAGCAAACTTATTTGCTGAGGAAAACAACTGTGTGCTGGGGGAGAGGGCAGCCCTGATTACGTGAGGGCTGTTTGTTCCCCATGCTTTTGCGAATGTGGGATTGTGTGTGACACCTGCTCATGTGTTTCCAAGATGCTCTTTTTTGTTTTTTAGAAAAGTCAGCAAGCTTCTGGTCTTCATGAAGCTGAAGGTTTGTTTGAAAATATGCAGGGATGTGTGTGTGTGCGCGCACACACACACACCTTTATTCCTAGGCATGTCACGTCTATGGCCTGCAGAACTAGCACTCCTTTTCCCTTCCTGACCTCTACTGCCACTTCGTTGTTTACTGTAAGAAATTCAAAACCCTTTGAAAATTCAGACCCAATTGACCCATCTAATTATGTTTGACAGATACAGGCGAGGACCATTTCTTGTTGGGGTTCCCTTCCTGCCCCCCGACAATGGAAGAACTTGCATAAGCGCACCCCACCCTGTTATGCCCCACCCACATTATGCCCACTTCTGGTTCCAAAGGGACCTGCATGCTGGCGATCACATGCCAATTGGACACACACAAAATGGTTGCCAGCTGTACAACTTTATGGGTTTTAGCCATACTTGCAAGTTTTAACACATACAGATGAGACATATCAAAGCAAGTGATGTAATAACGGTATGAGTTTGTGCAGGGGGGGGGGAGGCTGCATGTTGAGACCCTTCTAACCCCTGGATCCAGAAAGTGTGAAATTGTAAGTCAGGCTAGATTCCTGGTGATGTGATCGCCTGGGCGATGGGCCATTAAGGCAACAAAGGAAAAGGGCTCTGTGTGAGACAGCAAACTTGTGGATGGCTAGAAGGACAAAGCCAGAATTGACATCAGAGTGATGTGAGTTAGAAAAAAAGCAGCAAATTGGAGAGTCCATTTGAATAAAAGGATGCAGCTATGGGGGAAGAAAGACCCTTTTGGGGTGCTGTGAACCCCTCAATAGTAAATAAGCCGTATATCATAAAGACACCATAGTCTCCACTGTGCCTCATTCCAGAAGGAAACACGAATCCTGGGTAAGTGCCTGGAATCTCACACCGCTCAAAGACTGCGGTGGTGTGCAACAATAATGATGTCACCTGTATCATGAGGCACTGGTGAGGCATACGTGCCATTTCTCCAGTTAATAACATTTGGAAGAATCCAAGGTGAATCTCAGGCTTGGGGAGACCAAATGTAATCCTCCAAGTCTCTTTAACTAGACCTCAAGGCTCTTCCAAGTCTGCACCCCCTCAGGCCCTGCTTTGCATCTTCCTTGAGTGTTTTGGGCTGGCTGCAATGTGTCCTTGAATTCTGATAATGCCTCTTGCTTGCTGGGATGGGGAACGGAGAGTGGGGTGTGGGTGTGTATGGAAGCTAGCTTACTAGACAAAGGCAAAACTCGCATTCATTGCTGCACCTGCTTTGCTTCTGGCCCTGGCCACCACTGATATGTGGCCCACAGAAAATTGCACAGAAGAGAATGTGGCCCCCTGGCAGAAAAGGCTTTCCCACTCTGGCTTAAATGTAGCACACAAACATGGTTAAAACAATGCAATAATCATCCAACCAATAGAAAATAAAAAAGTTGAGTAGATTAAGAAATATAATAATAATAATAATAATAATTTATTATTTGTACCCCGCCCATCTGGCTGGGTTTCCCCAGCCACTCTGGGCGGCTTCCAACAAAGATGAAAAATACACTAAAATGTCACATATTAAAAACTTCCCTGAACAGGGCTGCCTTCAGATGTCTTCTGAATGTCAGGTAGTTGTTTATCGCTTTGACATCTGATGGGAGGGCGTTCCACAGGGCGGGTGCCACTACCAAGAAGGCCCTCTGCCTGGTTCCCTGTAACTTGGCCTCTCGCAGTGAGGGAAACGCCAGAAGGCCCTCAGAGCTGGACCTCAGTGTCCGGGCAGAACGATGGGGGTGGAGACGCTCCTTCAGATATACTGGACTGAGGCCGTTTAGGGCTTTAAAGGTCAGCACCAACACTTTGAATTGTGCTCGGAAACGTACTGGGAGCCAATGTAGGTCTTTCAAGACCGGTGTTATATGGTCTCGGCGGCCGCTCCCAGTCACCAGTCTAGCTGCCGCGTTCTGGATTAGTTGTAGTTTCCGGGTCACCTTCAAAGGTAGCCCCACGTAGAGCGCATTGCAGTAGTCCAAGTGGGAGATAACCAGAGCATGCACCACTCTGGCGAGACAGTGTGCAGGCAGATAGGGTCTCAGCCTACGTACCAGATGGAGCTGGTAAACAGCTGCCCTGGATACAGATTTGACCTGTGCCTCCATGGACAGCTGTGAGTCCAAAATGACTCCCAGGCTGCGCACCTGGTCCTTCAGGGGCACAGTTATCCCATTCAGGACCAGGGAATCTTCCACACCTGCCTGCCTCCTGTCCCCCAAAAACAGTACTTCTGTCTTGTCAGGATTCAACCTCAATCTGTTAGCCGCCATCCATCCTCCAACCGCCTCCAGACACTCACACAGGACCTTCACCGCCTTCACTGGTTCTGATTTAAAAGAGAGGTAGAGCTGGGTATCATCCGCATACTGATGAACACCCAGCCCAAACCTCCTTATGATCTCTCCCAGTGGCTGCATGTAAATGTTGAAAAGCATGGGGGAGAGGACAGAACCCTGAGGAACCCCACAAGTGAGAGCCCAGGGGTCTGAACACTCATACCCCACCACCACTTTCTGAACACGGCCCAGGAGGAAGGAGCGGAACCACTGTATGACAGTGCCCCCAGCTCCCAGCCCCTCAAGACGGTCCAGAAGGATGTTATGGCTGATGGTATCAAACGCCGCTGAGAGATCCAGCAGAACTAGGAAACAGCTCTCACCTTTGTCCCTAGCCCGCCGGAGATCATCAACCAGTGCGACCAAGGCAGTTTCAGTAATGTAAATGAGAAAGGATGGGTTTTAATGATTTATTTAATCAGGATAAAGAGACCTGGTGAGCCTGGAACTTTTTCATCCGTTTTACCGTATTTTTCCATCTATAAGACGCCCTCTATTTTGGGAGACTCTGATTTGGGGACTCCCCACTCTGCACTATTCGTGTATAAGACGAGCCCAGATTTTGAACATAATTTTAGAGTAAAAAAAACTAGTCTTATACATGGAAAAGTACGGTAATTGTTTTTTAACTATTCAGTTGTTATGCTTTTTAATTGACTTGTTTTATTGTATCTTCCTATACAGTGTATACATTAAAACACAGTGTTGCAATGCTCTGCAGTTCACATGGCCACCAACAGAGGCTTATCATGGTGGCCAGGGTGGGGGCAGAGAGGCCCTTCATGCAGTTTTAGCAAGCTGTGTGAAGTGTCTCGCCCCTCCTTTAAAGGGTTGTGGGTCTTGGGACAGGAGGGGCTTGGGTTGAGCTTTAGGGGATAGGTGAGCTGTAAAGGGGAGGAGGAGGGGCTGGTCAAGTGTGGGGAAAGAAGAATGGGGTACGTGGAGTTGATGCCTGGGCAGTAGCCACTAGTATTTTAAATATGTGTGTTTTAATGTTTTGATGGAATTGTTTCTTGTGTGTTTTAATTCTGTATAGATTTTATTATTTATCTATATTGATCTATATATTTAGTAAAAGTTAAACACCGCTTGATTGTAGAAACCTCAGAGGTTTACAAAAAGATAAAACAGTAAAAATCAAGAAAAAATGCACAGCCCTATTTTAAAAGATACAAAATACTAAAAAAAAAAAGAAGTTTGAAATTAACTCGACTTTCTAAGCATCTGGGTAGGCTTGCCCAAACAGGAATGTCTTTAACAGGTGCGGAAGAGAGTACAGGGAAGGCACCTCCGGCTTGATCTCCAAAGGCAGGGAGTTCCAAAGTGCAGGCTCTGCCACGCTAGACGATGGAATCCTTACAGAGGCAGCGGACTGATTTTTATGCTTGGAAACGAAATCAATCAATCAACATCTGAAGATAATTCAGCACAAGGAGCCATCAGAGACAGACAGACCCCGACTGGGTGGGGAGAGGGGGGTGGAGAAAGAAATAGCAAAAGGAAGCAGGGTTTTTTAAAGAAAAAATAATAAGGTTAGTGTTTAGAGTAGCCAGATGCAAACCAGGGTTGGGCTCTTGCACCTCAAACAGCTCTTTGGCATTCTACATAACTTTTAAAGTTCCAGGAGCCTTGCCCCTTTTTGCACCTGGCCACCCTATTTTGTGCTTCATGAATGGAGAGGCCGCCGGCAGAGACGTCTGAAAGTACGTGGGTCATAGGCAGGTAAGATCCTCCCTCAGAAGGACTGGCTTGACCGCAGGTTCCACTGAAAGAGAAGTCCCGAGCGAGCGCCACCCCGGCTCTCGCCGCTCCCTTCCGTCTCCGGAGTCTCAAAAAGCAACCCCGCCCCTTTCCCCTTCTTGCAGTAATACCGCTAACACGCCAGGGGGCGCCCTCCTTTTAAGCCCGAAGAGCAGAGCACAGGTCGGCCCCGCCCGGGCGAACGAACGAGAGGCCGGGCGAAACCACGAGGAGGTCAGTTCCCTGCTGAAAACTGACGCGAATTTATCAACAAAGAAATAACTTCTATTTAAAAGCAAAACAGCAACCCATAACAAGCTGTAACTTTCCCTTCTCAATCTATTGGCATTCGCTCCTAAACGTGCTTCACCTCCCCGACCTACCACTTTAACGCTCCCCCTACCCACCTCGGCATTATGGTACGCCCCGCGTTGTTCCCTTATAAAAAAAATCAAAGAGGAGGCTCGGTTTGGGTGTGGTCATTGAAGAAATCTGGGTGGGTACGCAAATCGCGGAAGGTTATCAAGTGACTGACAGCACTGTCCGGCCAATGGCGCTGGGGCGGGAAGACACCGGCCGGCCAATGGGGGCGCGGACCGGCGGCGGAGCAGGCGGGGCCACCTTCAGTCAGCGCAGGCTGGGGCGGGGCGGGGGAGAGGAAAAGCTGTGGAATGGCGGCCGGCCGGGACAGGCCGCTTCGGTGCTGAGGAGTTCGGAGGGAGGCGCGGAGAAGGCGGCCGTGGGCGGGTAAGCCTCGCTCCGTGGCGGCGGGAGGGCGAGGCGCTGCCCTTTTCCGGGTGTCCGCTGGAGGGCATGGGCAGGAGCGGTTATTATGGGATGGGGCAGTTTTTTTGCCTTCGCTGTGTGGGAAGAGGCTGACACGGGAGAGACCGAGGAGCGGCGGAGGGTCGTGGCGCGGGCGGGGCCTTCGGGCTTTCTGAACAGGAAGGTGTTGGGCAAAGGTGGGTGGGGGATCCGCGGCCCTCCAGGTGCTGCCGGTCTACAACTCCCAGCATCCCTTAGCCTCGGCTGCGCTTGCTGGGGCTGATGGGAGTTGTAGTTCAACTTCATAGAGGGCCGCAGGGTCCTCAGCACCTGGTGCAGGAAGCGGGCTGGGATGGCTACCTCCTCCCTTGGGTGTGTGCCTCGTCCCCTCTACCTTCTTCGTCAACGCCCTTCCTAGGCAGACCCATCTTTCTGTAGAAGTTGTTTCCCCTTTCACTAGGAGCCACTGGTGTAACTTCTGCTGATCGAAGTGGTTTTTATTCATCCCTTCGGCCAAAAGAAAGAAGGATGAGTTAGGGGGTTCCCGGAGTGGGTTCCGAATCACAGGATTAAGAAGGAGGAGGAAATAAGGAAATGTTCGAAAGTTTAGTTGGGTTCTGCTTTTAATAAGGGCTGCATCACCCACCGGTGGGGTTGGGTGAGAGGGTTCCTTTCCAAAATGAGAAACGTTGGTCTTGATTGTGTTGGTCTAAGATGGTTTTTGTACTACGGAGCGTACAAGATGGTATGCACACATGCACGCACACTTCTAAACTGCAATAGCTTGCTCTCTCGATAAATTCTGAAGCAAAGCGCTCTTTCTACCATGCAGTCTCGCACTGCTTTCTAGGTGGAGGAGTTGGAGGTACAGATAGTGTCAAGCGGAGTACTTTGCTGCTGAAGCAAGAGATCGTTTTTTGAGAGGGCAATCCTGTATGTCCTTAAGCAAAAGTAAATTCCAGTGTAAGAACCAATGTGATGTAGTGGTTAGAGCAGCCTTTCTCAACCATGGGTCTCCAGATGTTGTTGGACTATAACTCCCATCATTCCTGACCACTGGGCCTGCTAGCTAGGAATGATAGGAGTTGTAGTCCAACAACACCTGAGGACCCAAGGTTGAGAAAGTCTGGATTAGAGTGTCAAACTGCGACTGAGGTCCAAATCCTCATTCAGTCCGGATGCTTACCGAGTAATCCTGTTCCTGTTGCTGTCTCTTACCTTAACCTACCTGATACTAGGAATGTTGTCTAAGTAAAAACGGAGAGAGAAATCATACCCTGAGCTTCTTGAAGGAAGAGTGGGATAAAAATGAAATAAATCACAATGTAACAATAATAGTTGTGGCCAGTAGGGCCTCCTTCCTGATCAATGTGTTTTGGATTGCAGCCTGACTTTATTGTCACCTGCCCAATGTAACATAGTAAAGCATTTCGCTTCTGTAATGTACATCAATGGCCTTGGCCCAGTATACCTGAAGGAGCGTCTCTACCCCCATCTTTCAGCCCGGACACTGAGGTCCAGCTCCGAGGGCCTTCTGGAGGTTCCCTCACTGCAAGAAGTGAGGTTACAAGGGAACCAGGCAGAGGGCCTTCTCAGTAGTGGCACCCGCCCTGTGGAGTGCCCTCCCATCAGATGTCAAAGAAATAAACAACTATCCGACTTTTAGAAGACATCTGAAGGCAGCCCTGTTTAGGGAAGTTTTTAATGTTTGAAGTTTTATTCTGTTTTTAATGTTCTGTTGAAAGCTGCCCAGAGTGGCTGGGGAAACCCAGCCAGATGGGTGGGGTAGAGAAGATAATAATAATAATAATAATAATATAATAATAATTACACTACCACCCATGCAGGGCAGATGTAGGAAACTTTTGTCCTGCCAAAGGTTGCTGAACTACTGCTCCCCATCATCCTTGGCCATTGTCCATGTTTCCTGGGTATGATGGGAGTTACAATTCAACATCTGCAGGGCTGAAGGATGCCTACACACCTAGCATAGGAAATGCTGTTATATTAAAATGTAAAGTTGCTTTTTAACTGCACTTGGGGCATACTGAGTTGGCAGTGCAAACAATATAAAAGGGGAAAATTCTGCAGTTGCAGAAAATTATTGCTCTCTTGAGAGCATAGGTATGAATGTACCCATTTGTGTGCTCCGCAACACAGCCCTTTTAGCTTATGGCACGTTCTTGGGTTTGCCCTAAAGCAATGCATGTCCTTCTCCATCTCTTTCCACTTATCTGGTAAGCTTGTTTTGGGATTGGATTTCCTATCATTTCTTCCTTAGGGGTTCATCAGTTGCAAGTGATGGGGAAAACCGTTTATGAGTGAGGTGTTACAGTTAAATGTGTTGTGTGATAGGAAGGATGTGGGTACTCTGGGACTGGAAGAAGGGCAGGGTGTTTTTGTGTTTATGATGGTGGAAGGTAGGACAACAGATATACTGTAGGTGGCACAGCTAGGTAAAGACAATAAGAACAGGAAAGGGAATCCAGGAGGAATAAAGAGGACTTTGAATGCGGGTGGGGCAGGCTTCTGACCATATTGAATGTGAGGGTGTTGGTGCAGGAGACAAAGTATGAAGCAAGTCTGCAAAGAGATGGAGACTGTCTTAGTCATTAAAAGCAAAGATAGCTGTGTTGGTCTGTAAGGCTGGTGTGGGGGGGACCAAATGCAAAAGCTAAAGTTGGGCAAATCCTTTTTTTAAGACCAATACTTTTGGTTAGTCCCAATAAAGGTATTGTCCAGCTGTGGATTTTGTCATTTCAATTGTAGGACTCTTGGTAGGAGCATGGTAGATTAGGGAGTCTTTGTGGTTTATGTGGGGGAGGAGCCTAAATTGGGCCCTAGGAAGTCCTGGGTTTTAAAGCTATAAAGTGTATGACAAATGCTGTAGGCATGGCTGGAAGTCTTGGGGTAGTGATCTATGTATTTGTAACCTTAAAGTGTCAGTGTGACATGGACATTGATAGTTTGAGAAAGGTGATCATCCTGTAATAAGAATGGTATCCATGCTCCTTATTTTAATTTCAGATTTATGCTCTATTATAAAGGCAGTGGCTGGGCAGAGATAGAGGAATGTTTGCTTTGGGAGGCTCTTGGATTGTGAAATCCAGGGATACACTGAAAAATGCACCTGCACTCGGTTGGAGTTGTCCAGGTATAAGACTGGATTTTGTAACGTTGCCACCAGCATTGGGGCAATTGTGGTACTCAGTAGCAAGTAATGAGACTCTATGCATCTGCACCTACAAGTTTAGACTTTGGAAAGGGAAGGAAGTTGTGTGCCTGCGGTCTCTCTTGTTGCCCTCAACTTTCGCCGAGGAGGTCAGAGCAGTACACATACAGTTTCCTCCATTTCATTCACACAGCAACCCTCTGACGTAGGATAGGCTGAGGAATTTGTGACAGGCCCAAGGTTGTACAGTGAGCAGTGTGACTGAGTGAGGATTTGAACCTGTTTCTCCTGATCCGAGTTCCATGCTTTGGCCATTACACTGGCAATGGCATGCTGCAGTAGGGGTGCCAGTTCTGGAATGCAGGAATGTTTCCTTTATATGATGAAAGAATTTGTTCCTTTAAGGCCACCTGAAGATCTCTTTAAGAAACAAAGCAGGCCTTATTTCTCAAGAAAGCCTGGTGGATATTATGATCGGCTTGCTCCTGAACAAACCAACAAAGTTTATTAGCATTTTTGTTTATGTGGTATCATTTTCTGTATGTACGTTGATGGAATTTGTCTCCGTGAAACTTGCTTTGCTTGTGAAAATCTCACCCTTTTTGTTGGCACATGCAGCCAGTTGCCCTTACTTGTAAAATCTATTATGGGTGGAATTGTTCTGGAATTTACTTGCATAGTAACCTTTTAAAATGCGTATCAGTTTTCGCTGGTGTGCAGTATTGGCTGTGAAACAATTGTCTGCTACTTATTAATTGCCCTTCACAGGGAGCTGCATTTTGGGTGCTTTTCTATATAAAAATATGGAGATATATTGAATGCTCAGCTAATGTTTGCCTATGTATGTAAGTAGAACAGTGCATAGCATAAGATTGCTTCCCTTTGCCATCAATACTAATATTAGAAATGTCTGAACTCCTTAATTGCCCTAGTACTTTACTGTAAATATCACTGGCACCATTGCACCAGAACTGTCCTTGTTTTTAAGTTACCCCAAGATTCTTTGTTTACATAGCATTAATATCCTTTGCCTTTTTTCTATTTGTGTTATTTTATTTAACGAGAGCCTTTTATAGAATCGTTCAATATAAATTTCCCAAGGACTGTGCAACATAAAACCACAACAATGCAATAACAAAAATACAGTGGTACCTTGGGTTACAGACGCTTCAGGTTATGTGTTTGCGGGTTGCGCACCATGCTGAACCCGGAAGTACCGGAACGGGTTACTTCCGGGTTTCGGCGCATGTGCAGAATTGCCAAATCACGCTTTGCACATGCGCAGAAGCGCCAAATCACGACCCGCATGTGCGCAGACGCGGTGCTGCGGGTTGCGAATGTGCTTCCCGCACTGATCACGTTCGCAAGCTGAGGTTCCACTGTACAGTTTAAACACACACACACAAATCAAAGCTAATAAATAAAATAGAAGTTTATGCGTTGCTACCCATTTGGAATACATGACTGAGCCATTCAAAAATAAATCCCATTTGCCCACAAACATACCTTCCACAAACAGAAAAATAGTATTTGTCATGGTTCCCTGTTAAAGAAGGAAAAGAACTGGGGAACAGCTGGCCAGTGTCTGCATAGCATATCTGTGGAAATGAGTCATCTACAG
This sequence comes from Podarcis pityusensis, assembly GCF_964106645.2. Lineage (NCBI taxonomy): Eukaryota > Metazoa > Chordata > Lepidosauria > Squamata > Lacertidae > Podarcis > Podarcis pityusensis. The sequence goes on along the minus strand of NC_138033.1, from coordinate 24,216,422 downwards.
ACCAAATGGTCTCATACTAGTTTTATTAGAAATTCTATTTCAAGCCATATATAAAGTGTTTGTTATATTTAAGTTCTGATTGCTTTCTGCAATTATTAGTCTGCCAGAAGGTCTTGGTGCAAAGTAGATGCATCGCTTGAATTCGTGGTATACTTCTTGTGCAACTTTTCAAAACTGAGGCTGCAGTCTTATGCACACATACCTGTAAGTTCTGTTGAACTCGGTGAGTCTTAACTTCTGAGAGGACATATATTAGAGTGTCATGCCACTTTTAGGTTAATGTCATGTTGCATTGTATTCTGATAGGCATATGCTATACACTACCCTGAAATACTTTCAGTAAAGGATGACATACAAGTGTTTTTAAACAGGTGGAACAACTGATTTATTCATCACACTTGACTAATCTCAATCTACTATGGTGTCACTCGCATTGTTTATCTTGGAATCCCCAGTAGAAAGGAGTAGGGAGGAACACTGCTTGGGTTATTGGGTGTGGCCATGATTACTTAAGTGTAAAGGAGTGGAGAAGCTTTCAAATCTAGAGTTGGGTGTCTTTATTGTTCTGTAATGAGAAATTCCAATTTGCCTTTTAGCACAGCCTTTTAGATTTAGTTTAAAATTAAATACCTTTGAAATAAGCCTTCCTAAGAGGATGCGAGTGGCACTGTGGTCTAAACCACTGAGTCTAGGACTTGCTGATCGGAAGGTTGGTGGTTCGAATCCCCGTGATGGGGCGAGTACCCATTGCTCGGTCCCAGCTCCTGCCAACCTAGCAGTTCAAAAGCATGTCAAAGTGCAAGTAGATAAATGAAGTGAGCCAACTAACATTAAGAAAACTGAAGTGCCTATCCTTGGAATAAATACTTGTACCTCTTCAGGAAATCATGCTGCAACATGAAAAGAAGCTGCAAGCGCGGTTTAAGAGGGGACTGACTATGGCTCTTAAGGGTAAAGGTAAAGGACCCCTGGCAGTTAAGTCCAGTTGCAGAAAACTCTGGGATTGCAGTGCTCATCTTGCTTTAGTGGCCGAGGGAGCCGACGTTTGTCTGCAGAGCGTTTTCCCAGGTCATGTGGCCAGCATGACTAAGCCGCTTCTGGCAAAACCAGAGCAGCGCACAGAAATGCCGTTTACCTTCCCGTCGGAGCGGTATCTTTTTCTCACAATAAGTCGTGGTTGATAACTTATTTTAAATGAGCAGTGTACCAATGCCTGCTGCTCCATCACACCCCCTGTGTTCCATCTCTAGTGCAAACAAGAGCAACAAGCCAAGACTTTTGGCTTGGCGTTAATGTCCAAACACCAGCATTGTGTTTTATGCCTGTGTAACAAACCATGATCATGGTTTGTTCTTGGCTGGTGTGTTGTTACGTCCTGGTTTGGATGTCAGACTTCATGGCTTGTTACTTCTGCTTGCCCCAGGGGAAGAGCGAAGCAGAAGCAACTAGGCAAGCATGTACTATTACTCTGTTCATGCAAGGTAACCCATTTAACCATAACTTATGGTGATGTGTGAACTAAGTTACCCCATCAGGAGGCAGACACTGGCTGTTAGTGCATTGCTTTATTTGTATTTGTATTTATATGTCAGATTTGCGAATCCCCAGTAGATGTTTTCTCTTTCTCGTGTTTTCAAGGCTTCTTATATTTTGTTTTTGCTTGTATACAAAGTATATGCTGCTAAATTTCATGGTGCCTACTCAGTGCTTAACCAAACAAGAAAAGTTGAGTAGTGCCTAATGGATTGGTATTCCAGTTAATACAGCATTTGTCATACACATTATAGCTTTAAAAAGCAGCTTAAAAATGTAAAACTGTGATGTGGCATGAATATCAAGTCTCCTGCATTGCTACAGTCTTGGAAAAGCACACAACATGCTTCTGTTACAATTGCATAGAGGTTTTTATATCTGCTTAACTGTTGTGGTTCCCCCAAATCTTAAACATTATAGTTTGCTGATAGTGCTGCAGCCTTCTTCTCAATTTGGAAGTGGGCGTAGCAGGTATGAATCTTGCAGTTGAAGCATAGTGGTTGGGGATTATTCTCTCCTTGGCTCCAACCTGGAGATGAGGTTAGGTCCCCTCTCACATTTGCCAAAGGGTAATGGGACACTTGCCAAAGGGTAATGGTGACAGCAGTCACGAAATTAAAAGACGCCTGCTTCTTGGGAGAAAAGCAATGACAAACCTAGACAGCATCTTAAAAAGTAGAGACATCACCTTGCCAACAAAGGTCCGTATAGTAAAAGCTATGGTTTTCCCAGTAGTGATGTATGGAAGTGAGAGCTGGACCATAAAGAAGGCTGATCGCCGAAGAATTGATGCTTTTGAATTATGGTGCTGGAGGAGACTCTTGAGAGTCCCATGGACTAGAAGAAGATCAAACGTATCCATTCTGAAGAAAATCAGCCCGGAGTGCTCACTGGAAGGACAGATCGTGAAGCTGAGGCTCCAATACTTTGGCCACCTCATGAGAAGAGAAGACTCCCTGGAAAAGACCCTGATGTTGGGAAAGATGGAGGGCACAAGGAGAAGGGGTCGACAGAGGATGAGATGGTTGGATGGTGTTCTTGAAGCTACCAGCATGAGTTTGATCAAACTGCGGGAGGCAGTGGAGGACAGGAGTGCCTGGCCTGCTCTGGTCCATGGGGTCACGAAGAGTCGGACACGACTAAACGACTAAACAACAACAATGGGACACTTGTCTATGGTGGTTGAAATTGTGGATTCCTGCTCTTACATCTCTCTTCCCCACTTGCACATTTAAAATGCTGAACTGGCACTTACATGGTTCGATACATTTTAAAGCACCCCCCCCCCCATTTTTTTTAGCACAGTGCTATTGGGTTAAAAGAGTCCATTAGAGGGATAACTTCACTTCCAATAGTAGGTCTGAAAAAATGATAGTAGCAATTTGCCATTGGAGGTTTTCTGCTTTTTTGCATGTCCTAGTCACCAGGATAGCTTTTCACTTACTTATTCCCTAGACACTGCAGCTTTCACAGATGATAAGGCTATTAAGTAGAAGCAGGGGTACAGCTGTACAAGGATCCAGTTTTTCTCCTGGCATTCAATGTTCCTACTCAGGTTTTATTTTTATGTTCTTAATTCTCCCTACATTACTGAACTTTCGGATTCTGATCATCTGTTTATCTCTTTTTTTTCCATGGGCCTGAATAAAGTCTGTGTGCAGTTTATTTTAGCCTTGTATCAACTATGATAGAAATAAATGTCTCCAAACAGATGACTCATAGAAGACAGAGTTGAGTTTTCTCTTGAGACATAGGGAAAAGGGGAGATGGGACTATTGTTCATTTAGTCTCACTTTGCATCAAAGTTCCACATTCCCTGTAATAAGTATAGGATGTCAGGTATACAAGAAAATGCTGAACAAGTATTAAATGTCTATCCAGGATTAATAGACACTCTCATACTTGTTTTTCAGCTTGGTAGTAACCATTAGGTATATTTTATTTTTTACTTTCAGACTTGCTCAAAGTGAAGCTACTTAAATGGAATTTAACTTAAGGATAGTAAGTGCAGTTAAGGTGGTTTTGCTTCTGAGGCTGTTGTTCCCACTTGCTTTCTTGCATTCATTGTCTTTGATTCTCTGCATATAGTTTTGCAGGGGGAAACGTGATACTGTCCTTTGGCCTTCAAGCAGCTTTACAGTGAGATACTCCAAATTGCATCCATGGGCGAAAAACATTCCATGTGGGGCATGTTGCTATGGCTGCAACATGCGCAGAATGCAAGCAGTAGAGCCTAATTGGGAATGAGTGCTGGTACAGTGGTACCTCAGGTTAAGTACTTAATTCGTTCCGGAGGTCCGTTCTTAACCTGAAACTGTTCTTAACCTGAAGCACCACTTTAGTTAATGGAGCCTCGCGCTGCCGGAGACCATTTCTGTTCTCATCCTGAAGCAAAGTTCTTAACCCAAGGTATTATTTCTGGGTTACCAGAGTCTGTAACCTGAAGCGTATGTAACCCGAGGTACCACTGTACTCTCAAGGTTCAACTAAAAAGACCTCTTAAAGTGGTGTAAGAGCAGAAGTGATAGTTCCCCTTTTGCACACATCTGCTTGTATATGCAACAGCTGGTTGCATATATAGCTACACACCTATAATATACGAGTTTGCTGGTGGGATTAGTCCCATAGCCCATTTAGTTTAGCACTGTAACTCAAATAAAGGCCTGTTGTAAGCCATGTGAAACTCACAAGTAGGGGTATGGTGAAGGTAGCCATTTCTTATTTTTCTCTTGCCTTTGATAGTAAGAGGTACACTGTCTCTTGTCACACAATTTCCATTCTTAAGCCATAGTGAAAACCATAATTAGACCTGGCCTTCATGAATTTGTGTAATCCCTTTTAAATAACATATATGCTAGAGGCCATCCTAACATTTTGTGCCAGTGAATTAAAGGTGGTTATAAGTTGAAACTGTCTGATTCTTTTCAGATATATCTTCTCCCCAATCATGAGGACTAGAATCATTCTTTGAGAAAAGTCTTGAGAGACTGAATATCTCAGAATGTCAAATCCTCTGCTACATTCTGTATTCTGTGAGGAGCATTTAAAGGTAAAAAGAATAAAGGTGACTCACAGCCCCGAGGATTTGACCCATTCTCTCCGACTAACCCAGCCAGTGACTTCCAGCAGTAAAACATCTGAATCCTGTTCTGCTAATTCTAGCAGCTTCTGGGTCTGGTTCATTGGAGAAATCTTCTGAAGGCAACTTGCACAAAGGCTTAACTGTGCCTCTGAGAGTGCAAAAGCTGTCTGTTTCCCCAGAGAAATGCCCTTGACCTACCTATTTTACAAAGCAACATTTAAAAAAAAACCTCTGAGAAACCAGAACAGCATCAAGGGCATTTCTGTGAAACTTTGCTTTACGTAAGAGGCTTCAGTTAGGCCTCATTCCCGAGCAAGGCAGATATTATAAAGCCTTCACGATAAAAGGACATAGAATCTCAGGTTTACATTGGTGATGACCCTAGTGCTGTGTGTGTGTGTTTAAAACCACCTCTATTTTAAATTATTTCTGAAACAAATAAATTAAAAAAAGCAACTAATTATAGCACTGGGGACAAGGAATTTCCAGACTAAGAGCATAAATTAGTGGGTTACATAAGCTGTTTTTGAATATATTGACATATAGGTCATTTATTGCAATCTGCCTTCAATAGATGACAGAAGATATAACTATCAAGAAAGTGATCTACAGGCCTCTTGTAATCTCCTGGGTCTGTGCTGCTATATTGCTTATCAACAAATAGTCTTCGATATTTGCAAAGCAGCATTGGGCAGATGGATACTTATTTTCGCTGAGCAGCAAGCTGAGATTTGCAGTTGCTAAGGGTATATAACTTATAACCTTTAGGATAATAACTTTTGGTCTCATTGATTAAATCCAGTGATTTTCTATCTATGGGTGTGGTATGGTACCTTGTTCTCATAGTTCAGGCCTATGGCAAGTTCACCAGATAGACTTAAACTACTTTTCCTTTTCAAACCTTCATCAACACTGGCCAAATCTTACCATTGTGCATCACTTAAGTTCATCAGATTTATGATGCCATCAGTTTAAAAAGTGCTTTGTCTATCTTTGAGGCATGGAGATGTTTTCTGTCGGGGAACCAGGCCAGAGCCTCAAGTTTCTTTCTCTGGTTTCCACCACCCCCACTTCCTGTTCCCATAACTTAATGTCTCTTGTTTCTATTTTTTTCCCAGTAGTAAGAACCTAACTGGCATAAAAATGTAGTAGCACTTTTAAAATTTGCAGTATATCTGATTGATTTCTCAAAAAGTTAAATCTCTCAAGTATTTTTAAAATGTGGAAATTGCAAGAACTGAGACCTGGAAATACTGGTACCTAGGGAAATTTACTTATTAGCTAACACTTTATCATCCTGGAGGGTTTAAGTGAACCCAAAATATTTGCATTGGCTCTTGAAGTTGCTGTTCTATTGTATTTGATTTTTCTGTACATTGCTTTTGTGATTTTTAAAAAAATACAAAATAAATAAATTTACTAAATCAAATCATTGCTATATTCCATGAATTTGTCAAATCCCCTTTTAATGACCTATTGACTACTGTCCATCTCTACCCATCTTGCCTGTGAATTCCATAAACTAATGGATGTGAGGGTACTTGTAGTTGCTTATTACTGCAGTACTTTGAACTACCTCTCTTTTGTAGTTGTAATTGGACTTTATGTCCTCTCTGACATAAAGAACACTATCACTTCCAGTACACCCTACCCTCTTCTTCCTATGCAGCTTTTAGCCGGGAATAAATGTTCCACTGACTTTCTCCATTCCATCAGGCTTCTGATATTTTTACTTTATTGGTGGTCTCTTTTAGCATCAAGTGCTCTACCTCCTCAATCTTGGCTTGGTGGTTTCTAGTTGACTAACAGAATGCTTTAAGAACTGGTGGTAGTCAGTATATTTTAGCTCTTGCCTTTCTGTTGCTCCTGGGTTTAGTGAACTATCCAGTTGCTTGGTTACACGAGAAATAACATCTGGACTACCAAGAAGCTGCTTAGGTTCTTGAATTCCTAGTTTTTTGTTTGCATTTGTTTGTTTGTTTTAAATAATCTTTTCCTCAGATGCAACTACTGTATTTAGCCACTAGTAAGCGTGTCTGTATTTGTGCAACTAAATGTCTCACAGCAAAGACTGAAGAAGAAGCCTAAGATGTTAATGAGGACAGGAGCTCAGATTGCAAACCCACTTTAGCGTAGCATGGTCACTGATGAGACTGGAAGGCGCCCCAAGATTTTTAACCTGGGTATTTCATGAAGTTTTATCCTGATTCCTGTAACTTCTGTTTCTTAAACTGAATTTTATCCTGAGGAAGTAAACATGAGTTTGAAGTATAGATTGCTAACAAAAAATATAATGTGTTCAGAGCTCAACTCCTTTTCTGTCTTGGTACCATTTGTATACAGGCATTCCTGGAACCCACGTATGTTAACGGAGTGTGCATAAGTCTGCCCCACCCAGTTATGCCTTCCCCCAGTTTCATCCCCTTTCTACCTTCTTCAGGGTTACACGTCAGTTGGACACGTGCAAAATCTTTGCCGCCTGTATTCTTATTTGAAATGCTTGAGACAGTTTTGTTTTTTGTTTTAAAGTTGATTTTGTATCTGTAAAAACATTTTAAGAAGATAAAATTGACTGCCATAAATTTTGTAATGTCAAAGGTTGACTTAATAATATGAATGCAGCCATGATTAATTTAAGATATTAAATCTATTCAGGCAAGAATGCGTGTACATATTGTAATGACTTCCTTTTCGTACAATTAAAGTAATTGGATTATATTTAATGAGCTATTTACATTTAATAATTAAGAAAAGACTTATCTTTCCAGTATTCCCTAAGTGCAACAAACGGAAGGGTGGGGGCATTCAGTACTGGGATATAATTAACAAGCCATAAGTTGAAACTGAAAGAGCTGCTGTGGAAAAGACTGCTTTATTCCTGTAATTTAGAATTGCTATTGAAAGAGCAGTGCATAATTTAGAATCTGCATTAAGGGAAAGCATTAAGGGAAAGAGAGCTGACTGCTTCTAGGGACTTTCTTGTATGATACAATTTTGGGCACACATCCTGGAGAATGCCAACAGATAACCATTCCTAGCTAGATACAATGTGAGAGGAAGGAAATGTCTGTAAAGGGAAGATAAATTTTCTGCTTTTTCTGTAGGGAAGCACCCCTCTCTTTTGTAGTCTGGCTCTAGCACATGTAAATTTTAAGAGAGGAGAAGATGCAGGGTATTTCCCCGGTGATGAATGCAGTATGCCAGCCATGAGCAAATGAGAGTGAACTATCCTTAGATGTACTTTGATCCTGGAGTAACCCCTTTTGTAAATAGGTGCATAAAGGTTCTGTCTACACTAGAGCTGGGCGATATATTGCTATATTGTCCCAAACCAGTTTGAAGGCCGTATCGTGATACTGGTTTCATAATTTTTGACCTGGTAATATATTGCGAATCGTGATGTGTGCTATGCAAAAATCACAGTGTAGGAAAAACCATGATGCCAATCAATGCCTGTACATAGCTCCATCCTTATTTCAGACATCAAGATATAGTGGTATATCACAATGTTTAGCTGGTGATGAAAAAACAGGTAACGCCCAGCCTACTGTTCACCTCTACATAGTTCCACCCATATTTCAGACATTGTAATATATCAGTAAATTATGATGTTTAACTGGTATACGTATCACCCAGCCCTAGTCTATGCACACACAAACACACATAGAGAGACGCATGTATGCTAATAATTTGTGGAATGTCTTTGGGCATGGAAGAAGAAACTAAGCAGTTTACAAATGCTTTCTTGTCTGGTCACCTCAAGGTGTTTATTTGTCACAGACAAATGATGATTTACAAGTTTCCTTAATCTCTTTGCAACTGCTGCTGGGATACTGAAAAGCATAGGAGGGTTTTAAGGATGTGCCACCTATGGTACACCAGTTGTTTGTAGCTGCCCATACCCATGTCATTGGAGTAGAGGTCATCTATAGTTGAGGAGGCTTGAAGTGTTCCCCCACCCCTTCACCTGGGAAAGTTCATGGCTTAGTTTATTGCTGACCAGCCTAATCCTTTGCACGTCTTCTCAGCAATAAGCCATGTTGGTCAGTAGCCATAGAATAATGGTTGCATCAATAACAGTTTGAATTCCCTGCTTGAATTTTTGGTGGTGTGGAATATGCTAGTGATGCAGTTTTCACAAATTAGGTGAGCAACTGAAACACACTGTAGAACAATGAGTGTGGAACCCTTTTCAGCCCAAAGGCCACATTTCCTAATGTGGATCTTCTGGAGGCTGCATGTTGTTGGTGGGCAGGACTAGCAGTGAAAGTTTGTGGAGCAGTGGATGTCTCTCTTGCCTTTGTACCATAGGCTGCATTCCAGCCATACAAAAGTCAGAGGTTTCTGTACATACCACGCCTCACCATTATCCATCCAAACAGTCAAGTAACATTATCACATGGATCAATTTTATCCAGCCAAAACCTATTAAGAAGGGCATGGAGCAGGCCCAGTGAGGGGTGTAGTCTGGCATTGCCTAGGACACCTTCCAAGGACCAGATGGAGAGGCCTGGAGGTTTGCATTCAGTCCCCAGGCCTGAGCTTTCTTTCTCTTCTGTAATATATTTGCCAACTAGTTGGACTAGCATTAGGCCATACAAAGTGGCTTCAGTCTGTAGAATTGAATCAAAATCTCTCACTAATAACCTAGGGGGTAAACTAGGTTTCCTTTTTGAGGTTGCACCTCAAAATCCGGTCGCAATCACTGCACAACCAAAGGAGTCATAGATCACGCATGTAAACAGCCCCAACGGCATTGTTTCACCTATTTGCAGAAAGTGTATGTGCCTGTGTGACCCACAAGAGCAAGACTAATCTACTACTCACACAGTATTGTTACTAGCTTTGGGCAAGTGACTTACAGGCTTAGAGGTGGTGTAGGGTTAAGAAGAATCCTACAGTTTATATTGCCAAAACACCAACTTCTCTGTTTGGTTGTCTCCCTCTCCTGCCTATAATGAACTCACTGGCTGGTGATAGTGGTGATCTTTATTGGTCTTTATTATTGCAAATTAGAAATAAGTGAATTGGTATAGTTTGATTTTCTCATTAGTAAGACATTTGCTTCGGTTAGACTGGGGCATGCTGTATTTGCGAAACATGACCAGAAAACAGATAGACTCATTTTTAAAAAGCTGGTTAAAGAACATAAATAGCACTTTTGAGAAGCAGAAGGTGCTGAAGGCATGTTCTCCTCACTGCCTGTTTATTAGTGACGGTTGAAACATGCTGCACATGTGCACACTGCACCTTTTTATGTCCGAAAGATACCTGCTCTTAGACCAGCTCTGTTAATTTATGGGCTTGAGTTAATATTTACCATCCACAGAAATGTGTGTACTAAAATGTCAGAATGGAGGGATGAGTGCCCCTTCCCAGAACACGTTCCTGGAGTCAAACTGGCATTGTGGCTTTGCAAAACATGAATCTGAGAATGAATAACCATTCTGTCATTCTTCATTTAAATGTGCATGCTTTTTTGAAACTTGCTGATATCCAAACATAACACATAAAGTAACAGTTAATCAACCCTTGACCAAGTCAGTCATTAGCTTGTTGACTTAAGTTCCTGTGATACCCAGCTTACCGTGATAGGATTTTTTCCATTGGAAGGAAATATTAGTTTTAATCTAGTCCACACTACTCACTCACTATAAATTATATAACCATTTATACAATGTGGGAAAGCTTTTGCCCCTTAACATTTCCCTTGTCTATCATTTATTGCATCAGTTCTAATATTGAAGGTGCATAATGCCTTGGATGCTTGAATAGCTGAAACCAGCTTCCATGGTTGTAGCTCTCTGTAGCAGGGGTTGTATTGTTTATTGTAGAAAAACAAGCTGCAAGAATGAACATTGTGGAGTCATGGCATATTAAAGGGGCATGGGAGTGTGCCTTGAGTACATTGTAAGCCTCAAAATTATACAGCTTATAAAAATGGCACCTGTTGAACTAATAACTTGAAAGTTGGGATATAGGAGCTACCTGATGGAGTCTACCAATGTGCCAAATGTTGACCTGCTCCATGTTTCCTAGCACTGTTGTGATTGATGGTGCCAAAAAATAATTGTTAAAGCAAGTTTAAAGAGGCAACAACAGAAAGTGCAACTTTGCATAGTGAAGATGATTTGCATGCAGAAATGGGTTGTTTAATCATTTACATTTCAATGCATTTGTTGGCCAGTTGCTCTCCTCACTCCCAAAGGCTCCCTCAGAATTTACATAAAGTATAAAGTTAGACAGTTGAGCTCACTGATCTTAGCCCCACACTTTTTTTTTTTCCTGTTGCAAGACGATGTTGGAAACGGACAGTTTAAATAAAGAAGAGCTGTTCTGGATGAAGATCTTCAGCTCCTCGAGAGAGGGAGGGACATCCAGCTCTTCCAGGACAAGCAGAGTCTGGATGCTGTCAATTGCTGTGTCGAAGGCCATGTTTTCCCATGAGTACAGTTATCGGTAGTACTCTGCCCATCACTTCATCTGCTTGCTGCAGTCTGCGATGGTCTCTCCAGACAAAGTTTTCAGCGGTGAAGTTTTTCCAACTGTTGTTCCAAAGGCTTTCTTCATGCCTTTGGACATTTTACCCTACAGGTACTAGAAATCTTGTCAGTTGGATGAACATTGGTTACTGCAGTTATCCAATTTTAATTGGTAACTTAGTATTTGAGGAATTAAACCTTTGTCTAAATATTTTCATTTGTGTATTAGTTTCCAGTGATTAGCACACACACACGTAAACTGATCAATTTTTGTTCAGGCAAGCATTTTTGTGAATCTCTTAAACAGATTAATATTTTCAATTTGTGAGTACCAGGATGAGGAATAGCCTAGGATTTTCTTAGTGCTGCATTTAAGCCGATTGAGCTGTGAGACTATTACTCTGCTCTGGGTTCCTCCATGAGGAAAGAAATAAAACCTGTTACGAGGGTATAGTGAGGACCACACATGAGCTAACTTCCTTATGATTAGGAAATGTGAGAGGTCAGAGTTTTTGTTTTTTTATTTGTGGTGAATATCCAGGCCTCTTAGGGTTGTTGGGAGAAGAAGATCCTGTTCAAATCACTATAGCTGCCCTTTCCTACCAATTATTATTTGGCTGCTGGCTATAGCAGGGCAGCTATAGCCAGCAATGACAGATGAACCCATGATATTTGCGAAAGAATAAGTGCTCATTACAGGGAGAGAATAAGCGCTCATTACAGGCGGAAAGCAATAGCATGTGGCATCACGTGGTAGTTGCTTCATAATTATCACTCTAGTGCCGATTGCTGAGGCACCTCCCTTAGGTTGCCCTGTAATTCTAGTGCCGTGGATTTACAGCATCCTTTTCTGTGAATATTGCTCTGGGCCCTCAGCAGAACTTTTTGCTGAACATCCTTTTTATTTTTTGGTCTCTGCATGTATTTCCGTGTTGTTTTTATTATTTTTTCCCTGGCCTTTTGGAGTTTCACAAAGCCAAACTTTCTGGCTTTTTCAAGGAGGAACTGCTACTGCTGAGAGACGCTTAAAGCTAGTTGTCTTTTTAGATGTTGGAAGGAACAGTTGGCCTGTGTTGGCAGAATAAAACAGGACTTCTAGCTCTGTGGCCTGATGAGAATTTCAGATTTGATGATCCTCTTTCTCCCTTGCTTCCAAACCTTCTGGTGTGTCTAATCCACCAGTGGGCATTCTCAAAAGCTATCCCTGAGGTTCTGCTTGGCTTTGCTGTTTGGGTTTGTAGGGTGTGTGTGTTGGGGGGGGGGAATTTGCAACTACAGGCATCCCACTTACACGTGATCGACTTGCGTGTGACCGCGTATATGCGTGGAGCCAGGAAATAATGAAAAAATTCCATTCAAATCAGGAAATGGCATGAGGAGAGCTGGAGAGTCCTTGTAGCTCATGAGGAGACTCTCCCCGAAGCCAGAAGAGGACATCAGTGAGGGTGGAGGAAGCCCTGAAGAAACCAGAGGAGCAGTGAGGCTTTGTTTACACTGTTCAACCTCCCTGTCTAACAGCTGGTATACGAGGTAGCGCAGCAGCAGCTGCTCTCCTGCCGGCCCCAGAGCTTCAATTCTAGTTGTGGATATTTTTGGATACAGAATTTTTGGTATGGCAAAAAAAGAAAAAAGAAAAGTGGCAGAGAGGGCTTTTAAAAGGTGTTTAGGAGGTGCTCCCTACTTTACATGATTTCACTCATGTGCGTAGGGCCCTGCAATGTAACCCCCCGTGTAAGTGGGGGGAGGTCTCATCTTTAAAAATGCTCCAGAAACGCTGGCCTTGGGTTCAGGGTCAGGTATCTGAGTTATTGTAAAAGGGCTCAGATGCCAGACCGTTAGGGGGATGGTTTGCTGCTAGCAAACAGCCATTGTGACTGTGCTAGCTTAAAGATGTTTCACACAGATGGTGTTTAGTAAAAGGTAATCTCTCACAGTAAAGAAGAAGTGAAATTGGTAAAGTCCATGTGTGGTTCCTCCCCACCCTTTTTTGTCTTCACTCTCACCTTTAAGTATCAGTGCTAAAGCAGGCTCCCAATTTCCTCTGGCTTACTTGAAGTGGTTCTTACGGTTGTGTTGGGGAGGGTGGGGCATATGTTGGCTTCCTTCCTTTCTGTGTTCACAGATAGCTTTTAAACAAAAAATAACACCCCCCCCAAACAGTTTGGTGCCAAATGATTGCTGCCATGCGGTATCTTTTCTGGAAGGGCATTTGTGATCTTTGGCACTGCGACTGTGTTGGTCTGCTTTGTTTAGGGCAGTTGTTCTCTAACTTTTTTCTCTGGGTCGCACTTTCAGAATAATTTTTTTAATTGATAGAAATGAAATGGAAAACAAAAAGAAGCACCTCCTAGCAGTGCTTGTTTTGTAACAGAACACAACTGCAGCTCCATGTTGGAGTAGATGTCCGAAAGAGTCCCTTCCAACTCTACAATTCTGTGATTCTGTAAAACTTTATAACAAGCATAGGCAAACTCAGCCCTCCAAATGTTTTGGGACTACAATTCCCATCATCCTTGACCACTGGTCCTGTTAGCTAGGGATGATGGGAGTTGTAGTCCCAAAACATCTGGAGGCCCGAGTTTGCCTATGCCTCCTTTATAATATGGTCATGGGATAGTCAGAAAGTAAAAAACAATGCAGCTACATAAGAACATGAATCATTCTCAAAATACAATATTGATTGTTCTTGAATCTTCCCACCACAATTGCTATTTTCTCCTGCCACACCCTTTGAGAACCACTGGTTTTGGGACACATTACCTGGGTACATGCTTATGTGTTTGGTGTTATGCAAGAGTAGCTTCTTCAGCTCATGTGGTAAGTTTGTCTGTATCATGTTTCGAGAGTGCTATATGGGGTTTAATGTTTTTTATATTCTAGGTTGCTTTGGGGCACTGTCCTGTGTATGAAAAAAGGTTAATAAACATAAATAGATAAATAAGCAATATATCTAGCTGTACTTAGCATGTGGTTGCTAGTGTACTCTATGCAAGTGGGAAACTTCTGTCTCCGACATAGCTGCTGTTCAGTGCTAGAAATAGCCAGTAAGTCTTGTATGTGGACCTTTTGGACCACAGCTCAGCCATTTCTGTTTTCTGAAGCTTAAAATAACCACAACCCCACAGGATTATGTCAGCATTATGATTGCCACAGGTCAGGAAGGCTGCTATTGTCGGATCTCTGGTCAAGTACATAACACAGGCAGAGTTCCTCCACCCTCATATTTTGAGGTTACAAAGTCATATGTTGGGAGGGTGCCCACAGACACTCAACAGTCCAGGTGGTTCTTTTCTTTACTATTGCCATGGAAGTCAGGCCTTTTCAGTGTGCCTCCTAGGTATGGAAGCAAGTGACTAATCTTGGAGTGCTTTTACATTGTCTTCTACAATTTCCACAGAACAAACCTGAGGTAAACTTTCAGAGAGCAAAACTTGTGAAGCAAAGATTTATTCTCTTTAGTACTGTTTCTATATGACTGGTGGATGATCCGTCTCCCTGCCCCCTTTTTTTGCTCTGTTGCTTGTGCTTGCACTTTTATTTCCTCTTCCTTTCTTTTATTTTTTATTTTTAAATCCATTACAATCCACTCCTTCCCTTTTTCCTTTTTACATTTGTCTTCCTTCTCAAGTTCTTGCTTATGTATTTCTGATATGCCAAGTTTGATTCTTAGGCTGATTCTTGAGTGTTCCATTTCTACCTCCTGTGATGGTGCAGTGTGTGTTTCAAGGAATCACAGAATTGAAAGGGACTGTGAAGGTCATAGAGTCTAGCCCAGTGTGGGGCTCAAATACATGACCCTGAGATTAAGAGTTTCATGTTCTACCAACTATGTTGCAGGAGTGACTAGATATCCCAGTGTGAGTGTGTGTTCATTAGTCTGGCACAGATTCTGGGGGAAGGGGTGTTCTGAAAGCTATCCTACTCCATATCCCCTCCCCACCTCATCTCCTGTTAAATTTGATAAGATACATAGGCTTGTACCATGCCCATATTTTCCCCCAGTGGGGCAATTTAGGATGGAAAATGGGCAGGAAAGAAAGCACCCCTTCCTCTAGAACTGCTATTCTGACCTAATTTACAGGCCTAACAGCTGTGTATTAAAATGTTACAAAAGGGTGGGGGCTTTATGGGGACATGAGTCCTTCCAGAAGATGGGTTTTGGGGGTTTTTGAGGTTTTGTGTTATGATTATGAGCAAAGAGTACTATTGGAAAACTCATGGACTTTAGAATATGTGGTTTTAATGCTTTAATAATCTTTCAGGTGGTGCATTTGCATGTGGTGTTTATGGACTGTATCACGATTAAACTGCTTAAATCAGTATATGAGATTTTAAAACCTTAATAAACACCAGTCAAACAATAATCAAATGTTATCACAGCAGATTCCAAATCACAATAAAAATATAGAACAAAAAGGGTATCCCTTAAGGTGGAACAGGTATTTTTTAATTAGGCCTGTCACTTGATTAAATTTTAGTGGATGATGCATCCACCTTCTTACCAACTGATTAAATATATATGATTAACAACAGCAATTGAGGTGACCTTTTCAGATCCTAAGTATGGTGTGAATTTTCATTTCTAGTAGGAAAGGCCCTCTATAGCGGCACAGAACATTAAATACCGTGTGTAGAAGTCTGTTTCCACCTGTGTGTGTTCATTTCTAATGTTTGTTATGTGGAAGTTGGCATGTTGTATCTTTGCTTTTCCACTGCAGTCCTGAATTCACTGATAATTTGGTGTGGGTGAATTTTCCTTGTATTTGGAACATTAACATTGTGGTCACATGGGATGCAGCTTGGGATGATGTCAGATATCCACCTAAACAATCACCGGTGCATCTGAGTGACTTTAAACTGTTAATATGCAGTATTCTGTAGTTGTCCTTGGCAGAACTGACATGAAGAAATCTGTTGCTCTGGGAGTGCCTTTGTACTTTACATAGCTAATCACATGTGGTCTTCCAGACTTTTCCTTTGGACCTTCTCAAGTTATGCTGTCTACTGCAGTGTTTGGAATCACTCCATTGTATGACATTGTGTATTGTCCTCCCACCCACCCCCAATACTGCAGCCAATGATGTGAGGGAAGACTCACAACATGATGATTGGCAAGTGATTCTCTAGGGGTGCTATTTGCAGCATTTTGTGTAGTTCCACCTTTCAACAGGAATAGAAAACTATTCTAATTGTAGTAATAAAAAGTCTGATGCTGCCCTTATGAAGAGTTAGAGTTAGATTCAGGTTTAGCCAAGACAATGGTTGACTTTGAGCAAATTTTCTTTAGCCTCAGTTTTCCACCTCCGAATTAGGTTAAAGAGCTGTGCTGCACACAAAAATGGATGAAAGACTTCAGTCATATACAAAGTATACCAACTTTTCTGGCTATGAAAAATAGAAGTCTGTCCTTTTTATCATTTGTTGTGATTATGCATACAGCAAGCTGGCTGACCTCTGCAGTATCCAAGCACAGGAAGACCCATTAAAAGGTGAATGTATTCCTGTCAAGTTTTGCTGGCGCTTCTTGGCTCACACTGTTAATTTCTTGAGATTTTTGTAACCTCATGTTACATATAAAACCTTGGAAGCTGTTCTGTGCCCTCCAGATCTTGAACTCCTCTGCAGTGGCAGGTCAGATTTGGAAATTCAGATTTTTGACTTGGGAGGTAATTAGCAAAAGCTAATATCGGCTTCAGTCCCTTAACGCACTGATAGAAAAGCATCCAGGAATGACTCCTGGACCTCAGAGATAAGCTGCCAGCTGCCACAGAGACTATAAAAGGGTGGTTCAAAGTCAAGCACAAACAGCTGACTTTTAAAAATGATTCTTGGTTTGTTGCTGTTGGTGACAGGAAGTCATGTTCCCCAAGCTGTCAGCTTCCTGCTTTTATTTTTTCCATTCCATCCACAGCAGATCAGAGTCTTTGTCATAAGACAGCTGTCTCCTCCGGCGGAGCTGTTCACCATCTGACCTAGGAAGGGGTCCACCCTTTTCCTTCAAAGAAAGGAGCAAATGAATTTCAGTGTACTCTATTTTCACTAGTTGGATATCTTTTTAATGCTTGTTTTTGTTCTCCACTAGAGCTTAAATTTCTCAGAGAAATACTCTCTTGAGAATGAATGACTTAGGCATATAGGCACTACAAATGGACTTTATATTTGCTAGAAACAGGATTGTATTTTTTTTGTAATTAAGTGGAAAGGAGATAGTGATGAGCAGAATATTCTTATTGGAATGTGTGTATTTGACATTTTTATACTGGAATGCTGTAAAATGGGGGGGGGGATGCTTTCTTCAAGTGTCAGGTTAGCATAACTGCAGATTCTTTGATAGTATAACTTTTGGGAGAGCAGATCAGCACGATTCCCTGTCAAACCCTTTCAAAGCTTGTACTTTAATTCCTAGAGCTTCAGTCTTCGTTTGTCAAGCTATCAGCTGCTGTATGCCTTTGTAAAACTACTCGTGTGCATGTATCTCTAAAACCATAGCTGCTTTAGTGGGAGAACCTTCCAACACAAGGGACTTGGGGTGTGTGTGATGCAGACCTCAGACTGAGAAGCATTTGTTAGCAAGCTTCCTGGTCAGTTAAAAGTGCTTCCTGTTTTGTCCTGAGAGCCCAACTTGTCTGGTGTGATGGAAAATGTTTAACCCTTTCCCAACTGGACTTGGGTTAGTGTTTGTTCTCTACACTCCTCCTGTTAGCCTTTAATAGTTTTGGCTAAATGTTTAGCAGTATTTGAAAGAAGTTGGCTAGATAGATTGGAACACATGGTTTGTGGGACAGATCACAGCAGCCCAGAGTGGGAAGCATCATACAGTGGCTGGCCCCAGCTTCTCTGTAGCAAGCCTTAAAACTGCAGGGTTTTTTATTTTAAAAGCCTAGTTCTGACAGGTGTGTGTGTGTGTGTGTGTGCGCGTGTGTAGAGGGGGAGATGAAAGCAGTGATTTAGATAAAGCTGATTTCTGAGCAGGGAAACGAATGTTGTGCTGCTGGTGATGCCAGCATCTGCGGCTGAGTAATCCTTTTCCTGTTTGCGGGATTTTTTTTCTCTTTTCAGAACGCCGCCTGAAGCTGGTCCACCATGCCATTAGTAACAAGGAACATCGAGCCAAGGCACCTGTGCCGTCAGACATTGCCTAGTGTTCGGAATGAGCTGGAATGCGTGACCAACATCACCCTGGCAAATGTCATTCGACAGCTGGGCAGCCTGAGTGAGTACCATGGCCAGCCTGCCTGCTGCCCTCAGGAGCTGCTAGGCTCTTGATTCAGCTGCCTTCTCTCTCTTCTTGTGTTCCTATTTCTCCCCCATCTGTCTTCCATGGGTAGTGCTAAAAGATCTTCCTATGAAACCTCCTTGAACCTTCTCTCTCCTCCTTGAATTTCTCCCTCCTCTACTCAACCAGTCTGCGTTGGAGAGGGATGAGCAAGGGATGACTGCAGCTGAAGCACAGCTGGAAGGAATACAAGACAGGCAGCCTCCATACAGAAGTGCTGGGCTAAGAACCTTCAATATGTTGAGCACATTATCAAGCGTCCCTCTCATTTGTTTTCTGTATTTAGTGTGCTAGTATTCCTTTTTATCAGATTCCTGTCATGATGCAGATGCAGCTACTTACTGATTTGAAGATTATGCGTGTACCACATTGTATACTGAAATTCCCTCATGGAGACTATGAACCATCACTCTATTTGGTTTCTTCATGCTGTTTATTTCTGCGGATGATGAATATGTTTTGGCTTTTATTTAGCTGGCTTTGTAAAAGGGCAGGATTACTACATGGGCAAAGATTTAAAAAGAGAGAAATCGGCCACTTGGGTCTTTGTTACTCTTTTAAAATCATGATGGGATTGGAGTTGCATTAACTCTATTTCTCTAGACTTTTGACTTTCTAAAATGCTTGCAAAGGGGTCCTCATATACTCTGTGAGGTAGATACTCATTAGAGAGTGCCTGTATAAAGCTATGTAGGGTTAAGGTTGAATAGCTGTGTGAATTGATTTAAATAAAGTTGTTTTTTAATGCACATATTTCCTGAGCAAGCATACCTGGTTGCAATTAAACAATTAAAACAACTGATTTGCAACTTTTAGAGCTTTTTACAAGCAAAGAGCAAAATCAAAAGCCTTTTGGTCATGAAGATATAGGTCTTTTGTTTGGTTTTCTCCAGGTACATGCAAGGATACTAAGCATGAACAAAATGGATCACATATGAGTAAACATCCATAAAATCAGCCTTTAAGTATCCATATCTTTGTAGACGCAAGGGCTAATGCAATATGTATGCGGATGAGCTAGAATCCTCCTCTTGTTAGGTGTCATCTGAGCCTTCCTGTACCTGGGCTGCTGCTTTTTTCCTTTCCAGCATAAGAGAGACTGTTCAAGGAGGTTGGTTTGTGGGCTGCATACCACTTTCTTTTATGTGGTTCCTTGTGGAGTTGCAAAACGTAGTGCGTCTGTTTCAACTGGGCCAGCATACCATGGCTGGAAAGCAATACAGCAAGCCCTCAACCTACGCAGGGGTTACATTCCAGGGCTTGTGTCTAAAGCAAAAATCATGTACAGTGGTGCCCCGCAAGACGAATGCCTCGCAAGACAGAAAACCCGCTAGACGAAAGGGTTTTCCGTTTTGGAGGTGCTTCGCAAAACGAATTTCCTATGTGCTTGCTTCGCAAGACGAAAATGTCTTGCGAGTTCCTGCAGGGTTTTTTTCCTTTTTCCCTTTTTCCCAAGCCGCTAAACCGCTTATCAGCTGATGGCTAAGCCGCTTAACAGCTGATGGTAAGCCGCTTATCAGCTTATCGTTAAACCGCTTATCAGCTGATCCTTAAGCCGCTTATCAGCTGATCCTTAAGCCGCTTATCAGCTGATCCACTAAGCCTGCTAAGCCGCTAATACTGTAGCACTAATCCGCTAAACTGCTAATGGGCTTGCTTCGCAAGACGAAAAAACCCGCAAGACGAAGAGACTCTCGGAACGGATTCTTTTCGTCTTGCGAGGCACCACTGTATAGACAAAACACATTAGGTGCAATGGCAGGTGGGATTAATAAGAAGGATATTGACATGCTGTAATGCGTGAGGAGGAGGGCGACCAAGGTGCTAAATGGTCTGGAAGCCATTATGAGGAACAGTTTAGCTTGGAAAAGAGGAAACTAAGAGGAGATAGCCATCTTAAAATATCTATAGTGCTGTCACATGGAAGATGGAGCAAGCTTGTTTTCTCCTTCTCTAGAGGGTAGGACTCAAACCAATGAATTCAAGTTACAAAAAAGGAGATTGTGACTAAGCACCAGGAAGAACTTTCTGACAGTAAGAGCTGTTTCACGGTGGAACGGACTCCCTCGGGAGGTTGTGGGCTCTTCTTCACTGGAGGTTTTTAAGCAGAGGTTGGATGGCCATCTGTCATGGATGCTCTAGTTGATATTCCTGCATTGCAGGGGGTTGGACCTTTGGGTCACTTCCAACTGTACAATTCTGTGATTGCCGAAGTCTTTTATCCTGGATGCCTGCCTTTCCTTCCCCTTTTAATTGTTTTGCCAAGCATGTGAAGCTGAATGCACACTAGTTAAATGTGAGTAAGTTGCAGGCTGCATCCATAAAAGGGATGGCCTAGGAAGTTGGCAGACTCAGAAATCCCATCTCTGCCTCCCCAGGGATAGGCCAGTTCCCTTGGGTGCACAAGCACCATGAGAAAATAAAATGTGTGTCAAATTCATTAGCAGGTGTTGCTATTTATCAAGGGTATGTGTGCTAATATCAATGGAATGGTTAGGACTGCACCAGAATAAAGCACAGTTCCCACAGTACAGGGTTTCAAAAGAACCATCAGATAATACTGTTTGATAAAGTGTATATAGCAGTGCAGCTTTACCAGACGCACATGCATAGACTCAGACTGTATATCAGTTGCACTGATAACTTAATGTGCAAATGCATAATACAATATCAATGCACTTTTCTCTCTTTTCATGGTGAAACAGCTTGAAATGTAAATGTGGCTATCCAACACTATAAATGGACTGGTTCAGTTCCATGAGAGTGGGAATAAATGTCCCTTCAAGCAGGTATGGGCAGAACATAGCTCTGTGGTTGAACACATGGCATTTAGAAAGTCCCAGGGTCAATCACTGGCATCTCAATGTCAAGTGATCAGGTGTTGGGTGGTGGGAGCTATTTGCCTGAAGCATTACATTGCTGCTGCTAATCAGAGTACATAGCACAGGGCTAGAATTTATTTTGACTTTATGTAAGGCAGCTGTGGGACGCAGGTGGCGCTATGGGTAAAACCTCAGTGCCTAGGACTTGCCGATCGCATGGTCGGCGGTTCGAATCCCCGTGGCGGGGTGAGCTCCCGTCTTTCGGTCCCAGCTCCTGCCCATTTAGCAGTTCGAAAGCACCCCCAAGTGCAAGTAGATAAATAGGTACCGCTTTATAGCGGGAAGGTAAATGGCGTTTCCGTGTGCTGCGCTGGTGCCGGCTCGCCAGAGCAGCTTCGTCACGCTGGCCACGTGACCCGGAAGTGTCTCCGGACAGCGCTGGCCTCCGGCCTCTTAAGTGAGATGGGCGCACAACACTAGACACGACTGGCCCGTACGGGCAGGGGTACCTTTACCTTTAAGGCAGCTGTATCTTCATATATACACTGAAACTGATTCCCTTGACAGAAGTCTAGTTGCAGTGCAGGCACCCCTTTTTGTGTGAGGGAATATACCATAAAAGCAAGTAATCCACAAAGCTGTTTAGGGGAACTCCTGCTCTTCATCCAGGTCTAACTAACAGTGAATATTGTTTAAACGTCTCATGTGGTCTTGCTGACAATGAGAACCCACTGCTAGCAATACTAAGGAAAACAAATATTCTAAGTT
The DNA here is from genome assembly GCF_964106645.2 of Podarcis pityusensis. NCBI lineage: Eukaryota > Metazoa > Chordata > Lepidosauria > Squamata > Lacertidae > Podarcis > Podarcis pityusensis. The sequence goes on along the minus strand of NC_138033.1, from coordinate 24,194,459 downwards.
ATTTTGTTGTGCCCACAGCTTTTATGGATGGGCTTTGAGGCTGGTATATCTCTGAAGTCTAGAATCTGTATACATTTTGTAGCTATTAGTAGCTGAGGCTCGATTGGTGGCGATGCTGAAACTGAATTGCTTTCCCAGAGTTTCTAGCAGCTGACTTACAAGATTCCACTAGCTGCTTCTGCTTTCAAGGCAGCATCACCTGTCTTGCTACCTTTGCTTCCACCTAAACGTATTAAAGTGTTTTTCCTTTAAGACTATTTACAGTGGTACCTCTGGTTGTGGAAACCTTGGGATCCGACCTGGAGCTCCGGAACGGATCCCGGGGTTTCCGCAACCAGAGGTGCCTGTTTTGCGCATGTACACAGCGTGATAGAGTGCTTCTGCGCATGCGTGAGCGGCGAAACCCGGAAGAATACTTCCGGGTTTGCTGCTTTCGTAACCTGAAGTTTACGTTACCCGAGGGTACGGTAAGCCGAGGTTCTGCTGTACTCACAAAAATGGTGAATTTTTGTACTTGTAGCCTGCCTTTCAGCCCTCTGGGACCTTCAGGGCTACTCACTAGATTTGACACTGCTTGGGGATGAGGATCTCTCTTCTTTAAATCCTTCCCTGATTTCCTTTTGTTATACTTTAAGATTTACTTAATCCACTGTGCTTGCATGAGAAGTTGACCTGCAGAGCTAAACTGAATACTGAATGGTTTACTTTGCTTTGTTGGCTTCTTAAATACACCAAACACTGGTTAGGCTACTTGGGTACCAGTGGGAACTTCAAGTGTTCTGTAGTTTTGAATTTCATCTTTAAATTTTAAATTGCTTAACTTCAGGTTTCTTCCTTCAGAATACTTGTTGTAAGTGTCTAGTCTGGCAGGAACATTAACATCTCCCAACTCAAATTCAGAGGCATTGTTTTCAACCTTGAAAGCACCTTGCTTTTTTTGTGCTGCCACCTGCAAGTAATAAATGACTCTGTGCCTCTGAAAGAGAGCCGAGAATCGGGAGTTTCTTTTGGCAGCATTTAATGAAGTGAGTCTTTTTGAGCTTTTAGAGGACAATGAAATGTAGCTGTCATTGTGTGTCTATCCAGTAGACCATCCTAGAAGCTAAAGAGATCACAGACCCACAAGATGAAGGCTAAATGCAACAATATCATCTGATTCATGGCTGCCCTCCTTCTTTATTACTTTATGGAAGTCTTTAAGTTTTTTGTTTCGCTTCCTTCCTTGTTTAATGATGCTGTGGAAGGGTCACGTTTACCTAGATTGGTTTGTAGACTTTTTCCCTACATGGTTTTCTTGTTACAAATGTCCTGATTAGGAGAGCAAAACGTGACTGTTTCCAGTCATTCCCTCCTGAGATAAGGGGGCTAAAATATTTATGTATAAATACTTAGCACACCTATGCATGCACATACAATTTCTGGCACTCCCCTACCAATTGACATGTGGGGTACATAACAAAACTATAATGAAAAAGGAGCCTTTGCCAGATTGCTTTATGACACACAGAGAGCAAGAAACTGTGCATTTAGAATTATAACACTCTGCTATTCTTTTTCAGGTAAATTTGCTGAAGACATATTTGGAGAGCTTTTTACTCAGGCAAACACCTTTGCCTTTCGTGTAAGCTCTCTAGCCGAGAGAGTTGACCGCCTTCAGATCAAAGTTACTCAGCTGGATCCCAAGGAGGAGGAAGGTAATGGTGCAAAATTGATACACTTTTAGGCCAACTACGCTAAATTGCCATAGCAGCAGCTGTGAAATGCTTGTGGACTTGGAATGAACTTGACACCTGCAGACTGTCAGAGTGTGGTCAGCTAACTTGCTTATCACCCCATGGATGTGTGTGTCACTTGGTAGTAATGGCAAAAGTGAGGACCTCTTGCTCCCCTGCTCTGCAGGTTTAGGGACACACATGCATAAGCCTGATACAGCAGCAGGCACCTTTTTCTTCTTGCAGCTCCCTCCAAAGAGCTTCTGTCCTCTCCTCTTAAGTTACACTGTTTAGTTGTTCCTGCAGGCTATGAAAGTTAGCTGCAGGGATTTTGGAGAAAGCTGAAATTGGAGTTCATGAGGCTTAATGAAGCAAAAATACAATCTGTAAGGATTCTGAGCTTTATTGGCCTCCAGAGATTTTTAGAAGGTGGTAGTTTTTGTCAATAACCATAATTCTCAGTTGTAATAAATATGTTCCAATACTTGGCTATTTTTTGACTGGTCATTAGACGAAAGAGGGGGTTTGGTTTTTTATGGGGGTGGGTGGAGGTGAACTGGTCAAAGGCCAATTCTACTTGGAAGTTTTTCTGAATGCATATAGATCTTCTCTTTGATTAAAGGGGGTTTGTCTTTCCCCCCATGTTCTGTTTTTATGTGTATGTTTCTTTTTAAAAAGCGTAATTTCAGGGGATGCTGTCTTGAAAGCTTTATTGATGTGGCAGAAGGATCCCATGTTGTGACAGCAGAGAGTATTGAGAACTATAACTGGGCAAACATTGGCTTAGGTTGTGTTTGAAGTGGCTTTATTTTCCTTATTCTTTCATTTCTCTCCTCTTAGTGTCTCTGCAAGGTATTAACACCAGGAAAGCCTTCAAAAGCTCCACAACTCAGGACCAAAAGCTCTTTGACAGAGACTCTCTCCCCGTGCCTGTCCTTGAAACTTATGGCGTTTGTAATATGCCTCCACCTCTTAATATCCTCTCATCCTACAGGTAATGCACCTTATGCTTCTAGCTAAGTGGGGAGGCTGCCCGTTCAGTTGAGAAGGTAATGGACCTGCTCTGAAAGGGCTTTCTTCTGTAAAGACTGTGGCGTGGTCCAGCTAGCCCATAAGAAAACCTGCTGACTCACCAAGGGGCCAGCGGACCTTCCTTACAAAGGCTAAAATGTCTTGGCCTTTTTAGTTGAGAGAAAAGTTGATGAGAGTGGAGGGCAAAGACCACACAATACAGATTTGTAACATTAATGGGGAAACATTTTCTGCTACAGTACTAGAACACTCAGTTGAAATTAGGAACTGGTTTTGAAAAAAGAAGAAGCACTACTTCACACAGCATGCAGTTGACTTCTGCATCACTCCCACAGTAACTGGTGATGCCTTCTAGTCTTAGAAAACTGTTAAAAAGCAGTAAACAAATCTGTGTAATATAGGGCCCATCTGTGGTGGGTAGCCATGATACGTAAATGAAACTCCCATGTTCAGAGCCTGCCTAGCCTGAGTGTGCTGGAGGTGTGCTGTGCATATGAGACTCTAGAGCCAGCTAGCCAGTCGCTGCTCAACTAAGTGAGTCTTTGCTGCAATTCAGCAAGATGGTTCTTAACATTGCCTGCTCTGCATTGGAGGGATGTCTAATGCCATGAGCCTGCAGACTGGATTTCCTTTAGCCAAACGGCTCAAGGGCCATATTTCTCCACCCGCGGCAGTAGCATAATTTCATGCTCCTTCTGCACACCCTTGCCAGATCAAGCATTTGACGGAACAGCATGTGCAAGGTGGAGAGTCAGAACAGGAGGGTTGCATGGTACATCCCTACCTTGCAAGTGCCCCTTCCAGTGGGAAATAAGCTGCCCCTGCCAACGGAGGCCTTTTGCTTTCAAACGCAGGATATGTCTGTCCATGAGGTCTACACTGGGCATGGGGAAGTGCTTACCTAGCAGCTCCCTATATTATTTCCTGATGTGTTTCCCAATGTGCTATGGCGAGAGGCTGCTATTTAGTGGTAGTGCTCACACTTTCCATGCAGAAGGATCCAGGTTCAATCCCTGGCATCACTAGGTAGAGCTGGACTCTGGCCTGAAACCACGGAGAACCACTGCCAGTCAGTGTAGACATTATGGAGCTAGATGGCGGGGGTCTTATGTGGCCTGGAGGCCTCCATTCAGCTCTCCCTCCTACTGAGGTTATTTGTAACTTCCCTTTTGGGAATTTTGAGAATTGATGTGCTTTGTGGTATAGATTTGTAGTCATAGCAGTAAATAAGTTTCTGTGGTGGCAAGCCTAGCATATAACTTTGGTGTTTGTTCATACAAGCTCTTTTGTGTAATCTTGCTGTTCCTTTCTTACTCCCTTTGTGCAATTTGCAGTGCATACATTTGCACGTATTATTGCCTGAAGTGGGTGCAGACAGTTCTTCTGAAAAGTGTGATTGTCTGTTGGTCCTTTTGCATCTCCAGAGACTGATACATCCTAAAGGAGAATGTGCCAGTGATACCAGACAGCTTTTCTTTGCTTGCTATCTAATTATGTCATGTCATCTTGTGAAGATAGTACACATGGTGCAATCGGAATGGGATCAGGGTTAAGAAAACACATATTTACTCAGTCCCCATCAACAAATATCTTTTGAATAGGTAAAAAGTAATTACTGATAGCTGGAGGCAGCTGTCTTTGAGATGCGACTGCACTGCAGTGGAGGTGTGTGGCTGTGAGCTAGTGACTGAGAACCTGTTTCCTCTCCATGATCAGGGACTTTGGGGTGTCCCATCCCCAGACTCTACAGTTTAAACAGGTGTCTTGCTTCTTTCAGGAGCAGCCCGATGGGCGGAGTATAAATAATAAATTATTATTATTATTCCTTCTCAGCCTACTTATTAGAGCAGAGAATCTCTGCTCATCTTAGGGTGGGTGGGAAGAGTAGAGAAAGAAACCCACCTAATACTTAACACCAGTTTTAATATACTTTCAGGTGTGGCCTCTTCCACTTTTCCCCTCCTCTTCCTTGCTTGTCTTAGAAACTTAGAAGCTGTCAGCCCAAGTTTGGAGGACTTGCAGCCTCTTATCAGCCCCACACTTACTGAGCTGCAGCCCATCTTGTCTGATTGGACTACTTGTGAGAAAGCAACCAGTTTAGACTCTTTCCCACATGGGAGTCGTAATCCAACAACATCTGAGAGGGCAACAGGTTCTCTAACCCTGATGAATACTGTGAAAAATTGCCTTCTGCACCTGGAAGGCACAGCAGGTGCCCTAGCTAGTGCAGGATGGGATGGAAAGATTCAATCTTCTTCCACCTGCCCCAGACGGTTTTTAAAAAAGAGGTCGGGGGATGTTTTCATTCTTGGACCACAGCATTTGCATCTGAAATTTGGTGCATCTTAGTTGGGCTTTAGGTAAACATTTGACTATCTTGTGGTGAGTCAGTCCCTCTCTCTCTCTCTCCCCCACCCCCTCCTAGGGATGACGGCAAAGAAGCACTTAAATTCTATACAGATCCGTCATATTTCTTTGATCTTTGGAAGGAGAAAATGCTGCAGGACACGAAGGATATCATGAAAGAGAAGCGGAAGCATAGGGTAAGATGAAGGGTACCTTTTGCTCTTTGTGGGTTTTTTATCCCTTAAACAGGGAAAGGCAAGATATAAGATATTGCCACTGTCTGAATCCAGGCAGCCCTTTTTTGAAGTGGACATGAACACACAACAGGGTTGGTTCTTTTTATTTCAGTTTAAGTAGATAAAGTGGAATCAAAACTGCATCATTGGGTGTTTGTACTGCGACAAGTCATGCCATTTATTTACCTGTGGAGATAATATTTAGAGGCTCTTCACAAATTCCAGTGTGGTGTTAACATCTCTTCATTGAATATAGTGAGATTTGCATCAGAGTAAACACAAATACATAGGATTGGACTACAGAAAAATCTGGCTTTTGTACTTATTTGTTGTAACTCATCAAGGCTGTCTTTAACATTCTGGAAAATAATTAAGTGCATTAGGAACATTTTCCTTCCTTTCCTCTGCAGTGTGTCAGTTGTGTTGGGATTGTGCTCAGATGAAGCATTCCAAAACTAACCCCTTTTCCCCTGATCTGAGGCCTGCAATCCCGGGGGGGGGGGGGGAGATAAAGGGGAAGGACTGAAGCCCCACTTATTTTCCAAAATGTCCATGGCAGAGTGGCAGGGCGGGGAGAGAAGGCAAATGGGCTCCAACACAATATGCTAAAAGGTGTTTTCTCTGAACCAAATTTTCACTCTCCCTCTCCTTGATCTCTTCTGAGGCAAAGGGAGCCATGCTTCTCTTTTGCTTTGAAAGGGATTGTGGCTCTCCAGATTGTGATTTTATGGCACGTGCATGAAGGTAAAGGTAAAGGGACCTCTGACGGTTAGGTCCAGTCGTGGACAACTCTGGGGTTGCGGCGCTCATCTCACTTTACTGGCCGAGGGAGCCAGTGTACAGCTTCCAGGTCATGTGGCCAGCATGACTAAGCCGCTTCTGGCAAACCAGAGCAGCACACGAAAACGCTGTTTACCTTCCCGCCGGAGTGGTACCTATTTATCTACTTGCACTTTGACGTGCTTTTGAACTGCTAGGTTGGCAGGAGCACGTGCATAGTTGCAGACAATTCAGTATAGAAGGAGTTTTTTGAAGGTAAGAAGTGAACACTATTGGTCTCTTTCACCTGAGTTGCAGGCAGAGCCTTTTGGGAGCTGGGACACAAGGTATGGCATACTAGTAGTTTCTCCTATGTCCTATGAAGTCTAGGGTGAGGGGCAGCACTTGGTCATCTTTGTGTCTTTTGTTCAACATCATTGCAGGTTATTGTGGTAACTCATAATCCTTTTTATATATTTTCTAGAAAGAAAAGAAGGATAATCCAAACAGAGGAAATGTGAACCCTCGGAAAATCAAAAGCCGGAAGGAAGAATGGGAGAAAATGAAAATGGGACAGGAGTTTGTTGAGTCGAGGGAAAAACTTGGACCAGGAGGGTAAGAGCTTATTCAGCAAATGGTCTGCTTGGTTGATCTGAATATGATCCACATCTGCTGTTCCTTTGGTTTAACATTTCAATGCCACTCTTATTGTGGCTTTTACATTCTACCAGTAATCTATTTGGTGATGAGGTTTTATAACAAGTCCAGGAGTGAAACGTTTGTCATAAGTTTGCAACTTGCTGCATGTGTGTGGTGCTTAGGGGAGGTTACTTAAAATTGGCTGAGAGTCTTTAACGAAGTGTTTTCAGAATTTGATTATCCTTGGGCTGGCTTCAGTGCAAGCACAGCAGAAGTGCAAAAAACAAAAATGCAAGGAGCTTGAGGTTTCCATTTCTTGAATAGCAGCCCTGTGTCACATGGCAGCCCACGTGGAAACTGGAGGGGCTCTCTGGCTGCTTGTGATCTGGCACAGAGGTGGTCTGTTGCTCAAAGCAAAGTCAAGATTCGTATTGAGCATGACCCACCCATAGGCATGCCTGAAGCAGCTTTTCAGATCCCAGCCCAAGTCAGTTTTCTGTATCTCTGGTACAGAAGTTCAAGGGCTTGGAAGCTGATTTCCCCACTTCTCAGATCTTCTTGATTTTGATAGCTGTCTGCAGGAGTCCTGTCTCATTCTGCTTTCACAAAACCCTCTTCCACTCCCAAATACTGCATGTTTATTGATTTGCATAATTCTGAAATGGGATAAAACGAAGAGGAAAATGAGCAGCTTTGTAATAGATGTTAAGTACATGATAGTGGGTGCATGTAACTGCATGCTATACAGCCTGATGGATCGTCTTAAGGTAATATCTGCTGAACTTGCATACTGGTGCTTGGAGCCATTGCAAGTGGTAATAGGGACTGAGGTAGCTGCTCCTGGTATGACTTACTGGAATTAAGGTCAGAGCATGCTCTCCAAGCTGGCCATTCTTCATGAGGAACACAGCCATTTATAAGAAGAGAATTCTCCCTGCAGAATCCAAATTGAAGGTACTTTCTTCACTCTAACTTGGCCACAAGCTGTGTGTTCCTGTTTGGCCCACTCATGACTGTAGAGGTGGCACTTCGGACATGGCGTTCTGGCATTCAGAACAATTCCCAGCTGGTTAGCTTGGCAGCATTCTAGGCGGTAGCTTTCTACCCGGAGAGATAAGCACACAAGATGATTCTGGCTCTTTCTGATACTCTCTTAACAGAGAAGGGAGGGATCAGAAATGGAACCGTTTAGTAGCCTTTCTCCTTTTAGTTGAATCAGAGATTTAATGGAACTGTCCATTTCAAGGTTGAATGCCACAGCAGGTGGGGAGAAGATGGCAGGGACCAGGTTTAATGGCCACTTCCCCTATAAAAGAATGTGGCCTTCTGTTTTAGACCCATGTAGTATGAAGCTTCCGCCCATTTTGCATTTTCCAAGCCTTCCTTTTAGGAAAAGAAACCCTCATTTTTCTTCCATACCACTTTCTTGTTTGTGGATTTTGCTTTTAGCTCTTGCCTTAGTTTCCACAGAATTTCATAATCGTAGTCTGAAGAACACCATTCCTGCCCTTTAAGTGAGTGGACTGGAAAGCTGTGTGCACTCAGGTTGTGGATACTTGTTTGTTCCTACTTGCTGTCCCTTTAAAAACATTAAAAACATAGCTTGTCTAAAGCTGCTCCTAAAATTGCAAGCATTTCTGTTGCAAAAGAGAAGCCTTTGGCTGTGCTGGAATGGAAGGATGATTGGCAAAGGTGTGTCCTTGCCTTGCCTCTTTTCCAGTGTGCCGTCTTCTGGGCCCTGATCTGAAGGTTATTAGAAAGGGCTGCCCTCACTATCACACTTTTCAGAGTCCCTCAACATGTGCCTGCTAGCCCCTGTTTTCCACACTGATGTGGTCTAGTGGTGAATTGTAAATGTCAATTAGATAACTTTAAAGGGTTTTCTTAATTGTTCAGGCAAGCAGGTGAAGCTTCAGTAACTGTGTATTTATGTCCATCACCTACAGCTGGTACCTGTCGGCTTGGAGACATATAGCAAATTTGTAAAAACAAATGGAGCCTATATCTGAATCGGGTGCAGCACTACAGACATAATGCTGGCCACACAAATGAGTGTTTGTGATTTGCCTGAGTTGGTGTGATCATGGGCAGGCTCCCAGGACTGCACTTCCCACCTTTGGCAGGAGAAGGTTGTTTGTGTGAATTATTCACCAGTGGTTTATCTTAAAGCAGTTCCTGTACTGGACACTTCACTATTTCTAACTGAATCCAATCTGTATATGGCCTAGATCACTTTCAAATGTGCAGGTAGGGACAGTTGGAGCTCCTAAAAATTGGTGGTCCTTTGGAGAGGACTTCCTAAATGTTCAGAACACACATCGCAAATACATGTATGCACATATATTCCTTTCTAGCTCCTCCTGCCTGGAAAAAGTATGGAATATGCAGCCCCACCTCACTCTATGAAGATCTGACGCAAGGAGAGCAATCTGGGGAGCTGGAGAGTCCCCTCTATACCAGTGTTAGAAACTGAGATATGAAAGCTAGGTGCTAAATGGCACATTTAAGATAGGTTATGGGTGCAACAACAGAATGTCTGTTGTTGTTGTTGTTGTTGTCGTTTAGTCGTGTCTGACTCTTCGTGGCCCCATGGACCAGAGCACACCAGGCACTCCTGTCTTCCACTGCCTCCGGCAGTTTGGTCAAACTCACGTTGGTAGTTTCGAGAACACTGTCCAACCGTCTCATCCTCTGTCGTCCCCTTCTCCTTGTCCCCTCAATCTTTCCCAGCATCAGGGTCTTTTCCAGGGAGTCTTCTCTTCTCATGAGGTGGCCAAAGTATTGGAGCCTCAGCTTCAGGATCTGTCCTTCCAGTGAGCACTCAGGGCTGATTTTCTTCAGAATGGATAGGTTTGATCTTCTTGCAGTCCGTGGGACTCTCAAGAGTCTCCTCCAGCACCGTAATTCAAAAGCATCAATTCTTCGGTGATCAGCCTTCTTTATAGTCCAGCTCTCACTTCCATACATCACTACTGGGGAAACCATAGCTTTAACTATACGGACCTTTGACGGCAAGGTGGTGTCTCTGCTAGACAGAATGTCTAGGCACGATATTTTTTATAACAAGAATACAAAGATGAAAATGAATAAACTGCAGCTAAAATCTTATGTTCATTTTTCACATGGTCTAGTCCTTCTCCCCTCCCGCCTAATATTCTTAAGAGGGGCTCTTCTTCAGTCTTCAAAGAGTAGCTGGAAGTGGAGAGGCAGAAAAAGGTCCTCCTTTCCTTCTACTCTGCAGTTTTAATCTGAAATCTTAAGCGCAGTACTGTGCCTAGAGCTTAGAAACTGCTCGCGCTAATTAAATTCCCTGTCACAAAATGCACCTAGAACAATGTGAGTTTCGAACACTGCTGCATACTAATCCCATGCCAGTCTATTTCACCCACTGTTTCAATTTTGTGCAAAGGCTGTAAATTGTTCATGGCTGAAGATATGCAGCAACTTATTTGCGTAAAGTTATTGCGGTCATTATCCTCTTAAAACAACAGTGCATATATGCACACAGTTTAAAAATACGCTTTCTTCACAACCACAATTTAAATAATTCACTCTAAAAGAAAATATGAACTTTTTTTTTGTAAAAGGTTTGTGAAAAGTTCCCTGTCTAACCCCTCTCTTCCAAATAAAAGCTTTATTTCAGTATTATATGCAATATCTCATTCTAATGAGTCAAATTTATATGTGGTGGTTTCCTTTTTTAAAGCCATAATCTTTATTGAAATTTTAAGAATACATAATGAAAACAAAATAGACGAATATAAAATGTTGACTAAGCAAAAGAACCGAACAGTGGGAATGTGCGTAAACACAGCTCATAGAACATGCAGTTGTAACAGTAGGGGACACAACTTGTATTTTAATTTTGTTTAATTAATAAACTCCATTCTCTTGCTGCTTCCCGTGTGATCTCATAATGTTCCCCAGCTGCAGCTGCCCTGCCTTGCACACATTAGCAGGAGAGTCATTGGGATTGAAAGTCTTTTGACAGGGGCTGTTCTCTGACTCTTCATGGGCACACAGCACCACTCTGGTACTGAAAATGGTAGCCTCTTACTAGACTTTCAGTCCAAATGAGCTGGCAAGATGCTACAGTTTTCAGTACCAGAGTGGTTCTGATCTTGATGGCATTGTTTGTATTTCTTCCTGACTTGAATGTTCTGGAAGTACTATTTACTTGGGGTCCATTGAAGCCTTGGAAGGGAAGGGTTTTTTTATCTGATGTAGTCCATCTTGTCCATTTGCTGATTTTTAGATACCCGTCTAATATGGTCTATCAGAATGGTAGCATTGGTTCCAATGAGAGTGTTGATGCCAACTACTACCCCCCGCCTCCGCAGCCAGATTCACCACCACCTCCTTTGTTCACAGAGGACAGTCTTCCACCACCACCAATGGAATTTAGGTAAGCACCACTGAAAGACTACAATCAATGGAATGAAAGAAGCAAGCTGTTTTGCTTTTCCATAAAACAAGTGTTCCCAATAAGACCACAGTGAGCCTGTCATATAAACCCCATCCATGAAGCTTGTAGTGGTAGCTTGGGAGGAGAAGTGCCCATTATTGTTTTTTAAGCAATCCACAAAACACCTCACAAACAAGGGTGCTGCCTCGTGGTTTCTTGCCAGATACTGCTTAGGGTTGTGTTGCGCAGCACATTTACCCTTCATGGAGAGATCAGATTTCCTCCATGTTAGACTGCTATGCGCAGCCCAAGTGTCTTCCCATGATTGCCCATGACTGTCAGCCACTGTGAATCCAATTGGTGAGGAAAGCTGTAGTTACTCTCCAGACTGGGGAAGCGTTTTACTAAGAGGGAAAGTATACTACTCCTTAGGGGAGGTCTGTGGAGGAGGGGGGGAGTTTAGGTGAGAATTCACATACAGTGGTACCTCGTCTAGTGTCTGCCTCGTCGAGTGTCCGCGGCAAACCCAGAAGTACCGGAATGGGTTACTTCCAGGTTTGCCACTCGTGCATGCGCAGAAGTGCAAACTGCTCTGCGCACGTGCGCAAACGCAGCACTTTGTCCAGCGTCCTTTTCTGCCCAGCGACCTGGGCTCCGGAACAGATCCCGGTCGCAAAACGAGATACAGTACTGTATTACTTTTCGTTACCACGAGGGCTTCAAACTTTAACTTACCTGAAAATCGATGTCTCTGTCATCCTGACATTCCTATGCAATTTTGTGTTAATGTTCCATATTCCTAAATCAAGTTCCGATAGGTTTCCTTCCCTCTTCAGGGTTGCTTTAAGAGTGGTTCCTGTAGCTATCTTAGCTGGAAAATGCTATTGTGGAATGGTGGGATTCCAAGGTACCAGCATTTTCTGGAGCTGGATTTAAAACAAACAAACAAACACACACACCCTGGCAACAAGAATTTTTAATCTTTTGAGCAAGCTGTGCTCAAATACTTTCACATGTGTGCATGTGTTGGAATACTTTCCAAAGTCAGCCGTTGGATGCTAAACAGAATATTGGAACATAACTCCCGAACTCCTGGATCTCTTAGCCAAGAGTGATCTAATAAATGAAGCAAGTTACTATCAGGAAAACCTGAGAAATAGTGCTTACCCTTTTCCAGTTTATTATATTTGCAAAACTCATGGGACATTTTCCCCCCTGTCTCCTTCCCAAATCTCTACTTTCAACAGCTATCCAGCACAAAACCAGAGTGGTTCTGGAGGGCTGAGAAAACCCAGCCTAGTCAGCCCAAGCCACCCTCCACCAGCTCCACCTATTGGCTCGCCACAGGGTGCCAGGCCAGGATTTGCACCACCTCCTGCACCGCCGCCACCACCGCCGATGATTGGTGTTCCTCCACCACCTCCACTGTCAGGCTTTCCAACTGCAGGCATCCCACCTCCACCATCTCCACCCTCATTCCCACCTCACCCCGATTTTGCTGCCCCTCCTCCTCCACCACCTCCAGCAGCAGAATACGCTGCTGTGCCTCCACCCCTGGTACCCCCGCCAACAGGAGGTGCACCGCCCCCTCCTCCGCCCCCACCCCCTCCTGGCCCACCGCCATCGTCTTTTGGCGGCATGGATGGGCCAGAAACCCATCTTCCACAACCAGATTCGGGATCATCCAAGGCCAAGTCCTCATTGCCTGCTGTTAGTGAGGCTAGGAGCGACTTGCTTTCTGCTATCCGTCAAGGTAAGTCTCTTCTCATTTTGCATATCCTAAGTTTTAATGCCTGAAACAAGACCAATGGATTGAGAACTTGGAGTCCTCCAGGTGTTTTATAGCACCCATCAGCCTCAGCCAGCATGCCTAGTGGTCAGGGATTATGAGAGTTGTGGTCCTGCAATGTCTGGACTAGACATTTCACGTGTGTGTGTATTTTGGTGGGTCTTACTGGAGCTGCTAGATGCCTAGTCATTTAGCAAATGTGTACTGGGAATACTTGCAACAAACCTTCCTTTTTCACTGCAGTGAGGGCATCCTCTTTGAACCTTTGCAATTTAGCCTGTTTGTAACTGCCTATCACGTGTCCTAAGCTGAGAAAGCAGTGAAAGAGCCACACTTTTTTACTCTCGTTTCCTTATTACTCATTTGAATTCTTCACTGCCAGTGAACCAAATTGGTTCAGACTATAGCTGTTCAGACTATATTAGGACCAGTTGAAACTTTAAAAACTGCAAGTCTAAGTAACTGCTGGTTTTTGTCTTTTCAAAGGCTGATTGTTGCCGCTTTATCCCAGTATGCTTTACTTCAACCTGAGATCCTTTGGTCTTAACATAATTAGTCTTCAATAAGCTTTCTGCACCACAGTCTTCAGATGATAATGTATTAGGCCCCTGCTAAGTCCTGCACCAGCAACATTTGTTTTTAAAAAAATCATCTCTCTTGAGATCTAGCTTGTTTTTGTTTGTTTGTTTTCAGTTGGCCCTAATAAAGCTATTTCATATTACTCCCATGTCTGCCCCTCCCCCGACACTGAGCAGCCCTTATGGGGCAGTCCCACAACATTACCAAAGACCACTGTTCCTAGAAGGACCACCCCTAACCTTTTCTTTCCTCCCTTGATAGGATTCCAGCTCCGTAAAGTAGAAGAGGAGCGTGAACAAGAGAAGCGAGAAGTTGTGGGCAATGATGTGGCAACCATCCTCGCCCGCCGCATCGCAGTGGAATACAGTGATTCCGAGGATGATTCTTCAGAGTTTGATGAGGACGACTGGTCCGATTAAACACCAGCCCACCATTTGGGGGTGGGGTGAGTGGGTTTGAGAGAAAACTTATATAACTTCTGAGATTGCCAAAACCATTTCCCCCTTATTTTTCTCTCTCGTCCAGTAACCAAAGATCAATGTGCCCAACTTCCAAGTAACTACCAGCCTCTTTCCATTGTTGGGATTTGTGCCTCCTTCCAGCAAGAAGGAAACTGAAACTAACCCCAGATCTCCATATTCTCAGGGTCCTAATCAAAAAAATCTGCTCTCTTGGGGTTGGGAGATAATTTTGTAAAAACAAAACAAAAGAACATTGCCTGTCCTGTTGTAGTCAGTATGTGTTGGTTAAAATGATGGGCATCTTGAAGGGCAATAAAACTTCCAGGCGATGCTCTTCCGCTTTACAGCTTTACAGTGTGCATTGGAAATACTCTGCAAGCAGCCGGTGATTTGCCTTATCCAGTCAAATCGGCAAATGGATTTGAATTTCTATTCCCAACCCATCCCATCAACAATCTCCAGAATGCTCAATTCAAAATGTAAAGCCCAATGTTCATGAGAGTTGCACTATATACAGAACAGTTACTCCCCCCCCCCCCAAAAAAACCTCCTGTTTCGACAGTCTGAGGTGTGACCCAGAGGTCATAGATCCTTTTTGCCCAGTTCCATATTGCCAAGCTGGTTTCACTAATGATAGAATTAGTACCTGCTACATGGGCAATAACTTTCTGCCATGTTCCCCAAATAGAAAGCAATAAGCACTGGGCATGATTTTGTATTGCAGACAATATAGCTGCATCATCTTGGTCTGTTGGGGGCCAAAAGTGGAGCAGATTGGTTGCACATCCGTTTCAAAATTATGAGACTGTAACATCTTATAGTAGAGGCTGAGCAGCAGCAATTTCAAGCCATTGGCCCAAGCTCTCTGTCTCTTCAGGCATCACATGGGGACTTTGAGGATTAAAAAGTTGGTCATCTCTATCTGCCTAGTCTGCTTCACTAGCTTGCTTTAATCCTTCAGCAGTTAGTTCCAAGGTCTATAGCAGCAGCTTTAGATCCCCTTACCTCTTTTTAGACAGGTGCCTTTTTACATTAGCTTTTCTGGGTCAAGAGCTCTGGATACATTAGCTTCTCTGGGTCAGTTAGCTCCCTTGGCTAAGAGCTGGTGTGCAGAAGGTCCTTAAATTTATCTGGGGATCCTGGTTACTGGAATAATGACAGCCACTCCCATAATGAGGGTGCTTGTTCTGGGTGCTAATTGGGAGCTCTCCTTTTTTTAACCTGTTTGAAATTCTTTACCTTTCCACATTCCTCTCCTCCTTTTTCACACTGTGACATGCCTTGTAACAGCTTTCGTACACCAAAGGAAAGGTGTCATCTTGTTTCTTTCTGTCTCATGCTTCCAACCCTTTATTACATGTCCTTTTTTTTAAGGGTGTCTGATGCCAGAGCTTAGTGTTTTGTTTTAGCCAAGGGACCAAAGTATTAAAAGCAGGCACAAATTTGTTTCGGACTGAACTCAGAGTCCCAGCAAGGGAGCGGGGAGAATTTGTATCTAAACTACACTATGAGGTTCCTTCAGACATTCCCTGATGGAAGGCTGGTGCTTTTTGCTTTTGGTGCAGAGCTGCTTTAAGCATATGTTTCCATTGTCTTGATAAAAAGGAGACAATAGGCTCTTCACTGGTGGATTAGCACTCAGTGTTAGAACACAGGATATTTGTATCATAAAAAGGCAGGGGGGAGACAGGGTGCGGCTTTCACATAGACCATGCATCCTGGAAGGTGCTGTGTCTGCTGTGATTTGGAACACTGAGTTTCTTGTTCAGGCACCAAGATCAGCAGCTGGCTTATAATGTCTGTTGTATAATGTGCCTTGCAGTTCTTCCCAGTCTTTGCTCTCAAAATCTATGCAACAGAACCTGCAGCTTTGCACTAGCATAACTATTTAGAGATGGCATTTGTGTGTCTGGTTTTCTGTCTAAGGCAGTGTTAGCCAAACTTGGCCCTCTAGCTGTTTTGGGACTACAACTCCCATCATCCCTGACCACTGGTCCTGTTAGCTAGGGAACAAGTAATACTCTCTGCAAAGCCTAGTGTACACATTAAGGATCACTAAAAATGGGCTGGTTATTCATGGACTTTCTACGCCCATTATTTTGTAATCAGGTCAATGGTAGTTAGCGTGGCAGTCCACCCCACCCCACCCAGTGGATGGTTGCACACTGTCTAGCAGCTTGAAGTTTGTAATCGAGTGAACAGAAATAGGAGTAGTGGCCATCCTTAATTGTGCAGAATAAACGTGAACTTCTCAGCATGTGCTTGGACTTCTAAAGGTTTTATAGTGGTGATGATAACTTTCTGCAGTCTTCAGATGTGGATATAACATATGCACAGAGCAATTCATTTTAAGAGTTGAAAAATAAGTTACCTGTAACCAGTGCTATTTTTCTAGAAAAAGAGGTACCGGAACTCACCATGAACACCTCCCTTGTTCTCTTATAATGCCAGTGGCGCCCACCTGAGAGGTGCTGGAACTGAGTTCCAGTGAGTTCCAACTGGAAAAAAAGTCATGCCTGTAACTCAGGTTCTCCCTGCTAAATCTGTGTCTGCTGCTTCCCTTTGAAATGGGCAGCATGATGCATTGGAGAATGACATGCAGCCAATGGGGGTTTAAGATGAACGGTTTAAAATAAGAGATTGTTTGACAAGATTGTATCATTGAGGCTTGTGAACCTCTGGCTGCAGCCGTGTAATGGGGGCTGTCAAAATACTGAACAGCCTGCCCCATTTTTGCAGTAGAAACAGGTACTGTTTCTGAAGAAGTGTGTATCTGAAGAAGTGTGCATGCACACGAAAGCTTATACCAAGAACTAACTTAGTTGGTCTTTAAGGTGCTACAGGAAAGAATTTTTTACTTCGACTATGGCAGACCAACACGGCTACCCATCTGTAACAGGGAACAGCCATTGTTCAGTTAAGTGAAGGGGAGGAGCAAATTTCTTGAAAACCCTTATGCTTGAGCCTTTTTAGGCCCCAGGACTCTTAAGCACATCCAATAGAACTGTGGTACCACCCATTGCATTCTGCAGAAAGCTTGCCAGTTACTCTGCCCCCTTCTCTTTTACTTCACAGCACATTTCCAAGTCAGTCCTTTTTCAAGCTCTTTAAGCCTTTGCTTTTAAAGTGCTCTTTCTCTTCTTCCTTGGCTCCAATTTTCGACCACAGCCACCTGGGATGCAGAGTGTTCGGTCTTAAACCTCTTCTACAGCCAATGAATTTCCGCTTCTTTCCTTGCTTCTCCATCACCGCTGACCAAACCCAAGGAGACAGACCCTTGAATGTCCCAGAGGCCACAAGCAGCCTTTCAGTTCTCTAAAATGTGCCTCCTTTTGAACTACATGCTTGGGGAAAGGAGAGAGTGTCCTTTTTGACAAGCTGTTCATGCCTTCAGAGACTTTCAAGCTGTTCTGTGTTTGATTTTCTTTTGTATGTACCTTAAAAAAAATCTTTATAAAGTGTGGGGTGGGATAAGGGTCTGATTATATTTTTTTTTGTATTGCCGCTTTTAACACAATTCATTTTAAATGATTTTTTTAAAACTAACCAATTTCTTTTTGTTTCCTGTCTAGGCTTTGATAAGTGCCTTATTTTGTATGACACAAATATATTTATAAGAGTAATTATTTCATGTGTATTGTTAGGGGCTCACCTAAACAAAAGATGGAATGCTGAAAGAAACCACCTTTAATTCTCCCCCTTCCCCAGTTCCCCTGGTGGATTTTACGGTAGAGAAACATCATTAGATGCGCCTTGGTATCTGTGGGTTATCAGTGGTTGGTATCGGTGGTTTCCTTCAGCAGTTATGACTGGAGTTGCTTGATTCTTACTGGGGGCAAAATATTCTTATCAGACCAGAGAGTTGGTTCACATGCTTCTGAGTGGTAGGCACAATGGCTGCTGCCATGTTTTCCCAGATTGATCATCATGTATATTTTCACATGCTTACTGAATAATGAGGCATGTGGTCAGACAACCATTTTTGTTGCTGTACATGCAGAACTTACTAGATGCCCAGAAACTGGCTGTGGCCATAGATCCAGTGGTTGTGTGAACTTGCCCTTGGGTGGCGCTAAGAAAATATTGTCTGATCTTACCAGAAAATGCTATAATGAGCCCACCCTTGTTCAACACTGAGGCCAGTAACGGCTCGATGGTGAGGTGCCAAATGTTAGTTTGTCCACCTTGGGTGAGGAGGGAAGTAACATTGCTTTCCTTCATTACCTTCAAACAGAATTTGGCCCTCCTTGTTCATCTGATTATTATTTCTGCTACAGTTCTTAATCCAGACTTTTTAAATAATTGCTTTTATAAACTCTTCCAGTCTTCTCTCTCTCTCTCTCTCTCTCTTTTCTTGAGGGACTTTTTGTAATGTACATGTGATTAAAAAAAATACTTTTTACCATGTAAACTTTAAAGAAATGATAAATTCTTTCTAGCCAATCAAAAGTTGTGTTCATATTACTTGGAAGTGGAGGGGTGGGTGATACGTTTGAGATAGGAGAAGTGTAAGATGCTTTCTCCTTCATGCTCAGTCTGAGGATTGAAAAGGCTCTTAAACTGCTGTTGTGTCTATGCAAACTAAACTTAAAAAGGAGGTCACCTTCCTCAGCCTCCCTGTGCTCATAATGCCCCAAATAAATAGCTAACCTTGTCATTTGTTTCCAGGAAATTCTATCTGTCAAAGCAAAAATGGTCTTGCCAGATCAGATCAAGACTGTCTCATGCAGCAGTTCATCTCCCAACAGTGGTCAGCCAGATACCTTGAAGTTCACGGGTAATAGCTGTGCCCTGTTTGCAATAAGAATGCACTGCCTTCAGTCACGAAAGCTCTGTTTTTGGCTTTGTCATAGCTAATGCACATTGATAAGTCTATTTTCTGCACATTTGTCTAATCCTCAGCAAAAAACAACCAACCCACATCAACCATATGTGTAGCAGAAATTCCGCTTAGCCTGGTCGGTGTCTGTAAGATTGAGGGTGGTCCAAAGCTTATTTTAGGCGGAGATACATAAAACTTCAGCTCATATTCAGGTTGTTTGTGCAACTCTGTTGAATCTGGGACTGGCACCTAGAAACAGACTTCAGTTATGCACGTTATCCTTAACACACACATCTCCCTAAAAGATTTTTAAGACGTCTGGAGTGACTCGTGAAAGAGGCCTGGACTCCGCAAGGCAAACAGAGAATTCTGCATTTACAGAAGAATGTCCGTAGTGGTTTCCCAAGTCCAAAATACAACTTTTCATGTTCCTTCCTTGCCCTTGTCACTGTTCCTAATAAATCCTCGCTTGCTTTTCTCTCGCTACCTGCTGCCCCAAAGTTTCAAATTAATTAGTTCAAGAAAAAATAGTGGTACAGAAGGATGCTATAGATGTGTTTTTGTTCTGTTGGTGGGTTTTGCCAGTCAGTTTGGTGTCCTTGGCCTTCTGTATTAAGTATTTTGTCATGATTAGGCACTGGCCTCGCTTAATATTTTTGTATCTTCCCCTCCCCCCCCCCACAAAATAGTGTATTAAAAACAGTGGCACAAAAATGGCAAAACTATTAAATCTGTATAGCCATTGGCCATTTCAAATACCTAGAAGTTTAGAGAATGTCTGCAAGGATAAAAAGAGTTGGATGGAGACCAGGGTTTCGGTAGTGGGAAAAACTCTCACTTAAAAGGGAGTATAATTAGCTAGGCAAGATCTCCTATCTTATTCTCAACTGCTGGAGGGAGTCATCCCAGCAGCTTCTGATTTTCTCAGCCTGCACCAACTAAAGGCCACATAGCTCAAACATCTTTTTGTAATCTGAAGCAGGCATTTCTCAGCATGCCAAATTTCCTGTTGGATTGTGCATTTGTGTGGAAAAGCACAGGGGGGAAATAATCATACTAAACAGCAAGCTCGTTCCCAGAAGACATCTGTTTGTAGAAGAAATACCAAAAATCCTTAGGAGAAGAAACCCCCAAGACAGGAAAAACCACCCAAACAGTTCATGTGGACTGAGTGTGCTGAGTAGCCATGGAATACAGACCGGGAGAATGGAAAACAGAATGGGGAAGGGAGCGAGAAAAAGGGGGAAATGGTTTATCCAGCAAAAGGCCAGGTCTGGAATCTTGAACAAGAGCACCCCACCATTTGTATCAAATATTTTTTAGAATATTCAGCGTCCTTGCTCACAGAAAGAAAATGGCCATTCATTTCAGGTTGATTTAACGCCATCTTCTATTTCCTTTTGCTGGAATTCTTCATCAGTTTACTGCTAGGGCCATCAGGAGAAGTGCCCCAGGCTGTATAGAGTATGTGGTTGCACATGGCTTCCCCTAAAGAATGCTGGGAATCGTAGTTAAGTGTGGAGGAAGCTGCAGCTCTGCAAAGAGTAAAGCCCAGCTCCCAAGGTTCTTTGGGGGTGCCATGGCCTTTGTGCAGAGCCCAACCACCCATGAGGCAGGGTGAAGTGGCTGCCTTGGCAGCGAAAGTGCCAAGAGGCAGCTCCCCGCTGCTTCCACCCCTCTCACCAGGAACATTCCAGCACACAGTGTTGCCACTTGTGTTCTCTGCCCCTGAAGCGGAGAAGACAAGCGTCAAGGCCTTATGGAACGCTCTCCCTCTTGCCGAGGGAGAGGTTCCAGCATGCCACTTTGCCTCTCATCTTCCCCGCCCCTAGGGTGGCAAGGATGAGCATTAAAGCATCGCAGAACGCTTCCCCTCTCGCCATGTGTATCTGCCTATGTGTATCTGTGGTCATTAGTTAACAACTTAGGTTTAGTTAGGGCTGGCAGAACCAGCAATAATTACAAGACTCACAGTGGTTTCAAGATCTAGAGAGAGTTTGGGCAGGCATCCACTTGAATATTTCTGCCTCCATGCTTGTTTTCCTCACTGGAAGTGGATTCGACACTGCAATGTTGTTGTTTTCTGTCAACACAAATTCGGGGAGAGAAATAAGAGGGAGGTTGATCGTTAAATGTGCAAGCTGCTTCTGATTTTATCAGCTTGCAGGGAGATGCCCTATGGTGCTCACATTTCAAACCCTAAGACTTTGGGCAGGAGTCATGAATAGGTGTACCGAAATATCTCAGTCCCTGGCCTGCCCCTTGATTCCAAAATGCACACGGTTGAGTCATTCCAAGCTTTTTAAATTAGTTGTTAAGCTTCTCCTTGGCCTGCTGCTTAATTAAGGGGCTTAAGACATTTTGAGAACATTTGGGGAAAGAAGCAAGCTATCCTGGTTTGAAAATGAGTTGAGGAAAGAGTCTTAGTACAAGAAGCCAGGATGGTGTAGTGCAGAGGGCCAGACCCAGTAGGGAGGTCAGTGCTCCTAAGGGCCACTTTGGGGCCCCTGCCAATCATGGCAGGTGATTGTAACATGAGACATGCCCCATGTAAGATTTCTTATGTGAACCTGGACCTACAAGTCATTCCAGAGATAAAACAAACAAACCACTGGGCTAAATTCTAGGTTTTAAAGTCCTTTAAAAGCTTGGGATCAGAATACCCGAAAGATCATCTCACTGAATTGATCCCTGCTTCCTGCAGATGCCATCTTATCAAGAAATCTGTTCTGCACAATGTAAGAATTGGACTTCTAGTGTGGTGGCACCAGCCTTTTGGAATTCCCTCCCCTCTGTCTCTATTGTCTTTTTGGCACCTACTGAAGACCTACTTCTAACAAGCTGGTTTGCAGCCTGCATCTGTATTGGAATTTGGTTTTAGTTATTTTGTTCCTGTACGTTTGATACCCTGAGCTCCTTTGGGAGGAAGGGCAGGAAATAATAATAGTAAAGATAGTAAATAATTTATAACCACCACCATCCCAAAAGAGAACAAGATCATGCTGAAAATGGGCAAAGGTTTGGCTTTAGAAGTTGTGGGAAGAGTAAGGTGGGGAGGACTTGTGCAATGCTGAACCACCCTTGCTTCTGCCACTTAACTCCTTTCTTCTGGAGACCCTGAGGAGGAAGCCTCACATTTTTGTTCAGAGCTTGAGATCGGGCAACTCTTTGCTGAGGTGATGGTATCTGGTGGTGATATCACAAAGTGAGCACTTTGCAGCAGAAAATGCAGGGGTTCACTCATTTGGAGGACGCCCCCCCCCCAAAATGCAGCAGTACTGCAAATATTTCACATTTAAGGTAAAGGGTAAAGGGACCTCTGACCATTAGGTCCAGTCGCGGACAACTCTGGGGTTGCGGCGCTCATCTCACTTTACTGGCCGAGGGAGCCAGCGTACAGCTTCCGGGTCATGTGGCCAGCATGACTAAGCCGCTTCTGGCGAACCAGAGCAGTGCACGGAAACGCCGTTTACCTTCCTGCCGGAGCGGTACCTATTTATCTACTTGTACTTTGATGTGCTTTCAAACTGCTAGGTTGGCAGGAGCAGGGACCAAGCAACAGGACCTCACAACCTTCTGATCGGCAAGCCCTAGGCTCTGGTTTAACCCACAGTTTCACCCACGCTTTAAGGTAAAAGGTAAAGGTACCCCTGCCAGTACGGGCCAGTTGTGTCCGACTCTAGGGTTGTGCGCTCATCTCACTTAAGAGGCCGGGAGCCAGCGCTGTCCGAAGACACTTCCAGGTCACGTAGCCAGCGTGACTAAGCTGCTCTGGCGAGCCAGCACCAGCGCAGCACACGGAAACGCCGTTTACCTTCCCGCTATAAAGCGGTACGTATTTATCTACTTGCACTTAGGGGTGCTTTCAAACTGCTAGGTGGGCAGGAGCTGGGACCGCGCTTTAGTCATGTCCAAATAGGTGTCCAAACAAGATAGTCAGAAGTTACACCTTCCCATGTGGAAAAGGGGAGTAAGATGTTAAGACCACTGAGTGGGTATTTTCTCTTCCAGCTTGCAATTCTGCAACCATATGGGTTCCCAAGATCCACTTCTGTTGGTTGGCACGTCACAGTATAGGTGTGCAAAAACATTTTCAAATACATGGGTATTTAAAGTTAATGTATATTTCAGTTAGTTTTGATTGATTACTGCTGTTAATAGGAGCTGATTAGGATGGGTTGGTCTCTCCCCCCCCCCCATCCCTTTTCCATTTCCCCTTTTTTATTTGCAAAAAGAAGAATAAATGCTTTCCACATTCTGAAGGAAAAGTATTACAAATTGCCATGAAAATAGGGTGGCAGTGCAAGACCATTAAACCCAGAGTCTTAACATTCCTAACTCCCATTTCTCCTCTCTAATTAAGGAGGAAGATTGTAATCAGGAAATACTTCGTGGGGAGCAGTCAGGGACTGGGGTGCTTAGCTAAATCCTGCCCTCTGCGTATGCTTGGGGCTAGAAAGTAAGCTCATCTCAGCAGTGAGCTGCATTGGTTGACTTGGAGATGGTGG
Source organism: Podarcis pityusensis (assembly GCF_964106645.2). Taxonomy (NCBI): domain Eukaryota; kingdom Metazoa; phylum Chordata; class Lepidosauria; order Squamata; family Lacertidae; genus Podarcis; species Podarcis pityusensis. Next base: position 24,171,171 of record NC_138033.1, on the reverse strand, counting down.
TGGTGACGGCTGCTTCTGCCAGGGGCAAATCCCAGCAAGCAGAAATATCACAGCTGCGGCTTCTCCCTCAGGAGTTTGCTGCTTTCCAAGCAGAGCTGCTAGCTGGCGTGTGAAATCATTAACCACGGAAACCTCGCTTTGCAGCCTCCCTTCTCTGAAAAATTAGAAAAGGGTAGCTCTTGTCAGTTGGCAGGGCGGGGAAAAGTTTTAAAGCCAGATCAGATTCTCCTCTTAACCTGGATTGATGGGTGACTGGTTGGTGGTTTCGAGTGACCAAATCAAGCTTCAGTTTATTATTGTCTGTCTGTTTAACTGATGGACAAAATCAGTGACATGGTTGAAAAACACTTTTGTTTATGGGCAAAAACTCTATATGGGTGTCTGATGATCCTAAGATTACTAGATATGATTAGTTGCCATTTTAAATCCCAAAACTGGACATCATAAAGCCATCCATCTTACATGCTGTCTGCGTGTTAACGTCAACTTAACGTCAACACTGCTCTGCTTTTCTGTCCTCTCTGCACCAATTGGCTAATGGTTGCCCATTGACTCATAACTTTTCTTTAATGCACAAAAACAGGCATGGTGGATGTTGTGGACTTTCAGATGCTGCTGGGTTGCAACTCCCATCAGCTTCAGACAGTATGACAATAATTAGGATGATGGAAGCTGTAATCAAGCAGTAGCAAGGTTAGATTCTCCATCCCTGTGCTAGAGCAGGGATGGGGCACCTTTTTCAGCCCAAAGACTACATTCCCTTTGGCAACCTTTGAAGGGCTGCACCTTTGTACAGTAGGCTAGTTTCTACATCCCTGCACCTCTGTCCGCCATCAAGAAGCATCATCAGAGTTCAATGACACATTCCAGCCAGGCAAAAACACAGGGGCAGGGGGGAGGAAGCAAGATCAGTAAGGGAGGGGGTGGCTAAGTGAGAGTTCCAAATAGAGAAGGGCTGCTGGGCTTGAGGGTCTCCCCGCACTAAAGGAAAAATCCTTGTGCTTTGCCAAACTGTCAGGAGGAGGTTGGAAGCCTGTCTTTCCTAGCCTTGTCAATTGTTTTTTATTCCATTGGACTTACTGGAGATATTTTGTCCTCCTACCCTTTTTTGGCCCATGCGAGCCCACAAAGCAGCTACCCAAAAGATTCAAGCAAACACATCACTAAAGCAAATCCAGTCAATATGGGCTGAGCCACAGTGGTTCAGGGTGTAGAGATCGCAAGAGGCAGGGCTTGTGGAAAAGGAATCTCGGAACGGCATTCCAAGATAAGCATCCCGTTTCCAACCAACTGAAGGCTGGTTTGAATTAAAGTACCGTAAGTTGTGGCTCAGGTGGCAGGGTAGTTGCTCAGGTATCGCCAAGTCAGAGGAGATTCGTTGCGCTGAAAAGGGACAAAAGAGGGCACTGGCTGGCATAAAATTGGCATGAATTCTTGAATATGTGAACATAGGAAGCTGTGGTTCCTGCATTGCAGGGAGGGGGTTGGAATAGATGGGCTTTTGGGTCCCTTCCTTTGGGTCCCAGTTCTATGATTCTGTGTGGTACACAGAAACACAATACATAGCATAGTGGTAAAGACTTGTCTGTGCACTTGCCTAGTCTGCTGTACAGCTGCTACTAACAGTTGATGGGCAACTTCAAGGCCTCCTCTCTCTCCCTTCTTAGGGTTCTTTGCTCTGTGAACCAGCCTTGAACTGAACAATCTTTCAATCCAGGATTTTCTGTGGAAGGAGGTTGGTATAATATGACCACCTTACTAAGTCACAAAGGACGAGCGGCTACTGTTTTCCAGTACTCAAGGAGTTTTCCTATTGCAGTGAAGGACAGAAGATACCCGGAAGATCTTTTGGTCATAAATACTGCCATGGAACAGACACTTTTTTATTTTGTTCGTTCTGGGGCTTATGGGGGGGTACTTAGGATACACACAGCACAACTGTAGGCGTATCAGACTTACTAAGTTTAATGAGACTTATTGCCAGATATGTCTCTAGGACTGCAATTAAAAAGCTACCCTTTGGTATCTGCCAACATAGTTTGGTGTTGCATCACTTTTTAACAAACAGACACTATAAATAGCTGCTGAGGGGACCAATTAGGACCCATGCTGGCTGGTGTCCATTGGGAGCGGTGGGGTGGAAGGCAGGAAGACCCAACAGTAGGTGGCGCTAGAGGCAATGGCAGGCAGAGCTGCTGTTTGGTTGTAAGAAGATGGGCAGATAGGGGCAGGCTGAAGTTGGTGAGGCAGTGCCCCACTTGCCCTTACTGACCGGCCTCCACTGATTAGGGGCATGTAGAGAAGGGTCAGAGCCCCAAATAAAAAGACTCTTCCCCCATGCCACCCCAAATCTGCTATCTGGCACTGGGCAGAAGCTGCTCTGAGCATTTCTGAGCCCTGCCACTGAATGAACTAAAAGGTTTAAATTGATTTAACCAGCTGATTAAACTAACAAATGCTTTTAGCCCTATTAAAAATTGATCGGCTCCCTAATGAGGGAATGCTCAAGGTGATTTACACAATTATTTAAAAACAATGGAACATTGCAATAGCCATTTAATACCAAAGCAGCCGCACAGAGAGCAGTTTAAAGAGTCTTTCCAAAGTGGCAGTTTTCAAAGCCTGCCCAAAGTGTACGCCCCCCCCCCCCCAGCCACACACTTAAAGAGAGGGGGGGTGGCAGTTGTGAGGAGCAGAAGCAAGAGCTGCAGGGGCCTCTAGTCAGATTGGCAGCAGACTCTGTCTGTGCCACGGCAGGGGGGCTAACAAAGTGATCAACATGTGAGCCTCTCTGGGCCAAGGATGGGAAAAGTTTTTTTCCCCAAAGAACCTTCTGGGTAGCCTGAAGGCCACATGCCAGTGGTGGGTGAAGCCAGAATGCAAATTTTACCTTCCTAAAGTAGCCAATAGTGACACACGCAAACACACCACTCTCTATCCTCCATCCAGACAAGCAAGAGGGGGCGTGGCCAGGGGCAGACTGAGGTGCCTAGAGGGCTGCATTTGACCTCCAGGCCTGAGGTTCTCCCTCCCCTGGGGACCCCTGACCGTTAGGTCCAGTCGCGAACGATTCTGGTGTTGCGGTGCTCATCTTGCTTTACTGGCCGAGGGAGCCTGCATACAGCTTCCAGGTCGTGTGGCCAGCATGACTAAGCCACTTCTGGTGAACCAGAGCAGCGCACAGAAATGCCGTTTACCTTCCCGCCGGAGCGGTACCTGTTTATCTACTTGCACTTTGTGCTTTCGAACTGCTAGGTTGGCAGGAGCAGGGACTAAGCAACGGGAGCTCACCCCGTCGCGGGGATTCGAACCGCCAACCTTCTGATCAGCAAGCCCTAGGCTCTGTGGTTTAGACCACAGCGCCACCTGCGGTTCTCCTTCCCCTGGGGTAGGCCTCAGTTATTCTAATCTGCAATGAGCACAAAAAGCTTCTTTCATGAAGCTGGAAGTTTCAAAGGCACTTTCTGCTGGCTACTGCTCTGACTTCCTCGTGGCACCTGCTTACCTGGTCCAGGTACCCTGAAGGAGAGGCTCATTGCCCGCCAGCATTAACTTGATCCCAAGCTCAATTGATTACAGTCTGGTGCTGATAACGCCAAGGTTTCAGGCTCGATCCCCGTATGGGGCAGCTGCATTGCGGGGGGTTGGACTAGATGACCCTCAGGGTCCCTTCCAACTCTAAAATGCTATGATTCTTCTCTGCTAGCTGTGATTTCTCAGGATGGAGCTCCTCACAGCTCCAACTGCCATGGGCTCTTGGAGTTGAGGAGAGTGTATGCATTTGTGTGTGCCGGTTGCTGCTTTTACAGGCGTCTGGCCTCCCAGGACCTGTTTAATTTTCTCCTTCCAAGGTGGCATTAGCAGCAACTGCGAGACAATGCTGCCGCCTTAACTCGGACAAGCGGGGGCCGTCTATCCTCTCCAACGCTGACGTCATGCTCCTCCTTTCACCCCCTCCATCTTAATTCCCCCTCTGAGACGGAGGTGAGATGAGGTGCTGCCAGCGCCAGTCAGCGTTAGCAGTGCAGGTCTGCCGCTGTCATCTCAGTAGTGTCGGCTGGGTGCACTATTCAGCCACCCGCCGAGGACAAAGCAGTGGATGTTGCAAACCATTAGGAGTGAAGGGTGGTTTTTCTGCGCAGGCTTCAAGATGTCCTGTTTATTGAGCATTGCTCCTGATTAGTTTGCAGGAAGATCAGGCATGGCAGGCTAATTAATGAGCGTTTATTCCGACTTGTTTGTGGAGTGGTTAGATTTTGTTTGTGACAAAAGCAGGGGTTGTTCCCAGCACTTCCCTTATCACAGTAATTCTAGTTCCGTGGGCAGTGAGTTTGTTGCTCAAGACTTCCCAACCATCTCTGGCCACATACCCCTCATGCATTTAAAGCACATGACTTCCCTCCCAAGAATCCTGGGAACTGCGGTTAGCCTCTTTCAGAGCTACAATTCCCAGCACCCTTAACCAACCACGGTTCTCAGGATTATTTGCTGGAACCACATCTTTGCGATGGTATGTATGTAATCTATAAACGCTGTTATGGGAATTGTAAGGTCCAAGATATAAAATAAATGTTCATAAATGTACCAGAGAAACACATACATAAATATATAACCTACATGTCTGAAACAATACAGGAAAACATTCCTGAAACCAATCTGACTCTCCCAAATTGACCTCAAATGTTTCTCTGCAAGGAGGAAGGAAATGGGAAAACCTTCCCATTGTATCTTTGCTCACAGGTCCTGTCTTAAGGGCGTATCTGTGTATGAATAGGGTGAGCCTGTGACCTGAATTCAGGAACTGAGTATTTACCAGAATGGCCAGGATGCCCAGGTAAAAGCAATCAGTGACTATTATCAGGTATCCTGGCAGACAGGTTTTTGCTGTAGACCACCCCTTCAGTGATGTATGAATGATGTATTGGGGGGTGACCTTGAGCTACAGAGTGGCAATTTCAAAAGTCTATACAGTGGTACCTCGGGTTAAGTACTTAATTCGTTCCGGAAGTCCATTCTTAACCTGAAACTGTTCTTAACCCGAAGCACCACTTTAACTAATGGGGCCTCCCGTTGCTACCGCGCCGCTGCAGCATGATTTCTGTTCTCATCCTGAAGCAAAGTTCTTAACCCGAGGTACTATTTCTAGGTTAGCAGAGTCTGTAACCTGAAGCATATATAACCTGAAGCAGATGTAACCCAAGGTACCACTGTATAAGAGTTTGCACACCAGTGTTCTGAGTTCCTCCTCCCTCCTGCATGGGGGCAGGGTGAGCACCCTGTTGCAACAGTTAATAAAGATAAGGCTTACTAGCTGCTTTGCTCCTCAGTATTCTCTGGTTGGCCTCTGTTGTTTTCTCCTGCCGATAGAGAACCTACATGAGGACTCTGTATGGGCTCTTGGGTACCCCATAAGGGAAAAGGAGCAGTTTTTCTTATAACAATGCACAACCCGAATTAGTGGGTGTGTAATTGAATCCCACCTGGATATAGCGGTGGTATCTGGCAATGTTCTGTGTTGGACTGCCATTTCAGTGACCCAACTTTTCTCTGTGTTGCTTCATGCCTCCCTTGCTATGTTGTGATTCTGCAGGCTTTTTTTGCATGGAAAGCCTACAAGCCAAGCTTTTAGAAATGGCTGACATTTTTACTGTTGACTCCACAGCTGGGTCAGAAGCAGAAACGGCCTTTTAAGCCAGGATTGGCTTTGTTCCTAGCCTCCCGTCCCCCATCCTCACTCCCCAACCTGCTTGCAAATAACTACAGGCTGCCACAGGAGGAAATGTGAACTCAAAGCTTCTGCTGCCTGGCAGTGTGTGAGGCTCAAAAGCTTAACAAAGGCCAGCTCCTACGTGATGAAGGCTTAGAGCAGAGAGCTTTGTCAGATGCTGGGTCCACACAGATGGGCCAGAGCAACCTAGTGGCACAGCAATTAGGCAAGGCTGCATTTTCTCTCCTTCACTGCTTCCAGTACAAGCTCTCCCCTTCTGCCTTTCTTTTTTGGCAAATCAGGATTTTTTGGCTACCGAAGAGAAAGGCCGGATGTTACTCAAGCAGTTGCCAGATTCAGTTTAATCAGAGGACTATGTATACAAGGAAGATCTGACTGGGCCTAACATTTGCAACTGTGTTTACTGCTTGACCGTGGTCATAACAGTTTAGGGTGGCTTCTGTTGCTTCCCCTTTCCATTGGTGCATATGGGAAAGTCGACCAATCATCTATCAAACACTTCAGATGTGGGCAAATGAAATATGCCCGTCCACCTCTCTCCACTTCCTGAACTGCCTCGCTGATATTAGCAGGCAGAAGTACTGCCAGAAAGCTGACATGGAGAAGAAGGTACTGTAGACTCAGTGCTGGAAGGCACCTCAAAGGTCATCTGTTATGACCTCCTGCCCAATGCAGGAAATCCACTACTGTGGGGTTGCCATATGTCCTCTTTTTCCAGGGCATGCCTTCTTTTCCATGAGTAGAGTTGCCATAGCGATCCATAGTTAAAAGTTGTTGTTGTTGTTGTTGTTGTTGTTGTTGTTTAGTCGTTTAGTCGTTTAGTCGTGTCCGACTCTTCATGACCTCATGGACCAGAGCACGCCAGGCACCCCTGTGTTCCTCTGCCTCCTGCAGTTTGGTCAAACTCATGCTGGTAGCTTCATAGTTAAAAGTAGAAGTTGGCAAATCCAAAACCAGCATGATCAAGTATTCCAAAAGGACTGGAGTAAACTTATACGATATTTGAAAGATTATTGTAAGCAATTAACATCACTAGCAGGGTTGTCTGAAGACTTGTAATGAGAAATTCTCTACCTTTCTATTTAAATTTTGAGTTATTTTGTAATGTGTGTAATTAGAATTGGAAAATGTATAAAAATGCAATAATAAAAAGGTTAATTTTGAAAGCCATGAGGCAGGAGGGGAGGAAGTTGCCAGGCTCTAAAAAGCCAGGGACATAAAGTGGAGTGTTATGATGTGAACGTATATTATCTATCTATCTATCAATCTATCTATCTATATGCGCAAATGTGTCCTCTTTTTTGCTCTTCAAAATATGGCAACCCTACACTAGTGCAGGTATAGTTTGGAGAGCAATATAAAATATAAGATAGGGGTCACCTGGATTACTAGCAGTACATGTGAAAAGGAGAAGTGATTTAGGAGAGGGTTGCACATGCCTAAGTCAGATGTGGTTGTTTACAAGGTGACTTGAGGTGGATGAGTGACTCCCCAAAGTCCCAAGTCACTCTGCAGACTTGGATTTGTAAAGCTACTTCTGCATATATATATATTTTAAAAGTAAAACCTAGCTGACTAGAGAAGAGCCCTTCAAAGAGAGGGCACCCTGAAAAAGAGGACTGTCCTCTGTAAAGTAGGACACATGGCCACCCTACAGATGGCTTGCATTGCATGGGTTGGGAAGACTGCCAGCCTCCTTCTCCAGTACCCTTGATAGCACCAGAAACCCTCCATCCAAGGTAGCTGCCTACTTTCGCACCATACTCAGGGTGAGATAACTCCCCTGGGTGACAGCTGAGTAGCATCAGCAATGCAGATACACCCCCCCCCCCGGTTCATTAATGTTCATATGGTACCAATATTAAGGGAGGGGCACTATCATGGTGGTGCACAATAAAATTACGCTCATAGAGCAAGTGCAAAAGTAATACTCATGAAACAAACACAAAATATATCACAAACCATCATACTTCAAAGAGAAAATCAGGGTGGGAGCTGGGAAGTGTTGAGAGATTTAGGGAGGAGGGTTTGCTGAGAAAGAGGCAGAATTGTTGCTCTTGACCTGTGCGAAAGCATTGGTGTGCATGGAGCTCTTAGGGCAAGGAACTTTGCAAAGCATCAGACTGTGAGCAAAGTATGAACCAGATCAGACCCAAGGCACCCTGTTCTTCCCATTCTCATCCTAGTCCAGAGTCCCCTTCTCACCCTGGCCAACCAGATGCCTATGGGAAGCCCAAGAATGTGACATCAGAGCAATAGCATCCTCATCACCTGTGATTCCCAGCAGCTGGTCTTCAAAGGTCTGCTTCTGGAGGTAATATAGCCATTGTGATTAGTAGCCACGATGGGCCCAAGTCCCTTGATTTCAAAAGGCTTAGGGACAAACCACATTTCCTTGGGGTGGAGGGTGGGATATCATGCTGTTAGGCTCCTTCTGTTTTAATTAAAAAGAAAAGTAAGTTGGCTACATGAAGAAAGCCTCCTCTACAGGAAATTAATGTGATTGCCGTCTTTTCCGTAGGAAAGTACTGTTTCTTCTGCAGAGGTGTTTGGTTTCTAATCTCTCTCTGAACAGTTTGCTCCGATCTGAAGGTCTGGAGCCTATTCTGCGTGGAGCAGCTGCCTTAAAAGAACAGGAAGGACCGAACTTTCACAGCATGGTTACAGGATGAGGTCAGCGCTTCGTCCCTCTCCTTGCAGGAAGGGCGATGTTTTCAGTAATCCCTCCTCCTCCTCCTTTGGATGATGCCCTGCGTTCCTAGTTGGTTTCTTTTTCGTAGGGTTGCCATATTCCCAAAAGTGAGAATCTGTTGATTCCCAAATATTTATCCCAAATATATTTAAGTTCTGGGGCTTGTTTTCAATTCTTAAAGCATTTTTTCCCCTTTAAAAATTGCCCTACTTGCCATACCTCCGGGTTTCCCTGGACATTTTGCCGATTCAGCGAAAATCCTCCCAGATGCCTTTTTAACAGTCTGATTCCCGGATGTGAATATGTGATATGGCAGTCCTATTTTAAGGGTGTTTTGGATATCCATGATGAGATACAAAATCAAATGCTGTTGTTAATTTTAATAATTTTCAATATTTTAAATATGCTGCTGACTCTGCATTATTACAGTTACAGATAGGTAGCCGTGTTGGTCTGCCATAGTCAAAATAGTCTGGGTTTATTGCAGGCTCTGGTGCCAGTGTCCGTGTTAAGTCTGGTTGTAGTATTATTGTGGATAATACTACAACCAGACTTAACACGGACACTGGCACCAGAGCCTGCAATAAACCCAGATGCCAACTTTGCTGCCACATACACCCGGACAACGCCATTACTGGCCCCAACAACATCACACATACCATCTCGGGACTATTCAATTGCTCATCATCTAACATTGTGTATGGCATCAAATGCCAACAGTGTCCTTCAGCTCTCTATATTGGACAAACAGGCCAAACCTTATGCCAAAGAATAAATGGACATAAATCTGACATCAAGAATCACAAAACAGAGAAACCAGTAGGAGAACACTTCAATCTCCCAGGACATTCTATACAAGATCTCAAAGTAGCTGTTTTACTACAAAGGAATTTCAGAAATAGACTGGAAAGAGAAGCTGCTGAATTGCAACTCATTACCAAACTTAAAACCATGGAGAGACCTGGTTTGAACAAAGACATTGGATTCTTATCCCATTATACATGACTAAGCCATTTCTCACCTTCTCACCCCTTGCCTTTTCCTGTAAGACCCATTACAGTCGTTAAGAGTCGTCAGCAGGCTCATCTCAGCTATCTGCCAATCTCCCATTCCCACCACCCTTCTGAGTAATACCCCTCCCCACCTTCTCACTATATAGAAGGATCTGGCAACTTCTGTTTCAGTGTATCTGAAGAAGTGTGCTTGCACACGAAAGCTCATACCAAGAACTAACTTAGTTGGTCTTAAAGGTGCTACTGGAAGGATTTTTCTTATTCTGCATTATTAGATTGCATGCCGAGATTAGTGTCACGAACTGGCAGGACTACAGGGAAAAGGAAGAGGAGGAGGATCCCAGCCAGGGGTTTAGCCAGGACTGGGACACACCGGGGCAAGCTGGGGGTGGGGAAGGAGATGTTAGTATAGGAAGTACTCACAGGGTGCCAGAGGAGGACGGGAGGATGGGGGTTGGTGCACAGAAATCAAAGCAGCAGGACCCATCATCAGAGCCAGAGGGACCCCTGTCTCTCCAAACACAGCAAGCTCTGAGGCATAAGGAGCAACAGGCAGCGTGCTCCAGAAGGCTGAGACAGGCAAGGGCCCACAGCCCAGCTCCTTAACTGCCCAGGTGGGGCTCATTAGCTCTGGGAAGAAAGGTGTGATTCCTCAGATGGAGCAGGCTCAGAACAGGTGAGGGTCATCTGCCTCGTCAAGCCCAGATGCTGCAATCAGCATGCAAAGGGAAGCAGAGCTGAGGTGCTGTGTCTGCTCAACTGCCCATGTTGATGGACCTTGGATATTCCTGGACCTCCATGGGACTGTACTTTGGGCTTGACGCTGCACTGCATCCTAACTTCAGACTTGCATTGACACTGGACCTCGTTTCCTGACCTTCGGCCTTTCAACTTTGGATCTTGGATTGTGGACGCTGATTTTGAACTTGGCCTTAGCACACTGTCTGGCTGCCAGGTAGGCCTGGGGGCTCAGGACAATTAGTAACTGAGTATAATCAGGTGGTTTCCTGGGACCGCATATATTCTGTGATTAGGTGTCAGGCTAGACAGATTCCTAGGCTCCGTTGCAGTGGAATGGGGGTGAGGGGAAGAGTCAATGTATTTCATCTCTCTCCATTGAATCAGATAGCAGTATTTAACTTATGCCCCCTCCTTGCCAGAGCAATGTTATACTGACACAGGAGCTGGTCTGAAATGTCACTCTAGAAGTAACTCTTTGTGTCCAAAGACATCAGAGTCTTACAGCATTGTGGACTAGAGCCCGTCTTCATCAGATGTAAGATAATATCTGTCTGCAAATTTCTTCTCTTGAGAACGTTTAACCTGCTCTTCAGCCGAAAAGGCTCCCAGACCAACTTACCGACATTTGATTAAAACAAGACAGGATTTTAATCTAAAAGATGCAACACAAAAGGGGATGGGGAGGGAAGGGGGGGGACGGGACACAAATTCTTTAAGTTAAATAGTAGCTCTTATAATGGTCAGCTGCTATGGAAACAGTTCAGGGGCAGGAAGGGCCCAGTGGAGCTGTTATTTTGATGGAGCTGCTTCTCATCGCATGAGGCTGATGAATTTCCAAATCATCATACAGCTAAATCTGGTGCCATTGATGTCAATGACCTCTAAAGGGTTGAGTCTGTACCAAAGGGCCACATGTGTTAGCTTGGCTTACTAGCCAAGCATTATTTGTGATCACCACCAATTTGCTTCCTCATATCTTCCGGCATGCACAGGTGACTTGGGAGAGAGGCAGGGCCTTCTCTCATCTGGATGGGGTTGGGCGAAAGTAAGAAGCAGAAGGATTCTCTCCTACTGCTCAGATGGGACTCCTGTAATTTCTTACCTCCTCAAAAATTGCTGTGGAAATAAGACCTCTAGGGTGGTGGTAGGTCAAGTGTTCAGCTCACCAGTGGGTTGGGGGCACTTGGCTCTGATGTGCTGATTTGTGGATTGCTGGTCTATCAGAGTATGATCCAGTAGATCTGTTCAGGCTTTCAGGTGCAGTGGAAGACTCTTCCTTGTTTTTGCTGCAATACACTAACATGGCTAGAAGTTCCCAGGAAATGGTGGGCAATTTGGCTTTGCTCTGCTGGTTTTCCCACTCGGGACCAATGAAGAACAATCGGTCAAAGAGTGCCCCAACGCTATGCTCCCCTTTGCAGAGTGCTGCAGCTAGGTCTGGCCAGAGCCACAAACTCTAGGGCCCCCCAACCTGCAAGTGACAGCACGGAGAGCAGCAAATGATCTGCAAACAGGCCCTGGATCAGCACTTGAGCCAGCTTGGGCCTGTGCTGGGGCTGATCTTGTGGATCTTGGGCCTGTGCTTTTGGATCTTGTGGGGATCTTTGCAAGCCAGAGGGACTGTTGTGGGCACCACACCACAACAAAGCACACCCCACTACCTGTTCTGTTAGCTCTAGTGGGATGTTAGTTTGAAGCCTTCAGTGGGAACAAGGGTATGGAGGGACCCTGGGGGCCTCTGGGGGTGGTGCATGTGTGCCCGTGGGCACCACGTTGTCAACCCCAGATACTACTTGGGGAAGAGAAGGGCCATGTTAGTTGTGTGCTTCACAGCTTGAAGTAACACACACTGCTGTTTTTTAAAAGGGACCTTCTTCGTGGCCCATAAGACCATGAAATGAAGATCTGAAATTAACAACATGCCCCACTGTCTTTGCATGTAATACCTACATTCTCAGTGACAAGAATAGCTCTGTGCAGGAGGGTCGTGGCAATACTTTGCTGGTATTTGCTGTGACTCAACTCCCAGAGTTTCATATCCAAAATGAGTTTTTGCTGTCAAGGTGTTTTCAACCTGAAATGACTAAGTAGGCTGCTGTTTGAGGGTGCAAGGCAGGGGGCAGCAACAGGTTTAGGGGTGAGAACACGCAGCATCGGCACAGGAGCCCTTTCAGTCTCTGCAGCTGGCCCTGGAGCAACCTCTGCCACCTGCAAAACAACAAGCACAACCCCCCCCCAAAAAAGCAGCAGGCAGCCACGTGTATCACAAAATTATCTTTATTTCTCTGATGGCTGTAAACAAAAGTGTACAGTACTTCTCAACTCATACAGAGCCTTTTCTATAAGCTGCTCTGCAACACAGTAGTAAAAACATCAGATTTCCAAAAGTGCCTTGTTACATTAATTTCCTTGCCAGGATTTGTGCAAATTCAGAGGAGCAGGGGAGGAAATACAGTATATAGATCAGCTTGCCCCAGCCCCTTCCTGGATGTTACTCGACATAAACCCCCCAGATGGCCAATGCTTGGGACAATGGGAGCTTTTGCTGAACAACATCTGGAGGGCACCAGGTTGAGAAAGGTTGATTTATAGACTATGTGATCCATGGTTTTCAATGTTGGCTGTTCTGTTTCCCCGTAGTCAGAAATGCCCCCCCCTTTCTCCTGTGCATGACAGTTTCTAGTGCAATGACTGTGATCCTTAAATCACTTATTTTAGAGTATTACCTCTGAGGTTCATGACAGCACGATCCTAGGCATGCCTACTTAGATGTAAGTCCCACTGAGTTCTGTGGGACTTGCTCCCTGGTAAATGTGTCTAGGATTGTAGCCTTAGCAACATATTAATCTCTTTCAACTCACATTGTTTATAGCTAATAGTTATACATTCCATTTGTTAATACTGGCTTTGCTAGACATGCAAAATAATCCTCCTCTGTCCCTGTTCCCCCACCTTCGTATTTTTATGTGCATTAAAACAGAACGAACACCAGAGGGCAGCAAAATACAGAACAGGGGGAAATCTATTTTGTTTCTAAAAGCTGGAAAATAGAAATAAATAATGTGTACATTTATTTTAGAAGCTGGCGAATTTCAGGTCTCTCTCTTCTTCCATCAGTTAGGTGGGGTGGGAGAAATAAAAGATGGAGTAGGGGATACAATGGAATTTGTTTAAATGTAGAAAAATATTTTCTGAAGATCTGAGGTAATTAAGGCTGTAGGAACTCAAAAAGCAAGGTCAAAAGGTCTTGAGGTTTCTTCCCATTTAAGAAAATAATGCATTACAAAGATCTCAAACAAACAACTGACATCAGATTTTGGACATGTAACTAACACACAGACACACACACACACACACACACGCAAACACACACCAATCTGTCCGAAACACGTTTGTGTTTTGTTTTTTAATGTATGGATTAAAAAAATAAATGATATATATTTCTCTCTTCTTTCCCTAAGTGAAAAATAAATAAAAAGATAAAACGGCAAGTTCACTCACATAAGGGAAAGGACATTAGGAAGGGGAGAAATGAAGGAGGGGGAAAGGATTTTTGCGAATTAGTCTTTGAGCAGCGCAGGATCCTTGGGAGTGGGATGACTCAGACGTCACTGGGAGATCTGGACCGGAAAGGCATGGTGGAAGAAATGCAGCCGCAGCAGATAGTCCACAACACTTTTTGGATTTCTTGGTTCCTGAAGGCATAGATCACAGGGTTGATCATGGAATTGTAGGTAGCCGGGAGTATTGTCATATAGGTGTAGAGAGCTGGGTACGTGTAATCTCCGAGGAGGCAGTAAATGGCAAAGGGGAGCCAACAGGAAGCAAAAGTCCCCAGGATGACAGCCAAGGTGGAGATGCCTTTCCTGGTGGTGACGTAGTGCGAAGTGGCCAAGAAGTGTCTCTGGAGGGCAATCTGCTGTGCGTGCCTGCAGACGATCTTGCAGATCTGCACGTAGAGCTGCAACATCATGGCGAAGACCATGAAGAAGGAGATGGAGAGGATGATGAGGTTGTTCTTGGTCAGGGGTTTGACGATGCTGCAGGTGGAGTCGTCCTTCAGGCAGTTCCAGCCCATGACGGGCAGCAGTCCGAAGCAGATGGAGACCCCCCAGGTGATGATGAGCATGATGTATGTCCGGGTCACCGTCCTTTCCGAATAGTAGGTCAGCGCATTGTAGAGGGACAGGTACCGGTCTATGGTGATGGCCAGGAGGCTGCCCACGCTGGCCGTGAAGGAGCACACCAAGAGGCCCACCGTGATGAGGTTCACCACCTGGGACTGGATGCAGTAAACAAAGGCAAAGTGGAAGATGAGGCCCAAGCCGGCTAGCAGGTCTGCGGTGGCTAAGCTCCCGATCAGGAGGAACATCGGAGTCCGGAAGGCAGGGGTGTAGAAAATGATGGCCACCACAATGGCATTCTCGCAGGAGATGATGGTCCCGGAAACACAAAGCACCACGTCCCAAGGATTCAAGGGAAGAGGAGGAGGAGCTTCGGAGAGATACAGGGAATTGCTGCTGCCATTGCTGGGCAGGAACCAGCCGGGCTGCTGGTCTTCAGTGGCATTGAGGCGCACCTCCTCTTTCATGCTGTCCTCTGATGACCTGCAGTGGCACAAAAACACCCACTTAGCATCCTCTGAGACATGATGGAAATCGGCAGACGTTTGTAAGTGTCTGGGGACCGTGTGTGTGTGTGTGTGTGTGTGTGTGTGTGTTAATGGAGGTGGGTGGGGGTTTTAGAACCAACTCCAGCCTTTATGGTGCTAGGAATCAAGGCAGAGGCAAACAGGCTACCTTTCAGTGCTGAAGTTTGCTGCTGGTGGTAGGAGTGCCCATCAAAATGCCACCCCTGTTGCACGTGATGGCTGCATGCTTCTTATCTATGGTCTGTGGATGGGATATTTCTGGCAAGG
This sequence comes from Podarcis pityusensis, assembly GCF_964106645.2. Classification (NCBI taxonomy): domain Eukaryota; kingdom Metazoa; phylum Chordata; class Lepidosauria; order Squamata; family Lacertidae; genus Podarcis; species Podarcis pityusensis. Next base: position 24,156,079 of record NC_138033.1, on the reverse strand, counting down.
GCCTGTCATTGTTTGCCATCGTTCTTCCCCCCCACTCCTCCTTTCTTTTTTCTCAAATAAAGCCATCAAGATAAAGGATAGTAAACAAAATGCCACTATTGTTTCTGTTCAACGTACGCTTCCCCGGATTACATCATCACTGCGTACCTGGCAATAATCTTCCTTCCTTCCTTCACCGCCTCCCTTGCCCAAAACACACACAGACTGAGCTCTCTCAAATAACCGACTTTCCCCAAAGTTTACGCAAGACTCTATAATGGAAAACTGTAAGAAGACAATGATGCCTTACAGTGCAGCTCATAGGCTGATTACAGTCTTTTGGCACCAAAAGCATCACCGGTAGATTTGTAAGGTCTGGCAGCAGCCTGCTCATCTCAGCCTTTGCCACAGAGCTGACATTGTTATTACATATGCCAAAGACCAGGCACCGGGGTTTTGCTCCCTTTTCTTCTTTGCTTGTCTGTTGTACTAACCCCCAACGCTTGAGTCTATTTGGTCATCATGCCATGTCGTGCCTAGTAAAATTCAGGCTGTTTATCTATTAGAAATTATTTTCCCCAAATTCATACTGCAGAGCTACATTCTGGTTTGCTTCCTGGAGACAGGGCTAGAGTGGGGAATGCTATATGTGGGTGAGAAAGTGAGACAGAGGTTTGGATGCTTCTAAACCCCTTCCTCTCTTTTGCCCTGGGACTAAGAATGCATGCAAGCCATACCCCTTACAGAACTACAATTCCCAGCACCCTTAACAAACTACAGTTCCCAGGAGTATTTTGGGGTGTCCTTTAAATGTATGCCATGTCTGCAACCCTGTCCATGTCTACTCAGAAGTCAGTCTCATTTAGTTCACTGAGGCTTCCTCCCAGGTAAAAGCATACAGGATTGCAGCTCTGAGGCTTAATTTTTAAATGGATTTCTTTTGCGGGGGGAGGGGGTCTCACCTTTTGCATTGGGAAAGGGGCTTTGATGCAGAGAAGCTGGTCTGTCCTGAGCATGTCAAATACTGCGGAAAAGAGGAGGGCGGCGATGGTGGCGGCGGCGGCACTTACCTCGGGTGATGTTCCAGAACAGGAGGCTGCACATTCAATCGGGATGGAGGGGAGGGGGGTCCGCTGCCTTGCGCGTCCGATTGGGTGGCTGCAGGACAAGGAATCCGCCTCTCTCAATGCAGATGCCCTCGGTCCTCCTATACCAGGAGGGCTGCGGACTGCAGGCTCCGTTGCAGCTGCAATCCGAAGAGCAGCGAGGCTGGCTGGCAGGCAGACTGGCAAGGAGAAGCGCGGAGTTATACTTGAACAAGCCCCCTTTTTGAGGGTGACTCACACTTCAGGCTTTGGGGCTGGGGCGGCTCCTCACTTCGCATGTCTTTCTCCCGGGTGACGTCAATGGGCGACGGGAGCCAATCACCTGGCTGCAGAGGATAGGGGCGCGCGCGCGCCTTGTGGCATAGTAAAGCTGGAGAATTCCATTCATAAAAAAGGGAATGTATGCAAAATAACAATAATAATAATAGACAGCACCGCTGGGGCTCTTGATGCGTAACCAGCAGGTGCCTTCCCCCCCCTCCTCCTCCTCCTTCCGCCCACCCTGCCCTTCCAAAGTCCTCTGCGGAAAAGGAATTGTGAAGGGAGGAGGAGGAGGAGGGGAGGAAGAGGCTCCCCAGTCCCAGGATTCCCCGACGGGGAGCAGCACTGTGGTCCAAGCAGGGCCGGATTTCAGTCTTTCAGATATCAGCAGTACCCTCTGCTGGCTCAAAATTCGGCACCTCCCACCTCTCGCCATGTCTTCTGTTCAAATCACTACGTCATAGTTGTGGCACCCGCTAGGCTGGGTGCCCAGTGCTGTGGACCAGTCATGCTGCCCTAAATCCGCCTCTGGTCCAAGGACATAATGGAGGGAAGAGCTGGTGGTGTGGCTGGTTTATGATGCGCCAGGTTGGGTCTCTATGAGGACATGAATGGGACAAAACATTTTGAGCCTCAGGTCCGACGCGCCCATGAGGCAAGGTGAGGCAAGCGCCTCAGGCAGCAGAATCCACCAGGGCAGCCAATCCAGTCTCCAAGAAATGCATTGCCACAGTGACGGCAACAGTTGTGGCATACTCCTTGGAGGCCAGATCTGCTGTCCTCTTGGCAGCCCCCCTCTTGGCGAATAGGAGGTGCTGCCTCTCTTCTCCCACCCTTGTTCCGGATGTAGATCAGTATATGTCCCTAAACCTCATGCCCAAGCAAATGTGGAAGTCAGATCATGGAGATTCCCTCTCCTTTTATCTCTCACCGAGGGCATAATGATTCATCTGCCACACTGAGCGTTGTCCCTCAAGTTGAGAGCATGGACATCTCTCCATGGGATGGTTTTACTGATCAAAGCTTTACCTCAATTTACGTTGTACTTAGATGCTGGATTTCTGCCTGTGCGCCTTGTCTGAAGTCTTTGGGTATAGTTCTGCATGAGCCTGTGTGACAGGGGTAGGGAAATTGTGGCTTAAACTTAAATCAGTCCCAGCCAGCAAGGCCTCTTAGGTTAGGTGGGAGTTGTAGTCCAACCACCTCTGGAGGGCCACCTCTGCTCTGTTGTGGGACATCATGCCTGAGTTGATTTTAAAAGGTTTTCTGACCAAATCTGGCCTTCTGAATGAGCCTTAAGCAAGAACATAAGAGAAGCCTGCTACATTAGGCCAATGGCCCATCTAATCCTGCGCTGGAGGAGGGCTGCAGCTCAGTGGCAGAGCATCTGTCTTGCATGCTGAAAGTCCCAGGTTCCGTCTTCAGCATCTCCAGGTAGGGCTGGGAGAGGCTCCCTGCGTAAAACCCCGGAGAACCAATGCTTGTCAGTGTAGACAGTACTGAGCTGGAGGAGCTTCATAGATGTTCTTCATCCTGTTTTCACAGTTGCCAACCAGCTACCTGTGGGAAACCCTTCATATCTGTGGTCATCTTATTCATCAGTCTTCATAGACTCTAAATTGGACGGGGCAAACTCATTTTATTCCAGCACCGTTCATCCATTTGGAGGTCCATTTTTAAATAGCAGCAGCAAGGGCTTTGACTAATTTAGAATCAAGGCACTCTGGCTGATAACAGTGTTTTGCAGAGCTGCAATCACTGCCTGATTGTCAATCCCGGTCTCCAGGTAATTTGCTACAGAGTTGTATTCCCCTTCATTAGCTGCATTACATCATTGTGCGGCTAAAGGGAAACGTGCTTGGATCTACATTTTCAGCCTCTCTCTCTCGGGCTACTAAAGACAGTGAAATGGGATGGTGAAAAGCCTGTTGGAAATCCAAAACTCATTGCTCTGGGGAAACCTTCCTTAATCTGGTGTCCTCCAAATGCTTTGAACTACAACTCCCATAATTCCTGACCATCAGCCATGCAAGCTGGGGCTGATGGGAGCTGGAGTCCAAAACAGTTCAGGAAGCTGCGATGTGATTACTGACAGGAGTGAAACCTTGCCAGCATATTACACCTCTGCTCAGTGATCTGAATTGGCTGCTGCTGGGTGAAATCCAAGGCTTCTCTATTACTATATAGAGCCCTTAACAGTTTGGGACCTGTTCCCTTGAAGAATTGCTTTACCCCATATATGCCCACTTTGATTGGCAGAAGTGGCTCTTTCACACTTGCAAGTATGGCAGCACATACACCATGTAACTCCCAGCCTATTGATAGAAGGCAGGCATCTTTGCTGTACAGTTTTCGGCACCTCCTAAAAACTTTTTTGTTTACATGTGCTTGCCCAGGTAAACTTAAATAACAAGTCTTGCTCGGGTATGTAAATCTGACATGTATGTTAACACTCCCCCCCCCCCCGCCCCTTGCATAAACCTTATAGGAAGCTCAGAGGGGTTTACAGAGGCCTTCCTTGTGATCATGCCTCAAGGATCAGATCTGTCTGCTTCCTACTCTGCTGGCCAGTTGCCCATCTCCCCTTCTTGGGCAAGGTTCTTGGGCGGATGGTCACAGAACCAGATCCAGGTGCTCTTGGAGGAAACTGATTTTCTAGATCCATTTCAATCAGGGTTTAGGCCCAGTTCTGGCACAGAAACTGCTTTGGTCACCATGTATGATGACTTATTTTGGGAGAGAGAGACAGGGGAAATGTGTCCCTGTTAATTCTCCTCAAGCTCTCAGTGGCTTTCCGTACCATCAACCATGGTATCCTTCTGGAGTTGGGGATGGGTGGCCCCACTTTGTGGTGGTTCTGGTCCTACATGGATGGTCATCTCCAGGGGGTGATGCTTGGGGAGTGCCTTTCATCCCCATGGAGTCCTCAGGGTTCAATTTTATCCCCTATAATCTATAACATCTACGGTATATGAAACTGCTGAGTGGGGTTATCCAGAGTTTTGGAGTGCACTGTCAGCAATATGCTGATGACACACAGTTCCACTTCTCTTTTACATCTACAAGTGAGGCAGTGGAAGTGTTGGACCATTGTTTTGCCTTGGTAATGGACTGGATGAGAGACAACAATCTGAAACTCAATTCATTTTTTTAAAAAAATAATCTTTATTAATTCTCAACCATTTAAACACAACAAAACAGAAAAACAAAAAACAAAAAGAGAAAAGAGAAAAAAAAGAAAAAACAGAAAAACATAAAACTAACAAAGCATGACACAAACCATTTCAAATACAGAACAATTTCAATGTCTTATCTTTCATTCCCTTATTTCCTCAACCTCCTCACACCTCCCTTTCTGTTTTCTACTTCTATTAATTATTTCAGCAATTCCTTTCCATCTTCCTCTGTTTTCTATCCTATAATTATCTTGACATATTCTAGCCTTATTTTCCCTTTAATACACTATTAATCTATTTATACTTGATTCCTTATAGCATTTCTACTAAAGCCATATAGCTTCATTCCAACATTTTTCAAACATTCATTATTTTGACAGTATTTCTATAAATAATCTTAAACTTTTCCCAGTCTTCTTCCACCAGCTCTTCTCCCTGGTCTCGGATTTCTGCCAGTCGTTTCCGCCAATTCCATATAGTCCATCAACTTCATCTGCCATTCTTCCCGAATGGATAAATCTTGTGTCTTCCATTACTTCACAATGAGTATTCTTGCTGCTATCCCATGTTCACAGGCTTCTCCCGCCTGTGATTTTAACGGGTCTCCGCCTTCGCCGTGGCGGCCAGACCCAGATTTCCACGGAGCAGATTCCTCCCGGTCAGAGGAATTCTGCCATTACCGGAGGCGCCTCCCCCGGAAGTCCAATCTGAAGCTCAATTCAGTTAAGACTGAGGCGCTGTTAGTGGGTGGTTCCTTAGACTGCATGGATGGCAGGTTGCCTGTTCTTGTTGGGGTTACACTCCATCTGAAGGAGCAGATATGTGGCTTGAGGGTACTCTTGGATCCTCTGCTGTCGCTTGAGGCTCAAGTGGCCTCAGTGGTGTGGAATGTCTTCCATCAGCTGTGGCTGGTGACCCAGCTGCCCTTATTTGGACAGAGGTAGCCTAACTTCTGTTTTCTAAGCTCTGGTAACCCCTGGGTTAGATTACTAAGGTAAAGGTAAAGGACCCATGACAGTTAAGTCCAGTCGCAAACAACTCTGGGGTTGCGGCGTTCATCTCACTTTACTGGCCAAGGGAGCCAACATTTGTCTGCAGACAGTTTTTCTGGGTCATGTGGCCAGCATGACTAAGCCGCTTCTGGCGAAAGCAGAGCAGCGCACGGAAACACTGTTTACCTTCCTGCCAGAGTGGTACCTATTTTTCTACTTGATGTGCTTTTGAACTGCTAAGTTGGCAGGAGCTGGGACCAAACAATGGGAGCTCACCCCATCGTGGGGATTTGAATCGCCAACCTTCCGAGGCAGTTCGGAAACTTCAGCTGGTGCAGAATTCGGCAGCCAGGCTGCTCACTAGGACAAGACAATTTTAGCATATTCCACTGAACCTGCCTTACTTTGCCATGTGATAAGGCTGCCTCTGGGGTCTGAGGCCCAGAAAGATCTGGGAGGGACCATTTCTTGGTGGTACATGCTTTGCATGCAGAATGGTCTCTGGTTCAGTCCCTCCCATCTCCATTTAAAGGAACAGGTAGCAGTAGTGGGAAATAACTCTGCCTGAAACCCTGAAGATTTGTTGCCAGTCTACTTGATGAGGTATGAGACTGTTGCCAGTCTACTTGATGAGGTATGAGGAATGTTTGGCTCTCTATGACATCCCTGAATGACAATATCCATCAGTCCCAGCAAGCATGGCCAATAGCCAGGGATGGTAGGAGTTGTAGTTCAGCAACATCTGAAAGGCCTGAATTAGAAAATACTGAGCTAGATTGAAAGGCCTGAATTATAAAATACTGAGCTAGATTGAGAAATTGATTGACATGTTATTTGGAACTTCTTAGCTTAACCATATAATTTACTTTCATGGCCTTTTAAGATACCCACTCCAGGATAGACTACCAGAGTCAATCTGACCTTAGGATAGACTTCCTTTCTATGTCACATAAATCATTGGTGTGCGCCAATTCCTCTCACTACAGACATCTCAAGCAGAGTGGAAGCTCGTGCTTCAGTGTGAATGGGGTGGACAATCATCAGTTTAAAATAACTCCTTTTCAGAACTTTTCCTGGGGGTGGAGGTGGGGAATATCTTTCAAAATAGAACATCCTAATCGAGAGTATGATGCATCATCTGTATCCATCTTTTTATTTTATATTTTTAACCAGTGACTCTACCGCTGAAGCGAATGAAATGCAATATATCTCCCTTTTCTTCAGCTGGTGCTTCTGCCAGCAGAATATCAAACAGCACCAGTTATATAATAGCCCACTGCACGCCATACATGTGTAATTAGATCCCACCAGAGAAAGCAGGCAGGCAGTGGAAGGAACACCCTTTGAAGTATTTCGGGATGATGATCTTGAGTGCTCCCGTATGCATAATAGATTTTTAATTTTTTTTGGCCTTGAAATAAAACAAGGGGTTGGTCACTTGATCCTGTTGTAGGTGTCGCCTATGGGTCTGTTTGCAAGGCTAACAACAAACCGCCCTAGGATCTTGATCACTGCTGAAGATTCAAGTTGCTCTGTAAGGGCTACAGAGCAGGGAGCTGTCTGTGGTGCTGAATATCCATTCTTTGACCCAGCAACTCTGAATGAAAGGCATTGCTAGCTCCAGGGCTCACCTTACCATCAAGCAAAATGAAGCCGTTGCTTAAGCTGGCAGATTTCAGAGCGGGAGGCTTCTCTTCCTGCCCCATATTCATCTCTCCCCAGCTTTAAATACTATGCAGTCACAACCGATTTTTCCTTTTTTTTTTTAAGCTTCTCGTTATCTCTTGGCTATTCAGCCCCTTGGCTTCCTAGGGAGAGTGAATTTGGATATCATTGGGGGTTTTCCCCCTGAATTATGTATGGGAAACTTGAAAGCTCCAGAACAGACCTGGGGATAAATGTGCCCCCCTCGTCTTCTCTTTCTGGCCCCCAGGACTCCTTTTGGGTGCTTTTTACATGGCTGGAATATGCCCTTGAAATCAGATCCTGCTTCCTGCTTGCCGGATGGAGGATAGGGAGGGGTGTGGGAGTGTGGAAAAAGCTATCCTACTGTTATGAAGGTAAAATCCACATTTGTTGCTCTGCCGGCTTTTTTGACCCTGCCCACCACTGGCATGTGACCCTCTGGCTGAAAAGGATTCTCTACATGGGTGTAGTCAAGTGGGGGCACCCCCCCCCCCATCAAGTAAAACAATAGAAATACTTAACTGGCCAATCATGTCGGTTCTGCCCCCAAACAAAACTCCTGCCTTCCCCAACCAAGTCCTGCTCCCCTAACAAAAATCCTGGCTACGCCCATGATTCCCTACCCCTAATCTCCAAACCAATCACAGTGCCAAGGCAATTTATTCCCTGAAATTTGTACCTGAAAAACAGCCTGAGTGATTTGGAAAATAGAGTAGGGAATCCCTACCCCTAATCTCCAAACCAATCACAGTGCCAAGGCAATTTATTCCCTGAAATTTGTACCTGAAAAACAGCCTGAGTGATTTGGAAAATAGAGTAGGGAATCTCTTTTTGGAGAGGGGGAACTAGAAATGAGGTGAAGTCAAGAGAGCTTTAGAGAGGAAGTTACAGAGTGGGGCAGTGGAAATCAAGTTGGGAATCTGGACCAGCCTTTACAGCAGCTGATTTAGCCCTGCAGTGTTTTGCTGGAAGTGCATAAGAGAGAAAGATGAGGGAAAAGTGCAAGATTTACAGGGCAACTGTCATTGCTTAGGAGTTTTAACATACACGCTGCTCTTACTTGTTCTTCCCTCGCTGTTCCTGCTAGCAGTGACCAGTTCACATATTTTCACATTCTAATATGGCGTGTTGGGAGTGAAGCACACTGAACCACATTTTATTTCCAAAATTTGGGAAATGCTGTCTCTTTAACCCCATTAAAGTCTAGGAGCACATTTTGAGGAATGTCATCTGCCAATGGCTCTCAACATGATACTGAATTTTTATTTATTTAAAATATTTGTAGCCTGCCTTTCAGGATAAAGCCCTCCCAAGGTGCCTTTGAACACATACATTAATAATAGAAAATGCTAATGCGTCAGGAACATAAGGATCTGCCTTATGGTGAGTCAGAACACTGGTCCATCTAGCTGTGCACTTTATACACTGGCTGGAAGTGGCTTTTCCAGGTTGTCAAATGGGGGTCTTCCCAGCTATACCTGGAGATGCTGGGGATTGAGCCTGGAACCTTCTGCATGCAAAATGGATATTCTACCACTGACTGAAGAGCCTTCTTCCCCTCTGGTCTCCCTCCACCTCACTGTTGCCTTCTCTGTTCTCTTGTTTCATATAACTGTAGAGTTGGAAGGGACCACAAGGGTCATCTAGTCCAACCCCTGCAATGCAGGAATATTTTGCACAACATGGTACTCAAACCCACAACCTTGAGATGAAGAATTTCGTGCTCTGCCTACTGAGCTATCCCAGGCAAAGGCTGCCATAGAGGGAAAGAGTGGAGGACAGAAGTTGTAGAAGATGCAGTTCTCAATTTTTCACAAAAAGGAAATTAAGAAGGTGAGTGATGCTGCAGGGATTCACTTCATCAGTCACCGTGCACTTCTGATCCCCCCCCCTTTTAATTTTCTTTAAAGCAACAATGCCAGAAAAGCAGCAAAAGCAGCCTTTTCTGATACAAGGTGAGTTGAGGATACAGGGTGAAGCCAGGTCAAAACAATAAAAGGAAACACAGCAAAAGAAATCAAGGAAGGAACCAAGGAAGGATGGTTGGAAGGGGCCTCTGAAGGTTAATAAATGAAAGCATTGCCTCATCGATTCCTCCAGATAAAGGCTGTGCACACATCACCAGCCTAAAATTGAGCAAGGTCATGGGTCCATGTCCTCCCACCCCTCTGCATTTCAAATTACACTTGCACATTAATCATTCATTCATTCATTGGATGTATAGGCCACCTTTCTGCCAAGGCACTAAAGGCGGTTTACAATCTTAAAAGACTAAAATAAATGCATTATATAAAGTGAAGAGTGACTGAGGAGTCTCTCATGGCTTTCTTTGAAAAAAGGTCAATGGAAGCTAACCACGACATCACACTGACTCTCAATAATGAAAGAAAACAGCTTGCAGGAGCTTATGGGAATGGGAGTCCAAAACAGCTGGAGGGCGCAAGGCTGGGCCAGAATCATGTGCTCATGTATAACATGCTCTGGGCCCCAGATATGGCAAGGGGGCTGAAGTAATCCAACACACACTGGTGATTTGGACCCAGATCTTCCTGGTCTGAGTCCAGCATTGGTATTTGCTAAACTGCGTCACGCTAGCTCTCATGCTGGTACACAGGGCAACACTATGTAACTGTCAGTCCGACACCCTCAATGGGAAGCCGAGCAGCTCTCCTCCAGACTGATTTGTATGGTGATGCTGCTGCACGCTCACTCTCTCTCTCTCTCTCTCTCTCTCTCTCTCTCTCTCTCTCTCACACACACACACACACACACACACACACACACATTATAAAAGAACAGAGAGTGCTCTGGTTCAGGGTGTCCTTGACCCTCTTTGTGCATTGTCATGGTGCTATTGAGCTCAAGTCACAATACGCTCTTTGCACAGACTTGGCTGAGTGTCTGGAATCTACGCAGCCTATACGAAGCAGGCAAGAACAGCAGTGCCTTGTAGGGAACCAGTGGAGAGAGCTGGCTCTGCAAACATCATCTCATTAATCTGCATGAAGCTGAAGCAAAGCCTTTTGGTGACGGCTGCATCTCTGACCGTCCCGCCATCACCAGGGCTGTCATGTGTGTGTGTGTGCTTTGATACAAATCACAAATTATGGGGAAAGGGCAGGGAGGTGCTTGTTAACTGCTAGATCTTCAGCAGGTGTTTCTGCACCAATGCTGCAAGCATGGAGGCAGAGCATAGCCATTACGGCTAGTAGCAGTCGATACCCTTGGCCTCCATGATCTTTTGAAGCCAGTGTTGTTGAACTTCATCTCCTGTTGCCCCTGACCATTGGCCATGCTGGCTATGGCTGATGAGAGCAGGCTCCGACAGCATATGGAGGGCACCATGTTGGCTACCGCTGCAATTGTTCAAACAGGCAGTAACTAGAGCATGGATCCTTGTGGCCTCATCCAGGAACAGTCATAACTGGAAACAGGCAAGCCGCACCACAGAAGTCTCTTGGGCTGCCTCTGACAAGGTGGACTGTAGATCAGCCTTTACCAACCTGGTGCTGCTCATGCAAAACAGAAAAGTACAGGTAAATGTGCTTCATCTGCATAATATATTCAGTTGCAAAAGTGGGGCTTTACCCATTGTTTCAAGCCTTTGCAGGATGACATATTCTATTCCTATGCAGGAAACAGTTGCCCGTCTCTATAACTCTCAACCTACCACCAAGCCAGATTAATTAAAGACTCTTGAGCGAAGAGAATCCGGTGCTTTATTTTCCCCCTTTACATCTCTTAACAAGTGTTTTGCTTCTTAAAATAGTAATGCCAACTTGCACCTGTAATTAAGTTGCTTCCCTTTTTGAACCAGGCAGCTGATACTAATTGCTAAAACTTTCCAGGTGTGCATGTTTCTTCCTTTCCATTTTCTTTCTCATGAGGGGTGCCCTGTATTCAACAACATCAGAGCTTAATGGGGAAACCTCTGCTAATATTATGTGGGATGCTTGTCTGAGAGAGACTTACAGAAGGCCACACGGAGAGCTTTATGGCTGAGAGAGGATTTGAACCCTGGTCTCCCTAATCCAAATGCAACACTCTGCCAACCACATTGTTCTTGATTTTAAAAATTGTTTTATTGTTGACTGTCCTTGCTGTGGTTAATTGCCTTGGGTGCTTTGTGTCAGAAGGTGGGTATAAACTGAAATCTATCAATCACACCAGATATCATAGAATAAAGAAAACTGTAAATTGGATCATCCCTTTAATAGCTATAAATCAGGGACAGGGAACCTGTGACCTTCCAAATGTTGTTGGATTCCAGCTTTGATCAGCCTTCAGGCATAGGCAACCTCGCCCTCCAGATGTTTTGGGACTACAGTTCCCATCATCCCTGACCACTGGTCCTGTTAGCTAGGGATCATGGGAGTTGTAGTCCCAAAACATCTGGAAGGCCAAGGTTGCCTATGCCTGCTCTTATCCCATGCCTAGCAAGCATGGGTTTGAGTGGTTTTCCACTTGCCTCACTCCTGTCCCAGGGAAAACCCACTCTTTAGTGCTGAATTGGAGCAAACGTCAATCCAGAGAAAACCCAAATTGCCATTTGCTCCTATTGAGCACTATAGAGTAATTTTCCCTGGAGAAAAGCAGAAGGACAAGAGGAAATGTGAATGAGCCCTCTGTCAGCATGGCCTGTGGTTGGGGATGATGGAAATTGTAGTCTAGCAAAGTCATAGGCTCTCCATCCCTGATCTTCAGCAGGAATCCCTGACACCGCAATAAGACTGGGCTCCCTTCTTTGCATGTGGAAGGGAGATAGGGTTGTTGGTGCCAAGCTGTGCGTCTCACGTGAAATGTACACCAGGGATCAGCAGCAGCATTTAGTACATGATGCTTTAGCTGTGCAGAAACATCCTTAACCAGCACAATGCAATGCTGGAGAAGGATTGACAGCAGGAACTGGATTAAGATCGTGTGGGTGTACATGCGGCATTGCACTGGCCTTGGCTTCCCTCATTTTGATTGCACCCCTCTCCAAATGAATGAGTTTCTCCCACCCACATTACTCCACACATCCGCTCGCCAGCAGCAGAGCAGAGCAGAGGCTGCTTGCAGCTTGTTAGTGCTGCTGGGGAAATCTGGCTTGGACCTAATGGCCTGTGAGTGGATGTCTGGGGGGAGAAAGCAACAGGCTGTATATGCGAGGAGCACAAATGCATGCACAGAGGCAAGTCTAAGAGAGTGCCTAAATGCTCAGGGAAGCACTCAGGGCTTATGACAGTGGGGCTGATGTGCCATTTTATGAATCAACATGTGTAGGCTGTACTGAATTGGTGACTCAGCGCACTGCAGATACATTCGCTTCACTTCTCTTTCTCCTCCCCCCCCCCCCAATGTTCTTGAGAGCACAATAGCTTTTGGACACCGTCAATTCCTGGTACTTTTGGTTCATTACCTGTCTTAACCTTTCCTGGATGCATTTCGGCATATTTCCCTCCCTCAGAAGAAGTGAGGAAGGCAGGAAGGCACTGAAGTTGATGTTTTTGATAGTCAGTGAGAATTCTTTCCCTCCTCCATAACCTCAGATGTGTCATTTAAGATACAAGGTGAGAGCTGAATTTTCTCCTGGGGGGGGGCAGTTGCTTATGCTACAGAATTGCCTGCTTTATTTCAAGGTAGGCTCCCTGTATGATACCAGGATGATTCCTAAGGTGGTCAAGGAAATATCCTTATGTAAGAATCATTCATGCGATACAGACTGTTTTGGACTGTGTTGCTTCAGGCAGCAAGCAGGTGCACCTGTGTGTGCCATGCTTTTGAATTCTCCCCATGGGGTGGTAGGGAGCCCTTCCTATGCAGAAAATGCTAGCCTGTCAGGATGAAAGCCAGACTATGAAATCCCTGACATGCTGGTTTCCTTTGTTCTGGGAATTTTCCTCTGCTTCCCAAGGAAGCATGTTCTACCTTCTCCTGCAGATGTTGTACCATCCAGCCCATGGAAATCAGTACCATATAATTTTGAGGCACCTGCAGCTTGATTCTTAGATGACATGTTGACCAAGTGCAGCAAGGCAAAGTTCAGTTTCCATTTAGGCAAAGTAAAGTGCTAGTTCCCAGGATGGCAAAAAAGCAAAGCTCAAGTTATAGGTAGCACACTGGATAGAGCTTCGTATGTTGCTCAGTCTCGCAATTCATACAAGCCGGCTCGAATCGTGCTTCCGCCACATAGAAACTCAAGGAGATCTTCAGCTTAGTCTGTTAGGAGCAGCTTCTTCCAGTCACAGGGGCCTTGCTGGATTGCAACAGCTTTTGGCTCCGACAACATGGGGGAGACTGTGCCACCCCTCACCCACATGTGCAAAACCTGGCTTTCCATGAATCATTGCTAATAGCACCCCCTTTTTTCTCCGCAGCCCAGTTCTGGTGACACAGTCCTGATTACAGTCACAGTCTGGTAATCATACCTCAGCAGCAGTGTTCAGTGTTGCTCTTTGTCAGGTATGAGTAACCTGTGCCTCTTCTGGGCTGCAGCTCCCATCACCCCTGACCATTGGCCATGCTGGATGGATGGGCTAATAGCAAGTGGAGTCCAGCATCATTTGCAGGGTCACAAGTTTCCCATCCCTGAAATATAATGTGAAGGTGCTGGAAATTTTAGATGGGGTGTTCCTAGTCGCCCAACCTCAAAGGCAGAAGGAATAACTATTTAATCATGGAATAGTCAATGCCGTGCCTACCATGCATTGCTGGGGTATAACTCTCATTTCCCCTAACTGTTGGCCTTGCTGACTGGGCCAAGGATGGGAGTCATAGTTCAACAACATCTGGAAGGCACCACACAAGCTGCTAGCCATGATGGCTATGCTCTGCCTCCATGGTCAGAGGCAGTAATGCTTCTGAATGCCAGCTGCTGGGAACCACAGGAAGGGAGAGGGCTCTTGGGCTCAACTCCTGCCTGTGTGCTTCCCCACAGGCACCTGGTTGGCCACTGTGAGAGCAGGATGCTGGACTAGATGGGCCACTGGCCTGATCCAGCAGAGTTCTTCTTAGGTTCTTAGTCCTGATTTAACCAGTTGACATCTGGGGTGTAGATAATATGCCCCTCTCTGCAGTAACAAACTGATGCTAAAATGTTCAGTGTAGTGAGCCAGTGTGGTGTAGTGGTTAAGAGCAGTAGATTCGTAATCTGGTGAACCAGGTTCGCTTCTCCTCTCCTCCACATGCAGCTGCTGGGTGACCTTGGGCTAGTCACACTTTTCTGAAGTCTCTCAGTCTCACTCACCTCACAGAGTGTTTGTTGTGGGGGAGGAAGGGAAAGGAGAATGTTAGCTGCTTTGAGACTCCTTTGGGTAGTGATAAAGCGGGATATCAAATCCAAACTCCTCCTCCTCCTTCTCCTCCTTCTCCTCCTCCTCTTCTTCTTCTTCTTCTTCTTCAAGTAAACATAACTTTGAGGGAGCCTATGTGACCCCTGGAATAATTCAAGGGGAACAGGACTGTTAACTGCAATTTGATTTGATGACTACTACTACTACGTCTCAGTGTCCCATTGCACCAGAAGCAGTTGAGTCCTGCTGGCCACATGAGCCGGAAAGCTGTCTGTGAACAAACGCCGGCTCCCTCAGCCTGAAAGTGAGATGAGCGCCACACCCCATAGTCACCTTTGGCTGGACTTAACTGTTCAGGGGTCCTTTGCCTTTGCCTTTACTACTACTAATAATAAAATAGAACCTCCATGTATGGAAGCAGTATACCTCTAAATGCCAGATTGCAGGGACAGAGTAGGAGAAGACCACCATCTTCATCACACCCTGTTTGAGAGTACCCATAGGCATCAAGTTGGCTGCTTTTGGAATAGAGATTCATCTAGCTGGGCTTTTAAGTCTCAGCCAGCCAGCCAGCCAGCCAGCCAGCCAATAAATCCTACGTGCTTAATTAAACTGCTGTGTGGGCTACTGAGAAGGATGGGCAGGCTGATAACCTCTCAGCCCTACTGCCTTCACTGTGGGCTCTTTGTTTTTCACCTGTGCATCTTCCCCTTTTAATTGCTTGCCTAATCCCCCCGCTTTTCCTTGTGGCCTGTTTTGGCATTGATCTGATCTGATTTGATTCTGGAGGAGATTGCGTGAGCTGGACTGTCTGTCAACCTCCGTAAGCCCTTGAGACCTTGGGGTCCTGCATGGTTTATCGAAAGGCTGCTTTGCCGAGGTCTGATCGGCCTGGAGACTTATGTGCGGTTTCATAGCAACAGAGGGAAATAGCTGTGGTGAGGCTGGTGTGCGTATGCGAGAGACAGAGAGAGGGTCAGAGGGGGCTGCCTGGAATTATTGTCAGTGATGTGTTTGATTTAAGTTTTGAATCCTGCTAAAAAATCCAACCTGGGAAGCCTGTAAGCAGAGCATGAATGCAACAGCAACTCTCCTCACTTGTGATTTTCAGAAACTGCTATATATAAGAGACTCAAGGCCTCTGACAGTAGAGGAAGAACATCGCTGCCATGGCTAGTAGCTTTATCTTTCCCAGATTGGTCTGATCCTCTTTTAAAGCCATCTCAGTTTGTGGTCCTCACAGCATCTTGTGGCAGCGAGTTCCATGTTTACTGTACTCTGTTTGAAAAAGTTCTTTCTTTGGTCTGTGCTGAGTCTTCCACCATTCAGCTTCAGTGGATGGCCCCGGGGTTATGATAATGAGGGGAGTCAGGTGGAAACTAGGAATGCTCTATGGTGGAAGCATGTATACAGCTGTGTGCATTATAATACTCTGTTTGTTCAGCCCGGACACTGAGGTCCAGCTCTGAGGGCCTTCTGGTGGTTCCCTCACTGTGAGAAGTGAGGTTACAGGGAACCAGGCAGAGGGCCTTCTCTGTAGTGGTGCCTGCCCTGTGGAACGCCCTTCCATCAGACATCAAGGAAATAAATCACTGTCTGACTTTTAGAAGACACCTGAAGGCAGCCCTGTTTAGGGAAGTTTTTAAGTTTGATGTTTTATTGTGTTTTTAATATCCTGTTGGAAGCTGCCCAGAGTGGCTAGGGAGGCCCGGCCAGATGGGTGGGGTAAATTATTATTATTATTGTTGTTGTTGTTGTTGTTGTCACTTAAATAAAGCAGGCAGAGACCAGAGAGAAAATCCTGGCAGCCCTTCACTGAACAAAGGGAACACAACAGCATATATAACTTGGGGAGAAAGAAGCAGAGTCGCTTTGCCTTTTTGGGAAAGGCCTTGTTGAGAAAAGTTCAACCAAACTTCCAGAGGAAAGCTGCCTCTGAGCTGCAAAACGAAACAGAGCATATGCTGCCTCTTTGAGGATCTTGCCACTCTTTGGTTGCTAAGCAACACTGCTGCCACCTGCTTAGCCAGTGGATTTACTGACAACTGTGTTAACCCCTAAGTGACAAACTGAATGATCCCTGCTGTTGCCCTTCCAGAAGGTTTGTATATACCATTCCACCTTGCTACACCCCATCTTTCACTGGCTACCATGGTTTGCTGGTGTTGCTTGCCTGAGAAGCCAGTCCTGCAGGGCTAAGGATGTGGGCGTAGGTGCCCTAGAAGCCACATGTGTCCCTGTCATTGACTCATTGATTTGCGGGGGATGCAAAAGATGCCTCAAAGGTAATCTCCAAAGTAAATTTGCCAGTTCTGGCCATGCTCCCACTGCCCAGTGAATCACTGCACAGAGATGGCTCACTGTATAATATTTAGTGATATAGTCCCATAATCATAAGAGTTGGAAGGTGCCTCAGAGGTCATCTAGTATGACTATCTGCTCAGTGCAGGATCTGCAGTGCAGGATACAACCACAGCAGGAGCCACCCATGTAGCACCTATGAATGCTATGGCACTCTTGAAGTCTTCCCTTGGCACCTACAAAGTCTCTTACACATACACACACACACTGCCCCCTTGGTTATGAAGTGGTGAGGATGGGGACCTTTTTCATCCTTGAAAATCACATAGAGCTGAAGGAGGACATTGGAAGGAGCCACGCTTTCCCACTTCCTCGCTCAGCTTCATGCACATTTGATGGCTCAGATTAATTCCACGGGATTTGGCCCTTGGGGAAGTGAAGTGTGTGCATGCAACACTTTCTCTCTGGTCTCTTGGGGCGCAGGGTGGGTGATCTGGGAAAGCGGAAAGAAAACTGACCAGAGAAGGTGGTGTCCATATCACTCACTGACGAATGGCCTCAGGTGCTTGGCAACCGCTGAAGGAAACAGCATCCATGGCAGATGGCGTCCCAGCCTTGGACTAAATCCCTCCAGTGAAGGAGAGTACACTACCTCCAAGGGCAGCCAGTCCTTCTGTGGAACATCTCGTATTGTTAGGATAAAGTTCCAGTGAAAGCTGCTTGCCTCTAGCCATTGCTTCTAGTCATGGCCTCCTGAATCACAGACCTGTAAGTTGGAAGGGACCCCGTGGGTCACCTAGCCCAACCCTCTGCAATGCAGGAATCCTGGCAACAGCCTTCTGGTTAACAGACAGATGCACCGACCCATTGCACCACCTGAGGGTCTACCTGAATGACCTTTCAGGTTGGGATGGAGTACAGCTCCCCATCATCCCTTGCCAATGGCCCTGCTGATGGGAGATGATGTCCAACAACATGGGGAAGGTTGCAGGCTCCCCATCTTTACTCTGGAGCAACAGCTTGGCATGTGGCAGCAGACTAGGCTATCTGGGTGCTCAGGACCTGCTTCTTGATCCAAGGTCAAAACTGCCCACCCAGCCTCCACAATTGGCCTACAACCGGAGGGATAGCTCAGTTGGCTGAGCATGAGACTCTTAATCTCAGGGTTGTGGGTTCGATCCCCAGGTTCGGCAAAAGATCCCTGCATTGCAGGGGGCTGAATAAGATGATCCTTGTGTCCCTAACTCTGGGATTCTATGATTCTATTCTATTTTATCTATCTATCTATCTTAGTTTTTTAACATATCAGTTCCAACATTCATATAACATAAACTCTTATCTTATACAGTATTTTTGACTTCCATCAACACCTCTGATGATTTTCCGTTCTTTATCACATATTCTGCATTTCTTAATTTCTCTATTACTCTTAATTATCATTAACTAATAATTCTTCTCATAATCTTTCTTGTAATATTTCACATAGTCCTCCTTACAAAACTTTGTGCAATCCTACTAGCGTAATCTGTTCATTACTATTACTTTTCAAATAGTTCATATATTTACTCCAGTCTTCTAAGAATCTCTGGTCTCGCAGGTTTCAAATCCTTCCTGTTAATTTATCTAATTCTGCATAGTCCATCAGTTTCATCCTCCATTCTTCTTTCATCGGTAGTTCTTCTTGCTTCCATTTTTGTGCCATGATTCTATGATTCTAAGGCCGTTTCACCTAAGCCCAGTGCAGCTAGAAAGCAGCAGTTGGGAGCTTAAACCCAGCCCCTGATTGTTCCTTTGCTGGAGCAAAGCGTGGTCCCCCTGCTCATCAGCTGATGGGGATGAAAAGGCTCCATTTTAGAAGCGGTTTCAATGGGAATGCTTTGTGCTATTGGAGCACCAAAGCCCCTTGACACTGCAGCTCCCAAACACCTGACAGCCAGCTGGCACTTGGGAAGTGCTGCAAAACAGGTTTCGACAGATAAAAGGGGCAACCCACCTGACATCATGATGACATTAGGTGTTTGGCAGGTACATTGTCCCACCCCCTGTCAGTTGTCCTATGGGAGTGGGGCTAGAGAAGGATCCTGCCCTCCATCCCCCCAAAGTCCCCAGCATCTGGTTTACACTGAGTGGCAAAGGCTCTCCAGGATATAAGACTTCTGCTCCTGCAGATGCTGGGAGTTGAGCCTGGGACCTTCTGCATGCCAAGAAGATATTCTGTCACTGAGCATCTGACCTTTCCCCTTGTTCAGATTTGCTTCTGTGTGAGCTCTGTCCTCAGACCAGTTATGACGTGTGTACTATGGGGGAGAAAACCCTCTCTCTTGCAATGTTGGGCTTGTGTAGTGTTGGTCCTTCGCATAGCCAAAGCAGCACCATCCAGACATGAGAGGAAAATGTTGGCTGGCTCAGGGAAAGGTTTATGGAAGTGCAAGCAGCCCAATGAGGACCGAGCATGCTTGGCAACCACAGAATGCTGTTTGCCTCGGGTGGTGGAATGGAAAGCTCAGGGAAAGGGCATGGCTTGCTGGCTGGCACCTTGAACAGGAGCCTCCACACTCAGGTCCCATCCATATCCATTTAAAGCACATGGCTTTACCAAAAATTAGCTGTCATTCCTTCATTGCAGCGGGTTGGACTAATGACCCTCGAGGTCATTCCAATCCTACAATTCTGATACTATATAGTGTGGATCTTTTCTGAGTATTTGTAGCAGGTCATAGGTAAAGGTAAAGGGACCCCTAACCATTAGGTCCAGTCGTGACTGACTCTGGGGTTGCGGCGCTCATCTTGCTTTATTGGCCAAGGGAGCCGGTATACAGCTTCTGGGTCATGTGGCCAGCATGACTAAGCTGTTTCTGGTGAACCAGAGCAGCGCACAGAAATGCCGTTTACCTTCCCGCCAGAGTGGTACCTATTTATCTACTTGCGCTTTGACGTGCTTTTGAACTGCTAGGTTGGCAGGAGCAGGGACCGAGCAACGGGAGCTCACCCTGTCACTGGGATTCAAACCGCCGACCTTCTGATCAGCATAGAATTGTATAGTTGGAGGGGACTCTGAGGGTCATCTAGTCCAACCCCCTGCAATGCAGGAATCTCAGCTAAAGCATCCCTGACAGATGCCCATCCAACCTCTGCTTAAAAACCTCCAAGGAAGGAGATGGTTCCATGAGCAAACAGTTCTTACCAGATTCCACAGTGGGTTATTTTCTGAGCTTCAGCAAAGCGAGGGAGCCCTTCTCCACCACCCCTGCCTCCTGTCCTGCTCTCCTTGATTCTTGCAGGCGACCCCCCAGGTCGAAAGATGCTGATGCATGTGTCCGCTCACGAATGCTCACAATTGTGTGTGTACCCAGAGACAGGTCCTCTGCTTCTCAAGGAACCTTCTTGCCATTAGCCTTGAAAGGCTTCCATCCTTGAGGGAGTCGTCATTAGCCGTGGTAATTTCCAGAGCTCATAAAACAAGGAGTAAAAAGAAAGTGTGCGAGTGACGGGGGGGGGGAGAGGAGGAAACCCATTAAAGTGATTATTAATATTCCAGGCACCTATGCAGAGAAGCTGCAGAGTGTTTACGCTGCGATCCCTCGGCGCAGGATGAGGTGTCAGCTACACAGCGCAGGAGGGTGTTGTGGTCTCCAAAGGTTTTGCACTGCTAGGTTTACAATTCATCCCCTCAGACGCACAAATGTTTCACTCAGAACTGCAGCAAAAAGGAATCAATACTGTCGTCTTTGAACACTGCAACTTCTGTAGGCATTCTGTAGGCATTTTAATTGTCCCCTCTCTCCCCAAACCCGGTAGACCCAGAGAGCACCGTTCTAGCATCTATCACACATGCTAGGGACATTGCCTTTCCCCCTCATTTGCCAGGGTTCCTGTGCCATTAGCAGCTTGCAAAACAGGTAGGCATTCAGCAGGTGAAGTGCACCTTCAAAGCAGCATCTGTTGAATTCTTAGCAGTTGTGGAGCTGCTCACCTCCATGCCAGGAAAGATAAAGAGAGATGAGTCCTTTGGATTGCACAGGTTGCTCAGATTTCTTAAAAAACAAAAACCCCAGCACCCCAAATTTATATACAACTGTAAAGAAAAATTCAGGTTGAGACCAGGCTCTACAGTCCACACAATGGACAAAGGTGTGGAATGCAGTGCTTAGGAATTCCCTCCCCTACCTAGCTGGATTGAACCAGCATTAGGAACAACTTGTGTGACAGCCACACCTTACATTTAAAGCACATGGCTTCCCCCAAAGAATCCTGGGAGTTATAGTTTGTTAAGGGTGCTGGGAATTGTAGTTCTGTGAGGGAGTAAACTCAAGTTCCCGTTATTCTTTGAGAGGAAGCGACCGCTGTTGAAGTCGTATAAATGTAGTTTAAATGCACACT
Source organism: Podarcis pityusensis (assembly GCF_964106645.2). Classification (NCBI taxonomy): domain Eukaryota; kingdom Metazoa; phylum Chordata; class Lepidosauria; order Squamata; family Lacertidae; genus Podarcis; species Podarcis pityusensis. The sequence goes on along the minus strand of NC_138033.1, from coordinate 24,134,924 downwards.
GTGGATGCAGCGATAGGAAGCTCCCTTGAAGCAGGTCCAACTTTCCATGTTGCCTGGTTGCATAGTTTACTCTGACCGGCAGCAATTCTCCAGGCAGGAGTTCTTTCCCATCCTGTGGTACCAGGGGTCTTTTAACTGGAGATGCCAGAGGCCATCTTGTAGCTCCTTGAAGACAGATATGCCTGTAGAGTTCTATGCATGCCCAGTTCTAAGCATGAAGGGTTTTGCCCAAAACTTACTGATGAACCCATGAAGGTCAGAGTACGCAATCCCTATTACACCACTTCCACAATTTCTTAAACATCTGAGAAGGGATCTCTCTCATCACACCTACACCATACATTTAGAGCACGTGGCTTCCCGAAAGTACCCTCTGGGAACTTTAGTTTACCACCCGCATAGCACTACAGTTCCCAGCACCTTTACTAAACTACAGTTTTAAATGTGTGTTGGGTGTGTTTTCAGGGTACAGTGTGGGTGCTCTTCCCTTGTTCCATAGGGCACCCCCTGCTGGGTGAAGCAAGGATTGCTGCAGCGGTTGGGACCTTCACTGAGTTGTTCTTTCACCCATCCTTTCCTTGACAAACTGCTGGCCACTCAGCTGTGGTGCTTTGCTTAGAAGAAGGCACGTGTCTGCCTGAAAGACTCTCCCTGGTGACTTACCGCCACATGGATCCCTTCTCCCCCATCCCAGATGTGTGGCAGTGTTCATCAGCACAAGCTCAGAGGGACACCTTTTATAATTCACGACAGCCCGTCTTCTCAGTGCTGAGCCCTGGTGTTTCAAAGCACACTCCACAGAGGGGCTTAGCTTGAATGGAAACCCCCTTAGGTCACGCTCACCCCATGCCCGGCCTCCCACAGACCACCCGCTCTCTCCCCCGCCTCTTCTCCTTGAGTCAGACTGCAAAGCAAAATTAGACGTGGCTCATTCTCCAGGGCCCAGTCAGCTGCCGCCTTTGATTAGGATTCTACGCACCGCCTTCCTTTCCCCACCTCTGATGAGCTGTCAGAGCAGAGTTGGCAGCGGGGAAGCATCACTGTGGTGGCATTGTTGTTGTTGCTGCCACTGCAGCAGTGGATTTTTCCTTTCCCGGGGATGAACATCACCAAGCGAGGGAGTGGGGACCCTGTCACAGCATCCCTCCTTGCTGTTTTGGCTCTCACACCGATTCCTAACCCAGCAGTAACAACCCACTCATTAGGCCTACCAACTCAGCTGCTGCTGCAGTCTCCAGAAGCCAGGTAGCTCCCCCATTCCAACCCAGAAGCATTGCTAGCAATGCAGGAAGCTGTCTTATACTCAGCCAGACTGCCTGCCCTTTTCAGCTCAGGGCTGTTGGCACTAACTGGCAGCAACTGCAGGGTTGGGGGCAGGGTTCACGCCCAACCCTACCTGGAGATCATAGAATTGTAGAGTTGGGACCCTGTGGACTATCTAGTCCAGCCCCCTGCAACGCGGGAATATGCAGCTGTTTTGAGGGGGGGGATCCTGTTTCCAAACAGGCATTTGTTCAAGCAGGACACCTGTAGCCAGTCTAAATAAGAAAGGACATGCTGGTTTTCCATACATTTGGAGCTCAGAGGTTAAACTTGGAAATGAAATTTCTCCTGCAGGTTTTACTTAGCTGAAGCAGAAATAAATAATAATAATAATAATAATAATAATAATAATAATAATATTTATACCCTGCCCATCTGGCTGGGTTTCCCCAGCCACTCTGGGCGGCTTCCAACAAAGTATTAAAATACAGTGGTCTGTTAAACATTAAAAGCTTCCCTAAACAGGGCTGCCTTCAGATGTCTTCTAAAAGTCTGATAGTTGTTCTTCTCTTTGACATCTGGTGGGAGGCTGTTCCACAGGGCGGGTGCCACTACCGAGAAGGCCCTCTGCCTGGTTCCCTGTAACTTGGCTTCTCACAGTGAGGGAACCGCCAGAAGGCCCTCAGCGCTGGACCTTATTTGTTTACAGCATGAATGCTCCAGTTCATTTGCTTTACATGTTCATTATGGTGATTCCCACAAAGTTGCTCCTCCCATTTCTAGCGTCCTGACTCAGTTGCTGAATCTTCCATTGTGAGCCATGATAATCTGCTCAGGAGATTCCCATCCTCAGAAGGTGGTGGACTCTCCTTCCTTGCAGGTTTTTTGTAATACAGGTTGGATGCTCATCGGTCCCGGATTCTTTAGCTGTGATTCCTGAATTGCAGGAGGTAGGACCAGATAACGCTTGTTAACTCATTCAGCTATATTTTATGCTGGGGTGGGGACTGAGTAGAAGGGAAGGAATCACCAGATTCTGAAGAGAGCCATTGTGGTGTAATGGTTAGAATGGCGGACTAGGACCTGGGAGACCAGGGTTCCCAACCCCACTCAGCCATGAAGCTCACCTTGGGCCAGCCACCATCTCTCAGCCTAACCTACCTGGCAGGACTGTTGGGATGATAAAACTGGGAGAGAGCCATACATGCCACCTCAAGCTCCTTGGAGGGAAGCTGTGGTGTAGATGTCATCATAATACAGAAAAATAAAGAAGTTGAGTGGCAACTTGGACTGATCAGGTGATGAGCCTGAGATTTGCCGGACCATATTAGGAGCTGATGGATTGGTGTGCAGCACCCCTACGTGGTGAACCACTGAACTGCATGTGGCAGCCTTCCTAGTGAAATACCTTAAGCCCCTGTAACAATCCATCTGGATCTCCATTGAATTCTGCTCTTTTTCTGCATGGCATGTTGATACTTATATTATCTCTTTTCCCTTTCCTTTGGATTTTATAATACATCACATATTATATACTATATGTGTATGTTCTTCCATGCAAGTCTTTTGGAGACCCGTTAGGTGACAAGCTACAAACAAGTTTAATAAATAACACTACAATATAGATAAAAGATACTGAATCAACACAAACAGCCCTGCATCATCCAGCCTTTGCCAACCTGGTGCTTTGGAACAACAGCTCCCGTCAGCCCCAGCTGGAGGGTGCAAAGTTGGAAAAGGCTGCCCTAGTTGGTGCATCCACTTCCATGCCAGCACACTTTCCTCCTCCCCCCCCCCATTTGTCAGATCATGCATGGAAATACCCATGCAATCAAAACAAAAGCTGCCAATGCAGCACTGGGAAAAGGCCCCCAGGGAGCAACTTCAAGGCAGTGCCAGCTGTGCCACAAGTAACCTGTTATTAACCCAGGGAAAATAGGACGCTGCCTTATACTGAATCAGACCATTGGTCCATCTCGCTCAATATTGTCTACACTGACTGAGCTCTCTAGGGTTTCTGGCAGGCCCTGCTTGGAGGTGCTGGGGCTTGGGACGTTCTGCATGCAAGGCAGATGCTCTATCCCAGAGCTACCATTGCCCTTACAGGAGGGGTGTTACTGCAGAACAACCAAATAATAAATGCAGGTATCTGAATGTGCTTAAATGTTACTTCAGTGAATTCCCTCTTTGCAGTTGGGGCCTATATGTACTCATGCTTGATGGCCACTTCAGATCCACCCTGTGACATGTGAACCTAAGAAGCTGCCTTGTACCAAGTCAGGCTATTGGTCCATCTATCTCAGCATTATCCACACTGACTGGCAACATCTCTCCAGAGTTTTGGATAGAAGTTTTTTCCAGCCCTCGCTGGAGATGCCAGGGATTGAACCGGTGACTTTCTGCATTCAAATCAGATGCTCTGCCACTGAGATATAGTCCTTTCTCTGGTTCCCACACACCACAGGAATCATGGGAAGTGGCTTTATGCCAAGCTGGACTAGCTAAGTATTGTCTATGCCAGGGGTTGGCAACCTTCGCAGCCCTCCAGGCCACCCCATTTGATATCAGATGTGAGATGATGAAGGGTAAAGCAGGGCCTGCAATGGAACCACCAGGAGCTGGGCTCCCAAAGGATCCTTTACCCTGGAACAAAGTGTGCTTTCAACTACCCATTGGAAGCTGATGGTGCGGTAGGTGCACACTTTGCACAAGGAGAAGGAAGTGGTTTGATGGAACTGCTTCTCTCACCCAGTCTGCTTATATACCACCAGGGGAAGGGAGAGATAAAGGGAATAATTCTTTCTCCTCTTTCTCCCCGCCCCCCCACCCCCGCAGCTACCGCTCCTGCTCCTGGTGTAAACAAGAGAAGAAAGCCTGTATTTTTAAAACACATGCTTTCTTCTCTTCCTCCTCCAGGGCAGGAGAGCCACAAGCAGAGAAATCTTTCTCAGCTTCATTCCCTAAGGGATTTTGACAGGTAGCTGCCAATTTTGGCCCTTCAGGCTGATCTGGATAAGGATCTTGTCTGTGAAGCCAAAAAAAGATTCCCCACCCTTGGTCTACACTGGCTGGTAGTGGCTCTCCAGGGTGTTAAGCACAGAAATATTTCTTGTACCACCCCTACTTGATTTTCCTTTCAGGTAGGTAGCCGAGTTGGTCTGACGCAGTCAAAATAAATAAAAAAATTAAGGAATTGCCCAGTAGCACCTTAGAGACCATCTAATTTTGTTCTGGGTATAAGCTTTTGTGTGCATGCACACTTCTTCAGATACACTGAAACAGAAGTCACCAGATCCTTATGTAAAGTGGGAGGGTGGGGTGGAGTTTTTCTCAGAAGGGTAGAAGGAGATGGGTAATTGACTCAATGGGTGTCGTAAACCTGTTGATGACTGTGAAAGACTGCAACTAGTCCTACAGGAAAAAGCAAAGGATAGTATGCAGATGACCAAAAATAGCTTTAACATATGTAATGAGACAAGAATCCAATATCTCTGTTCAGACCAGGTCTCTCCATAGTTTTCAGTTTAGTAATAAGTTGTAATTCAGCAACTTCTCTTTCAAGTCTAGAATTTCAGAAATAGATTTGTCACAACTTATTACTAAAATGAAAACTATGGAGAGACCTGGTCTTGATTTTTTTATTTTTTAAAAATTGATTTTCCTTCTCTCTCTTTCTTCCCCGATAAGGAGGTTGCTGGGGGTCGAACCACAGACTTTATGTATGCAGGGCACTGAACCATGGTCCTTCCCAGCTTATATGGTTCTCGGAGGTCTCTCTAGGCCCCTCTTCCAAGCCATACCCTCATCTGCTCTTCTTGGTGTGTTTGCTTAACTGGTCTTTGAATTCTGATAATACCTCTTCCTTGCCTGGATGGGGGAAAGAGAGGGGTGTATGGTAGAAACTAGGCTACTGTGCATATGTAGAATTGACGCCCATCTCCCCGCCCACTTTTGCTTCTGGCCCCGCCCACCACTGCCACAGGCCCCTTGGGAGGTTACCCAGAAGGCCTGAGGAAAGGTTTCCCACTGCTGAGGTAACCTAAGCTCACCTGATCACACACTTCTGGAGATAACTGGAAAACAACTCTGCTGTCATTTATTTCTTTATGTGTTGAAATAATATTTTAATAGGAGAGTTAAAACCCTGCTCCCCTTAACCCAGAACTATAAAACAAATAAAATCTCCAGAAAACTCAACACTTGCACACACACTCCTCCCAAGCATTATTTTGGCCTGGATTTTCAAAAGTGCTTCCCCAATTCTGGAAGTTGTGTTGCCATAGTAACGGTCTCTTGAGTGATTTATGGCTCCCCTGCGAAATGTTTTGGATATAGCAGGCCAACCAAAGGCAGGCTGAGACGATCCAACAGGCCACAGCAAGAGAATACTAGGTGTGGGGGGCATTCAGTCATTTAAATGGCAAACCTATCTCATCTGTACTTTCCAAAACAATACGACAACCAAATATGACGACCAAAACACAGCCGTCCTTTGAAATTTGTACTTAAGTGAATTTTGCAGAGCAGCTCTCCAGGCATAGAGATGTGGCACAGAGTTGGATCTGGCTGGACTAAGTTTCCAATAATGTTGCTAATTCCCGCCCCCATACCTGGAGTCCAGAAAGTATGTGCCCACAGGCCCCTCCACTATATGTGCCAATAATTCCCTATGGCTCCTCAGTGCCTCCAAGAGGACTTACTCCTTGAGTTTTGAATATGTGCTGTTTGCACAGGTGTGAGGAACCATCTATGAGCAATCTTCATAGCATGGAATTTTCTGCAACTGAATAGAATAGTTTCAAAGAACAGGGTTTATTCCACCAGCTCCGGCTTTCATGCATCCAGGGACCATTCAGAAATTCAGTGTGTGCCTCTCATGGTCATGCAGAAGGAAACTTTATCTACTTCAATGGCCATTCTCCAGCATTCCTGTTAGTGCCTCCTCCAGCCTTTGTCCTCCAGCTGTTTTGAACTACCAGGTTGGGGTAGGCTGATTGGGTGTGCATTACTACTTGCCTGTGAGTTGGATCTGGGCTAAAACTTCATCCGTGGCTCTTTTCCCAATTGCTCAAAGCACTTCTCACACCAGACAAGAACTCTGTAAGGTAGGCCAGTACACAATACTGTATGTACTAACTTGCCTGCTGACTTTGTCCTAGTAATCCACTAGGGGGCGATTTTAGCTAATGTTATTCTCAACTTGCATTCTTACAGGTTTTCCCAATTTAAGCATTTGTCTGGTGCTATTTTATGCATTCACTTTGCAGGTATGTGTGTTAAAGTTGCCAGGAAATGCTTATAGGCCAGCATGCATGATTAGAAGAGAGAGTTTATTTCTTCAGGCAGTTGTATGTGTTTACTTATTGTGATTGCACACAACGCATGGCATTCTCCTAAATAAAACTGAGTAAGTTGAATGGATCAAATCCCTAGGCTCTTTGTGCCCTGGGTCTTGACAGGGGACAATGGGCATCAATGGAAAATTTGACTATCCCTTTCAAGCCTACAGCCACACCACCCTGAATGCACCCAATCCCGTCCGATCTCGGAAGTTAAGCAGGGTCGGGCCTGGTTAACTTGGATGGGAGACTATCTCTTTCAAAAGCTATCTGACACAGGTTCCCACACCAAGCATTTTTCCCTAGCTGAAAAGGGTCCTTGAACTCTGATAGTGCCTCTTACTTGTCCAGATGGAGGACAGAGAGGTGCAGGCAGGAGGGTGTAGAAACTAGCCTATGGCACAAAAAGGTAGTTTTTCAGTCTGCTTGTGCAACTGGCATGTAGCCCCTGGAAGGTTGTTCAGGTGGAAGTGTGGCCCTCCAGCTGAAAAAGGTTTCCCACCCCTGCCCTTAACTGGCCTGCTGTCCTCAGGTGTGGTGGAAGATAATGTGACACCTGTCCTTAAAGATCTGCAGTGGCTGCCTGTTTGCTACAGAGGCTGATTTAAAGTGCTGGCTTTGGTCTATAAAGCTGACCAGGGGTCAGCAAACTTTTTCAGCAGGGGGCTGGTCCACTGTCCCTCAGACCTTGTGGGTTGCCGGACTATATTCTGGGGTAAAAAATGAACGAATTCCTATGCCCCACAAATAACCCTGAGATGCATTTTAAATAAAAGCACACATTCTACTCATGTAAAAACACGCTGATTCCCAGACGGTCCGCGGGCCGGATTTAGAAGGCAATTGGGCCGGATCCAGCCCCCAGGCCTTAGTTTGCCTACCCATGCTCTATACTGCTTTGGCCCCAAGTACTTGAAGGATTGCATTCCTTCCTTCTGGCTGACCCATGCTGTAAGATCTATGGAGGAGACCCTGCTCATAGTTCCACCTACAGCTACAGTCCACGGTGCGACTACATGCACAGTTGTTTCTGGAGGCCTGACCAGATGCTTCTGGTGACATGGAGGTTCTTTTTAAAAACATTTATATGTTTACAGTGTGGCACCAGTGTTATAGCCTCATCTGTACTGGCTTTTGAAGGCATCTCTATTGACACAGTCATTCCCCTGATCACTCAGTGTCTTGTTTTAATTGCTGTGTTGTTTCAGTTGGATTGATTTATTTCATACTTTAATTATGGGTGTCTATATTTCAGTGTTTTATGATACTGCTTTACTGCATATCTCCAGTATGGATTTTTATATTTCAGTATCATGAAATTTTATTCTTATGCTTTGTGAATTGCATAGAAGCCTATTTTGGCATCAAGCAGCATATAAATATAATAATAATATGAAGATGGGTGATGCAAAACCCACAGCGTTATTAATTAATATATACCACTTACATGCCAAGATTACTTCCGGAAGCCAGCCACTGGATCCTTTCTGATTTTTATACAGTAATTTTAACTTTCACTATTCTTATTTTATTTACATTGTTGCTTTTATCACCTTTGCATCGATGTGTGTATCTCACGAATGCTTTTCTGTAGCACTCTTTGGGTTTAAAAGGCAGGACAAAAAATATAATGACATTTCCCCTAATTACTGCAGGTAGCAAAACCTGCAAGGCAGGCCTATGATCATGTGCAGAGTGGGTGCGGGAGAAAAACACACTGCACGCGCGCACGGACACCTTTTTATTCATCATCACCGTATAAAACTTCCAGGATGGAGCCTGCTTCTTAATTGCAGCAGCTCAAATTAAGCGGGTGAGCTCTTTGTTTTGGCGAAGGTTCTTTGGGTTCCGCTTACGCACGGCGGCTCCTCAGCATAAGAAACGGACGCGCGCCGCGGCGTGCGAGGGAGGCGAGGACCCGCCCCTCTCCGGGGGGGGGCGGAGCTGCTAGAGCCCCGCCGGCGCACCTGCCTGCCCCACCCCCTTGAATTCCTCCCCCGGTCCCCGCCCGCGCGCGCCTCTGCTCGCTGACTCGCCTCCTCCTCCTCCTGCTGCTGCTCGGTTGCGTCCCCGGGAGCCCCGATCACTTTACAGGCGATCATTGTTCCCAAAGTGAAAAACAAGCGCCACTCTGAGCTGGGCGCTCGCTGCTGGCGCTGCTGCTTGCTCCGGAGAGGACCCAGACATGCCTCCTGCTGCGGCCCGCGCCTGGCACCTGCGGGCGGCGCTCCTCTGCGCCCTGATTTGCGCGCACGGCGGTGTCCCCAGCCAGGCAGGTGGGTGAGATCCGGCGTGGGTTTGTCTGTCTCTCTTTCCCCACCCCCGCCGCCCTTCCTAAGCCCCATTCCATTCCACCCCACCCCCTCTTCCACTGGGGGAGGTCTCTCTCGCTCTCGGAAAGGGGGGCGGCGTGCGCGCGGGAAGTTTTGGAGCTCTCGCTTTCCCCGAGGTGGGCTGGATCGTGGGCCAACGGCCGGTTCCGCCGAGCCAGTCACTAGAGGACCTAGCGGTGGGCGGGCGAGTTTGCTTCCTGGGACAGGGTTGGTCCAACCCGACCTTCGCTCCGCGGGAGAGACTCGGCGTTACTTGCGGCTCTTTAGTGGGTAATAAGGCGTTACTTTGATCCACGAGGAGCCTCTCTGGGAAAGGACTTGGAAGTTCTCTCCTTGGTTCCTTTCTTAACCAAAGAGCAGCGCCTGCTCTTCTGAATTGCCATTGCACGCGTGTTTGTTGGACTCCAACTCCCAGCAGCCCCAGTACAGCCGGGATAGTGGGACTTAAGAGTCCAGCAACAGTTTGAGGGCCACAAGTTTTTCATCTCTGCTTTTAGAAGAAGTCACTCTCATGTTGGCATTCATGCTGTGCGTATAGGCCATCATTTTGGTTTTATTCTTGAACTTCGGAGGAATTCAGAGCAACATTCCTGCCGTTGTCATCATTAATCCTCACAACCGTCCTGTGAGGTTCAACTACTATATGTGTGTGTCTCGGAGAGAGAGAGAGGGACGCAAGGGCACTGAGTGGAACCAGCTTTCTCTTCTCAAAGTTTGATGCTTGATAGGCCACATGTATAGCCAGCGTGCAAATTGATGTTTGGCATTTGATTTAAGAGAAGCTTGGCACACAGGAATGGCCCATCCACAGTCCTGGATAATTCATAGCATAGATATCCCTTTCTGTCATGTTGGAATGAAAATATAGACCTGCTATGTGGCAGGTGTGGAAACAGGCAAATTCAGCACTAGAGATCATTCCTGAAAGAATTGGAAATTAATAAGCAGATAGCGTAATGCAAATGCTGGGTACAGTTCTTGCCACTTCTCGCCTCAAAAATGATATTGTAGAGTTGGGAAATGTTTAGGAAAGGGCAACCAAAATGCTCAAGCAACTCCCCTATGAAGAGAGATTGCAGTGTTTGCGTGTTTTTGAGTTTTGAGAAAAGGCAAGTAAGAGGCAACATAATAGGAATGTATAAAGTTAGACATGGCATGGAGAAGGTAGGTAGGGAAAAGCTCCGCCCCTTTATAACTTGTGAATCTGTAGACATCCAATGAAGCTGAATGTTGGAAGATACAGGACAGATAAAAGAAAATGCTACACAAAGTGAATAGTTAAACTATGGAGTTTGTTCCCACAGGAGGCAATTATGGCCACCAACTTAGATGGCTTTAAAAGAGGATTATACAAATAAATGGGGGATAAGGTTATTCGTAACATTATACAGGAGGCAGCAACGAAAACCATCCCAATGAAAAGGAAATGCAAAAAAGCAAAGTGGCTGTCCAACAAGGCCTTACAAATAGCGGGGGAGAGAAGGCAAGCAAAATGCGAGGGAGATAGTGAAAGATACAGGAAATTGAATGCAGATTTCCAAAAAATAGCAAGGAGAGACAAGAAGGCCTTCTTAAACAAGCAATGCAAAGAAATAGAGGAAAACAATAGAATGGGAAAAACCAGAGATCTGTTCAAGAAAATTGGAGATACGAAAGGAACATTTCGTACAAAGATTTCCATAATAAAAGACAAAAGTGGAAAGGACCTAACAGAAGCAGAAGACATCAAGAAGAGGTGGCAAGAATACACAGAGGAACTATACCAGAAAGAAATGGATGTCTCGTATACCCCAGGTAGTGTGGTTGCTAACCTTGAGCCAGACATCCTGGAGAGTGAAGTCAAATGGGCCTTAGAAAGCACTGCTAATAACAAGGCCAGTGGAAGTGATGGTATTCCAGCTGAACTATTTAAAATTTTAAAAGATGATGCTGTTAAAGTGCTACACTCAATATGCCAGCAAATTTGGAAAACTCAGCAGTGGCCAGAGGATTGGAGATCAGTCTACATCCCAATCCCAAAGAAGGGAAGTGCCAAAGAATGCTCCAACTACCGCACAATTGCACTCATTTCACATGCTAGCAAGGTTATGCTTAAAATTCTACAAGGCAGGCTTAAGCAGTATGTGGACCGAGAACTCCCAGAAGTGCAAGCTGGATTTCGAAGGGGCAGAGGAACCAGAGACCAAATTGCAAACATGCGCTGGATTATGGAGAAAGCTAGAGAGTTCCAGAAAGACATCTACTTCTGCTTCATTGACTATGCAAAAGCCTTTGACTGTGTCGACCACAACAAACTATGGCAAGTTCTTAAAGAAATGGGAGTGCCTGATCACCTCATCTGTCTCCTGAGAAATCTCTATGTGGGACAAGAAGCTACAGTTAGAACTGGATATGGAACAACTGATTGGTTCAAAATTGGGAAAGGAGTACAGCAAGGCTGTATATTGTCTCCCTGCTTATTTAACTTATATGCAGAATTCATCATGTGAAAGGCTGGGCTGGATGAATCCCAAGCCGGAATTAAGATTGCCGGAAGAAATATCAACAACCTCAGATATGCAGATGACACAACCTTGATGGCAGAAAGTGAGGAGGAATTAAAGAACCTTTTAATTAGGGTGAAAGAGGAGAGTGCAAAATACGGTATGAAGCTCAACATCAAAAAAACGAAGATCATGGCCACTGGGCCCATCACCTCCTGGCAAATAGAAGGGGAAGAAATGGAGGCAGTGAGAGATCTTACTTTCTTGGGCTCCATGATCACTGCAGATGGTGACAGCAGTCAAGAAATTAAAAGACGCCTGCTCTTTGGGAGAAAGGCGATGGCAAACCTAGACAACATCTTAAAAAGCAGAGACATCACCTTGCCAACAAAGGTCCGTATAGTAAAAGCCATGGTTTTCCCAGTAGTGATGTATGGAAGTGAGAGCTGGACCATAAAGAAGGCTGATCACCAAAGAATTGATGCTTTTGAACCGTGGTGCTGGAGGAGATTCTTGAGCGTCCCATGGACTGCAAGAAGATCAAACGTATCCATTCTTAAGGAAATCAGCCCTGAGTGCTCACTGGAAGGGACAGCTCGTGAAGCTGAGGCTCCAATACTTTGGCCACCTCATGAGAAGAGAAGACTCCCTGGAAAAGACCCTGATGTTGGGAAAGATTGAGGGCACAAGGAGAAGGGGATGACAGAGGACAAGATGGTTAGACAGCGTTCTCGAAGCTACAAACATGAGGCTGACCAAACTGCGGGAGGCAGTGGAAGATAGGAGTGCCTGGCGTGCTCTGGTCCATGGGGTCACGAAGAGTCGGACACGACTAAACGACTAAACAGCAACAACAACAAGGCTATTCATGGCTACTACACATATTTGCTATGTTCTGCCTCCATGGTTGAAGTTAGTAATGCTTCTGGATGTTGCTAGAAACCACTGAGTGGGGGCAGAGATTTCTCCTGTGCTCAGGTTTTGTTTGTGGGCTTCCCATAAGCTCCTGGTTAGCCGCTGAGCCATGTGGGCCAATGGCTTGAGCCAACTGACTCTTACGTTGATGCAGGGCTTCTTAAATTTGCACATTATTCTTCTGGTCACCCCAGTGCTAATTTAGGTGCAGGCTGGGATGCTGCCTGGGATGCTGAGTGGGCCCAAGCCTTGGGAATTAGTAGGCTGTCCGAATGAAAAACAGGACAGGCCTTCTGCTCCTTTAGTAGTTGTGTAGAAGAGGAAATCTGAGCTTTGTCATACAGGTTGCACTTGCAGAAATGTCATCTTCTGCTTATTAAAAGTTCAGAAGCCCTATCCACCTTTGCACTTGGACACTCTGTGAAGGCATGCTGCCACACAGAAAACTGTATGTAAGCCCAGCCACTGGTGTGTAATTTAAGGGAGTGGCTGTAGAAGGTGCCATGTTCAATCCCCAGCATCTCCAGGTAGGGCTGGGAATGCCACACCCCTTCCTGAAACCCTGGAGGAGCCGCACATTGCCAGCCAGCATAGTAGGTCCTGAACAAGGTAATAAGAAGGAATCTGTAATAAGATAATTTCCTGTGTTCCTAATTCAGCTAAGATCTGCCATCCAGCCATGTTCCTCTTTGGAGGGAAAGGGTTACGGGGAACATCAAGCATTCATTTGTACATATGAATGTCAGATTTGCATCTATACCCACTTAACCTGGTAATAAGCGGAACACATTTGCATGAAACAGCCTGCTCTTACCTTTGTGTAGGGCAATGCAGCTGTGAGTGTTTGAACTGCTTCCAAAAGCAGACTAATGGAGAGAAATCAACGTTTTCATCGGAGGCCTTTCTCTGGGTGCTGCACCTGAGGGAGGTGTACAAGGTGGTCTTTTCAGTGGTGGCCCCTGCCTGTGGAATGTTCTACCCAGGGAAACCTTTCCAGTACTGTCTCTGTTAATCTTTATACAGCAGACTGAATCTAGAAAGCTCTGAGAAATAGAAATAACTTTGCCTGTTGATAGAATAGACCATAAGGTATGTTCTAGGCCAACTTCCTTGCAGAGTGTGTTACACAACCGGGGAGCCACCACTAAGTAGGCCCTCTTCAGAGTTCAGAGTTTCCTCCACTGAAGATGCATGTTAGCATTATTTAGCTCTCATCCCTCTCAGTGTTCAATCTAGGGCATTTATTGCTTTTTAGTAATGTTGTAACCTGAGAAAAAAGAGCTCAAATAGTTGCTTTTCTCCTACTCTGGGTGGGTTTTCAGTCTGCTTTGCATGCAGAAGGTCCCAAGTTCAATCCTTAGCATCTCCAGATAGGGCTAAGACTGTCCTCCATCTGAAAGCCTGGAGAGGTACTTCCAGTCAGTGTAGGCAATACAAAGTTGGCTATGCCAATGGTTTGGCTGAGTATATGGCAACCTCCTATGTTCCTTTGTTTGTATGACAACCTAACATGCAGTGGCCTCTCTGGTTGACATGTGCTCCGCAAACCTGTCACTTAAGGTTTTCCAGGATGCCTGTTGGCTGAGGAAGTGAATCAACACTTTATATATGTGTCCTCTCTCACTATGGATCTGTACCACTGAGCCCTAGGTGTAACCTTGGCACCGAGCCTTTGCCAAGTTGCTGTTGCCTAATTAATGTTGTGAAGTTGTTGTTAGGGTGCCAGTGACAGTTGGATGCATTGTAAGTGTAATCTGAGTCCTTGGGGTTGGGACGGGAAAGGAGAGACTGTAAATAAGTGACCTCTCAAAGAAGCAGAAAAGGCTTTAAAGCAAAGGACGACAAGTGTTGTACAAGTGTTTTAAAAATGCCCCCCTCCCGAGATCCCTTGGGCTCATCCCAAGAAAATTACCCCATAAAAACAAAAGGCTCCCTGATTCTTCAAGGGGTGGGCCTCGTCTCAGTGGTAGAGCATCTGCTTTGCATGCAGAAGGTCCCAGATTTAATCCCTGCCATCTCCCTCCCTGTAAACCTGGGGAGCCATTGCCATTCATGTGTAGACAGGACTGTACTAAATGAACAACTGGTCTGATGACTCCGTATAAGGCAGCAAACTACTGTATATTCCTTTTGGAATGCCTTGATGTTTGAGTTGACAAGGCCTTTGCCCTAATTTTCCCCAAAAAGCTCTTTTTAACGTGCTAAGATCTGTACAATCCTTTTCACCCATCTTTTCAGGGCCCCTTCAGGGAAGGTGCTGCCGTTCCCGTTTTGCAGAGGGGACCCATAGAAAATGGTTTGTCCCAGGTCACCCAGGGAAACCCAAGTCTACAATTCTGTGTGTTCTTTTTCCCCAGTGAGTTCCATTCAGTTGTCAGGCTGACTTTAGTAAGCAAGGATAGATTGGGGTGCAAGTTTCCTAGTTCAGTCCCCAGGAGGACTCCCCTGTGTGAGTGCCTGAGGGCCCTGCTCCTTCCTGCCAGTTACCACCTGGCCCAGGGCGGGGCCTGACAGGCCTCACAAGGACTGCTCCTGCCAACTACTATCTGGCCCAGGGTGGGGCCTCACAAGGACGGTTGTTGCCACTGATGCTGTTACTGCCCAGGAGGACCCGGAGGGGTGCAGAGTTCTTTTTAACATGTTTTAAAATCTCCCTTTCCCTTTAGATTTTTTATATATGGGGGTGGGAGGGATGTTTGGGTGGGCTTGGGAATTTGTTAGATTTTGAAGAATTTGTAATTTTTGCAGTTTTATTTGTATTGTTTTATTGGTTGTTTTTGTTTTTTGTTTTTTTTTGTTTTAGGCTGCGAAAGAATAACATTAATTGCCATCAATGGAGGCTACTATGAGGCTTGGGATTGCTACCGTGGAGGGGCGAGGGAGGTATGGCGGTGGGGGCAGATGTTATAGGCGAAGGGGATCGAGATATGGATATGCTCGTACCCCTTCCAATCTGCGCCTCATCCCGAGGGACGAGGGTAGGGTGAGCAAGGATTACTCACCTCCGTCACTGGTGCTGTGCAATGCCAGGTCTATAGGCAACAAAACCGCCACCCTGTGAGATTTATCTCGCAGGGGGTCGACCTGGCTTGTGTGACGGAGACCTGGGTGCACGAAGGGGCAACAGTTACCTTACGAGAGATGGCGCCCCCGGGTTTCTCCGTCCTCCACCAGTCGCGGACTGTGGGCCGGGGGGGAGGGGTGGCATTATTAATCCGTGAAGATTGTCCTTTCAGGGCTCTACCATCGCCATCGATCCCCGGCATTGAATGTGTTGGCCTAGTGTGGGGCTCCGAGGAGAGCTTGGCTGTCTGGCTGGTGTACCGGCCACCTAGTGCACCAGCAGCCACCCTGTCAGGCCTATTGGAGGCGGTGGCCGGCTGGGCCTTGGAGTTCCCTAACCTATTGGTATTGGGGGACTTCAACATCCATGCTGATGCCACTCCCTCCTCACAGGCTCTGGACCTGGTGTCTTCCATGGCGACACTAGGGCTCTCCCAGTTTGTTTCGGGCCCCACACATCAAGCAGGCCACACGCTGGATTTGATCTTTGGCATAGGTATAGATGTGATCATTTTTCCTTCGATGAAGGTGCCATGGTCTGATCACTATGCTCTGAAAGCCAGGATTGACTTTCCACCCCCACCCTGCTTAGGTGGCGAGCCGATTTGGGCTCGCCCGCAGAGGCTGATGGACCCTGATAGATTCCGCCAAGCCTTGCGGGACCTTGCTCCCCCTGGCGACTCATTGACTGAGCTTGTTGAGGGCTGGAATATCCAGCTCCTGGCAGCCATCAATGAGATCGCACCTAAGCGCCCTCTGCGACCCCGCAGAAACCGGGCTCCCTGGTTTACCAAGGAGCTCCGGAAAACGGCTAGAGCGAGCCTCAGACGGCTAGAGCGAGTATGGCGGGGTGCCCGTGACGGAGCCTCAAGAACATCTTATAGGGCTTTTATGAAAACCTACGAGATGGCGGTGAAGGCTGCTAAGAAGTCTTACTTCTCGACCTCCATTGCATCCGCTAGCTCTCGCCCGGCGCAATTATTTAGTATAATCAGGTCTTTAATGTCCCTTGAGGGACAGCCAAATTTAAATAACAGTTTGACACACAGCTGTGAGGCATTTGCGAGCTTTTTTGCGGAGAAGGTCTTGTTGCTCCGCCATGACCTCCCTGCCAATTTGGATACAATAAAGGAACTGGAGGCCCCTCGACTGTCCTCGGGTCCAGTATTGGACCACTTCAACCGGATATCCCCAGCCGATGTGGACAGACACCTCCGAGCTGGAAAGCCCACCACCTGTCCTCTCGACCCGTGCCCGTCTTGGCTGATTAGAGCGTGTCCAGACGAGGTGCGGGCCCTCCTGGGGGATATCATCAATTTGTCCCTTGGCACGGGGACATTCCCAGGGGAACTGAAGGAGGCAGTGGTGCGCCCGCTCTTAAAGAAAACATCATTAGATCCTTTAGATCTATCCAATTACCGCCCGGTTTTGAATCTTCCATTCCTGCGTAAGGTGATTGAGAGAGCGGTTGCTGAACAGCTTGGTGGGTTTCTGGATGAAACATCGGCTCTGGATCCATTCCAGTCCGGCTTCCACGCTGGTCATGGGACCGAGACGGCTCTGGTTGCCCTAACAGATGATCTTCGTAGACAGCTGGATCGAGGTGGGTCGGGGCTGCTGATTCTTCTAGATCTGTCAGCAGCTTTCGACATGGTCGATCACGAACTTCTGGACCACCGCCTTGCCGACGTGGGGATCCAGGGCACAGTCCTTCAATGGCTGCGCTCGTTTCTCTCTGGTCGGGGACAGAGGGTGGCGCTTGGGGGGGAATTGTCATCGCTCCATTCCTTGGTGTGTGGAGTACCTCAGGGTGCGATACTCTCCCCGATGCTTTTCAACATCTTTATGCGCCCCCTCGCCCAGCTTGTCCGGAGTTTTGGGCTGGGTTGCCATCAGTATGCTGATGACACCCAACTCTATCTGTTGATGGATGGCCATCCTGACTCGGCCCCAGACACACTGACCAGATGTTTGGAAGCTGTGGCTGGATGGTTACGTGGGAGCCGGTTGAAGCTAAATCCTTCGAAGACAGAGGTCCTGTGGCTGGGACGGGACGATATGGGATTGGGGGGGCAACTCCCATCTCTTGTGGGGGCGCAATTAGTGCCAGCACCGTCCGTTAAGAGTTTGGGTGTAATCTTCGACACCTCCCTTTCCATGGAGGCATGGATTGCAGCTACAACAAAGGCGGCATTTTTCCATCTCCGCCAAGCTAAGCAGTTGGCTCCTTACCTCTCTCGCCCTGACCTAGCCACTGTGATCCACGCGACGGTCACCTCCAGACTGGATTATTGTAACTCGCTCTACGTGGGGCTGCCCTTGAGACTGACCCAGAAACTCCAGCGGGTGCAGAATGCTGCAGCGAGACTCCTTACGGGGTCTTCGCTGCGAGATCACATTCACCCGGTGCTATAGCAGCTGCACTGGCTCCTGGTGGAGTACAGGATCAGGTTTAAGGTGCTGGTTTTAACCTTTAAAGCCCTATACGGCCTAGGACCCTCGTACCTACGGGACCGCCTCTCCTGGTATGCCCCACAGAGAAACTTACGGTCTTCAAATAAAAACATCTTGAAGGTCCCAGGCCACAGAGAAGTTAGGCTGGCCTCAACTAGAGCCAGGGCTTTTTCGGCTGTGGCTCCGATCTGGTGGAACACTCTGTCACAAGAGACCAGGGCCCTGCAGGACTTGACATCTTTCCGCAGGGCCTGCAAGACAGAGCTGTTCCACCAGGCCTTTGGCCAGGGCACAGCCTGACTCCCTCCCTCGGCAATCTTCGCGGAGCTCTGGCCCAATGGTTGCCATTGGCTTGAATTAATTAATTTTATAATGAATGATTTTAGAGTGTTGTTTGTGCTGTACTTTTGTACTGTTTTATTGTTGTTAGCCGCCCTGAGCCCGGCTTCGGCTGGGGAGGGCGGGATATAAATAAAAATTATTATTATTATTATTATTATTTCCCACTATACTGCATGGCACACCTGTCTGGCACTTTTAACACCTGTATAGAAGTGGGGTGTCTCTGTTCAGCAGCTAGGGTAAGCACAAGTCATTTAACAACTACAGCAAAAGGGGTGGTCTCTCCTGGATCTTTTGCTATTCGACTTTACTTCCTTACATATGTGTCATTCCTCTGTGCTTGACTTGGTTAGAAAGCAGCAAACTGTTAGTTTGTTTTTAAAATGTGCAACCTGCTTTTCACAGGTGCCTTAAAATGACTTACAAAGAAGACAAAATATAACGTACAAAATATAAAGCATAGATTGAAACATCTGTAGGAGGGAACATCAGAGCTGCACTCCTGAAATAAAACCATTTTGGCATCTGAAACTTCGCCAGGGCAGTGCCTGCCTGGTTTCTACTGGGACGGTGATCCAGAGATTTGGGCCCACTGTCCTGAAGGCTCATGTTGACATGAGTCATGCTTCTGCACCATTGGGAGCCACTAATAGTGCTGCCCCAGATGATATTGGTGATTGGCCTGGGACATACTGGGCAAGACAGTCCTAAAGGTATCCTGAGCCTAAGCTGTTCAGGGCTTGCACTTCTTCAAGAACCTTGAACCTTGCTCAGTAGAAGACGGGAAGCCAGTGCAGGTCTTTTAGCACAGGTGTCATACATCGGCTGTAGTCTCTTCCCATCTCCAGACCAGATCCGAGGGGCAGCCCCACACAGAACACATTGTGGTAATTCAGCCTTGAGGTTGTCAGTGCCTGAACTAATGTAGTCGGGTTTCTGAGCCAAGAGCCCAGCTCCTGCGGGGAACTGCAGGAGATTGTGGCAAGTGCAGGTTGCTAATGACCCAAGCGCAACTCAGGTGAAAAATTGCACTCCCTGGATGTCCCCCTTCTATGCAGGTATTAAAACTGCCAGAACTGGTTCTCCCTTAATAATGCATCTAGTCACTTGTTTTCTCAGGGTATCTGAATGTTCCATGCAGAAAGCAAGGCTCTGCTGTGAAGTGGCATTTAATTGAGTGGAGATCTGTGACACTGCTGTGAGACCCTTGTCTCACTGCCGACTCGCAAGTCTCCTTCTCCCTCCTTGGTTTTGTAAGTAGCTGCATAGGAGAGACTAGCACAGCACAGGGCTATTTTAACTTTCAGCTGCAAGCATGCATGTATGGTCAATCAGCATCAGGGATCAACTTCTTTGAGCATCTCCCATGCTCCTTCCTTGCAGACCACCCACTGCTAACTCCCAGAGCCCCCTAACCGTGTTCTCCTTAATAAATTTTATTTACTTTGTAACATTTACACGCTGCTTGACTGTAATAAAACCTCCAAGCGGTTTGCAAAAATAAATTAAAAACATCAAGATGATCAAAACATGTATTTAAGGACATTCCAAAGCCGATTTGAATCAAGCAAAAATAGATTAAAGCACATGTCACCACCCTAGATATCTGGATAGGCTTGCCTGAACAAACACAAGCAAGTGCTGAAAAGACGCCAGCAAAGGTACCTGCCTGATGTCAATAGGCAGGGAGTCCCAATGTGTCGGTGATGCAATGCTAAAAAATCAACTTCTCACAAGTGCAGAAGGAGTATGGCACCTGTAAGAGTTTCACAGACTGCAGTGGGCATACGTGGGGTAAGGTGATTCTGGAAGTGAACTCCTTGCAGGGATGGGGCATGTTTGACCATCCATCCAAATGTTTTTGGAACTCCATCTCTCGCCTACCTGACCCTTGGCTATATGCTGGTGTGAGTTGGGAGTGCAACAACCTCTCTGTGTTACCTCTTTCCCTCTCCAAGTGAGGTAGTGGCAGCAGGGACAAAGGAAAGGAGTACCAGGTTCTGCTTGCCTCACCCTCTCCTTTGGAAGCAGAGAGGGAGAGGAGAGCAAGGGTGTGGGTGGCATCAGCAGCAGTAGCGGCAAAGAGGAAGAGGTAGCCCCCTTGAAGGAATCATGTCCGAAGGACTGGAGCCAACGCTGACCTGCCTGCCCCATAAAAGCTGTTTCAATGCCCACAGTTAGTGATAGGCCTCTTTGAGTTTCTGGTAGTGGGAGGAAACAATTGTGGGATTATTCCAGTTGTCCCAATGGAGCCGTGATGATGTGAGTTTTCATTGATGGTAGGGCGCAAGTCAATGGCTAGTCCATTAGGGTCAGTGAGGCACTGCCCCATCGACATATTCTCCCTTCAGCCAGCCTCCCTGTCTGCCTTCTTCCTTACAACCATTCCATGGGGGTGGCACTCTGTGTTGGCCTTGTAAACTCAGGAGGGAGGAGGGTGTGAGAAAGACTTCTCATTGGCTTTGGTGCCACCTGCTGCTGTTCTCTGTGCCTTCTGGCTTACCTGTCCCAGTGGGCACCACTGAATATCTTGGAGGTGTCTCAGCATCATTATTATTACTATTATTACTATTATTTATTAAATTTGTATACTACCTTTCATTTGCAGATCTCAGGGCACAGCAAGGATCTGGGGCAGTCAGCATGGTGCATTCCAAATAAATAAAACTTCTATCATTTCTTGCTATTAGCCACATTGTGGGGGTGGAGGTGGCTGATGGGAGTTGTAGTTCCCAACAACGGATGGAGGGCACTACCTTGGCTACCTTGAGAGTGATCATCACGGGAAATTGGAAGGTGCAACTCACCTTACTTGGAGCCAAAAGACTCTTACATTCCTTTGGTCTTTGCTCTTTCTGAAAATGGCTTGGAGGCAAACTGTGGATAGCACAGGGTGTCATCCAACTTTATAGATGAATAGTGGCGTTTGCTGAAAGTTTTGCAAGAGGTGCAAAGACCAGGCGACCAAGGAAGGTGCTGGGGTTCTTGCATGGTTTTCTCTTTTTTACCAGCTGTGCAAGAAGAGGAAATTTTGGCGTGCGGGCAATTTGCCCTGCAGGGTGATGAGAAGCTGCCCTAACTAAAATTCTTCTGCACACCTTTCAAAGGTACAAGGGCCCTGTCCTCTTATAGCAAGTGAGACCATTGGTTCGTTTAGCTCGGTTTTGTCTACTGAGCAGTGACTTCAGAGTTTCAGGAAGGGGACATCCCTAGCCCTACCTGGAGATGCCAGGGATTGAACTTGGGACCTTCTGCATGCAAGGCAGATGTTCTTCCACTGAGCTATGGTCCTTCCCCCATGCTTGCAAAGAAGTCCTGCAGCTCTCTCTGATGCCCGTTTTACCTCACTCTGATTTGAATGGGGTTTGCTTCCAAGTGCCTGCACGGAATTGCAGCCTCGTGGATGCCCATAACTGCCCACGGTCCTACAGATGGGAAAGTGGGAATAACTTTCGTTAACACTTTCCCTCGCAGTGATTTGCTTATTCTGGGGGTTACTGTTTGAGGCCCCATCTGTAGTGTGGCTGAAACAGATTGAGAGAGATTTTGAAACAGCCGGTGCGCTCCCTACATACGCGCGTGCACAAACACACACACACCACCCCCCATGCCTCTTGCTGTCCGATAAAGCATGCCAGGATTCAGAGGAGTCAAGTAAAGCGTCTGATTTGTGAGCATCTTTCCTTTTGCCACGATAAAAATAACTCGACTTGTCGAAACCTGCCAGAAATCTGGAGAGCAAAGTCCCGCTTCCTGATTGGCTACAGTACCAGTCCCTCACTGCTAGGCAAAGCTCTGTAGTCAGAATCTCGTATCCATGGCAATAGGCCCCGTCAGCTTTTGAACTTTTCCACCGTGGAAAGGTAATTGGTTAACTTGTATGTTCGCATGAGCAGAAAAGACTCACGCTGACTTGGACACCTATCCATTGCTTGTTGACAAGTCAGCTCCAAGTGAGTGGGTGTCACCTGCTTACCGTTGCCTTCCAGTTCCGAATTCCTTCCTGTCCTGTGTGTGCCGACTCGGAAGTAAGCCCTGTGGGAGCAGGCTGATTGGTAGATTTCTTAGATACATCTCATCAGTGTGATTTGTTAAAGGATATTTGGAGAGTTGGGGGCAGCGCAGTTAGACCTCTTCAGACCCCTACTGCTCGCACAGAACTGCCACATTTTCAGGTCAGAGCAAGAGCTTATCTGGGCATCACTGAGAGGCAGTATTGTATAGTGGTTAGAGTTTTGCCCTAGGACCTGGGAGATCAGGGTTCAAATCTCCGCTCAGTCACGAAGCTGTCACTGGGTAGCCTTGGGCCAGTCGTCCAGTCTCCGCCTCGCCTTTTAGGGTTGTTGTGGGGATTAAATGGGGAGGGGGAAGAGAGCTACATACAGCATCTTGAGCCCCTTGGAGGAAAGGTGGGATATAAATGTAATAAAGAAAGAAATGAAATGTGGTTGCATTCAAGGGTCGGCAATACATTCTCTCATATTTAACCCTATGCCCAGAATATCCTTCACCTAACTAGGGTTGCTGTGTGGCTGATGTGCAAATTTCCACATATCAACAAAACTATTCATCAAACAGAGAAGAAAGGCAGCAGGGTCTTGGAGAGGAGAACACACAAAGGCTGTGTTGTTCCCTGGCAACTGGTATTTAGAGAGATGGAGCCTCAGGTGGTAGAGACTTCATACAGCCGTGGTGACCAGTGGCCTTAATCTCCAGTGAATTTATCTTAAAGGTAAAGGGACCCCTGACCATTAGGTGCAGTTGTGGCTGACTCTGGGATTGCGGCGCTCATCTCGCTTTATTGGCTGAGGGAGCTGGTGTACAGTCATGTGGCCAGCATGACTAAGCCGCTTCTGGCAAACCAGAGCAGCGCACAGAAGCGCTGTTTACCTTCCCGCCGGAGCAGTACCTATTTATCTACTTGCACTTTGACGTGCTTTCAAACTACTAGGTTGGCAGGAGCAGGGACCGAGCAACGGGAGCTCACCCCGTTGCGGGGATTCGAACCACCGACCTTCTGATGGGCAAGTCCTAGGCTCTGCGGTTTAACCCACAGCGCCACCTGCGTCCCTGAATTTATCTCACCCCCTTTTAAAAGCTGTTAGGCTGAGAGGCAATGACTGGTCCCAAATCACCCAATGAGCTTCATGGCTAAGTGGGGATTTTGGCCCTGGTCTCCCAGGTCCTGGTAAAACGCTCTTTAACATATGGCTAAAAAACCAAACCCTCAGGCATCTGAGGTTTGATTAGAACAAGGACCTGTGCCCTAGTTGTCAAACTACAACTCCCATCAGCCCCCGTCAGCATGGGGGTTGGGAATGATGGGAGTAAGAATCCAACAACAACTGGAGGGCCCTAAACAAAAATGCAGCTTCCTCAGAAACTGACCTCTTTTATTGCTTTCCCCAAACTAGATCCAAACCTTGCTTCCTTTCGTATGTAAAATTATCATAACATATTTTTATGACCGGGAGAGAAACTTGCCAGTATAAATCCTCCTTTGAATCTCGTTCTATTGGCATGCTGAAGCATAATCTCTGATGGGGGAGTGAAAAGAATTCTCTAGGTAGATTTCATAAAACAAAGCTACGGATTTGCTATTAATAAGCTGTGACTCATGTTTTTTTTTTCTAGCTCATTTTTTCTTTTTAAAAAATTGAGTGTCAGCAAGTGGATGTGGGGCGAGGGAGGGGGCTGCCATGAAGAGATGGCATTCCATGGTAATAGGATTTAGGATTAATGTATGTCATGGTAGATGGAAGGAATGTGGGTGGGGGAGTTTAACCATTCGTTCTTTCCCATCATCCCCCATCTATTCTAGTATAGGAGTTGCAAGTTTTAACTAAAGGAAGCCATTGTTAGGACCAATGAGGCTAGATGTTAAGCAAGAAATCTGTAACTCTGAAAGCAAGGGGGGAACCACGTATGCCACCTTGAGCTCTTTGGAGAAAAGGTGGGATATAAATGAAATAAATGAGTGTTTGTAACTGAACTATGAGTTGGTTATCTTAAAAATGATTTCATTGTTTACGTGTTGCTTTTCGCAGGATTCTTTGTATGAGAACCTGGGTTGAAGGGTGGTCAGAAAATATAATTTAGGATTATAATTAAAAATGGGTACAGAGTGGAAGACCGACAAGGGTTTGGAAGCAGACATGAAAAGCCTGAGCCTGCAGATTGCACCAGCCCTAAGCTGAAATGGAGAAGTGTTGTGTGGGCTTTAATTAGATTCGGTCATGCTTGATGCGAAGTCGTAT
Source organism: Podarcis pityusensis (assembly GCF_964106645.2). NCBI lineage: Eukaryota > Metazoa > Chordata > Lepidosauria > Squamata > Lacertidae > Podarcis > Podarcis pityusensis. Next base: position 24,110,475 of record NC_138033.1, on the reverse strand, counting down.
TGGGTTTCACCAAAGGCTACAGGAACTTTTGGCCACACTTGGAAGGGAAGGTTACACTGACGTAGCTGGGATCATAGTTCCTCTTGCAGCTAAGCTGCATTTGTGGCTGTGTGTGTGTGTGTGTGTGTGTGTGTGTAAAGTTTCTTGCTTGGAAGCTTTTTGAAAATTGTTTTAAATATGACAAGTGGGCCCTTTTAAGGAAGGGTAATAGAAATAGTTTGCTCTTGGCTGTATAACTGCTTTGCCCCATAATTCACTGCTGCTGCTTATCATGGTCAACTTAAAGGAAACAGCTGTCAAAAAAGAGAGACAGTGTGGTTTAGCAGTTAAGAGTGTTGCACTTGGCAGATCAGGGTTTAAATCCCCTCTTGGCTACAAAGCTCACCGAGTGATCTTGAGACAGTCATGAGGGCTGCCACTCAGTGGTAGAGCGTCTGCAGTGTGTTTAGAAAGTCCCAGGTTGAACCCCTGGCATCTCAGGTGGGGCGGAGAATGTCCCCAGTCTGAAATCCTGGAGAGCTTCTACCACTCAGTTTAGCCAATGCTGAGCTAGATGGACCAATGGTCTCACTCGGTATTACGCAGCATGTTGGGGTAGCCAACATGATGTCTTCTAAACGTTGTTGGACAACAGTTCCCATCATCTCTCCCCGTTGGTAATGCTGTCGGAGACTGATGGGAGCTGGGAGCTGGGAGCTGGAGGGCACTTTTTTGGTTTCCCCTCTCTTAGCCTAGCCTAGCCTAGCCTGTGAGGGTTGTTGTTGTTAAAATTTGTATACTGCCCTATACTCAAAGGTCTCAGGGCAGTTACAACATAAAATCACAATATAAAAACACAAAATGCATAATCGAAACAAAAACAACCCACTAAGATACAAGGGGCTGGGAAAGAGAACTATACCTGGCACTGTCAGCTCCCTGGAGGAAAGTTGGGATATTGGTGTAGTAATAAAGCAATAGATAAAATAAAAGCAGGTCTATATGACTTAGCCTGTGTGAAGCAGATAACTTTTCAAAAGTTTGCAAATTGTATTAGAGACCCATCCAGTTTTCAGTGATGGGAAGCTTCCACACTTTGAAGTGTTTTGAATCATAGAATCATAGAATCATAGAGTTGGAAGAGACCACAAGGGCCATCGAGTCCAACCCCCTGCCAAGCAGGAAACACCATCAGAGCACTCCTGACATATGGTTGTCAAGCCTCTGCTTAAAGACCTCCAAAGAAGGAGACTCCACCACACTCCTTGGCAGCAAATTCCACTGTCGAACAGCTCTTATTGTCAGGAAGTTCTTCCTAATGTTTAGGTGGAATCTTCTTTCTTGTAGTTTGGATCCATTGCCCCGTGTCCGCTTCTCTGGAGCAGCAGAAAACAACCTTTCTCCCTCCTTTATGTGACATCCTTTTATATATTTGAACATGGCTATCATATCACCCCTTAACCTCCTCTTCTCCAGGCTAAACATGCCCAGCTCCCTTAGCCGTTCCTCATAAGGCATCGTTTCCAGGCCTTTGACCATTTTGGTTGCCCTCCTCTGGACACGTTCCAGTTTGTCAGTGTCCTTCTTGAACTGTGGTGCCCAGAACTGGACACAGTACTCCAGGTGAGGTCTGACCAGAGCAGAATACAGTGGCACTATTACTTCCCTTGATCTAGATGCTATACTCCTATTGATGCAGCCCAGAATTGCATTGGCTTTTTTAGCTGCCACGTCACACTGTTGGCTCATGTCAAGTTTGTGGTCAACCAAGACTCCTAGATCCTTTTCACATGTACTGCTCTCAAGCCAGGTGTCACCCATCTTGTATTTGTGCCTCTCATTTTTTTTGCCCAAGTGCAATACTTTACATTTCTCCCTGTTAAAATTCATCTTGTTTGTTTTTGCCCAGTTCTCTAATCTGTCAAGGTCGTTTTGAAGTGTGATCCTGTCCTCTGGGGTGTTAGCCACCCCATCCCAGTTTGGTGTCATCTGCAAATTTGATCAGGATGCCCTTGAGTCCATCATCCAAGTCGTTGATAAAGATGTTGAATAAGACCGGGCCCAAGACAGAACCCTGTGGCACCCCAGTTTTGAATCCTTTTCTTCTTCTTTTTTGCAATAGAGGTTGCCAGCTTTTGGGTGGCCCTAAACACCACTCTGTCCGACCCTTGGAACTGTCCCAGGCCATGCCCCTCACTGGCCCTGCTTCCCAGCCTCTTTGAGTGCTTTTGCTTGTCTGGAATGTGTCCTTGAACTCTGATAACACCTCTTGCTTGCCTGGAGGGAGGGTAGAGAGGGGTGTGTGCATTCATTGCTCCACCCCCTTTTGCCTTTGGCCCCACCCAACACTTGCATGTGGCCCCTGAGAGTCTGCTCCAGGAGGGAATGGGGCCCTTGGTCTGGAAATGGCTCCCTACTCCTGATGTAAGGGGAGTCAGGTCACCGACAGTTTCTGATCTTCTTGTGTTCAGCCGAAAGCCTTCGTCTCCCGAAGGCCAGCTGACTTATTGAGCATGGAGTGCAGTGGCAGAAATGTAATCCAACATTTATGGGTTTAATAAAAGTTGAATAAGCTTCCATGCGCTGCAGCCTTATCTGTGCTCCAGCATGCAGAGACTCTTGGCAGTTCCGCCACTGGCAGGTCAGCATTGATACATAAAACAGGCGAGTTTGGCGAGAGCTCATTCCGCATGTGTTGTGCATGCAGGCAGCTCTTCTGGGTTCGGTACATTCAGTGCAATCTCCTCCAGATAGCTGGGTACTCTTCCATCATGTTGCCACAGCTGTAATAAGCAGCAGCTTTAAAAATATTTCTGTATTTATAGCTGATAATAGAATTCACAGTGTCTTGATAATGAAACTGATGGTGGTGGTGGTGATTTGTACAGCACCTAACATCTTAGAAACATGGCACAGATGTTTACCAGACTACAGCAGTCCCTGCCAGCCTGGGGGCTCACAGTCGGATAGACCGGATACTAAAGGGGGAAAGTAAGCAAAAATTCAAGCGCTAAAGTTCCAAAAAATTATGTGATTGTTTTTCTCATGGCTGGCTGGAATGGCTGCTGACCAAACAGCAGTTGGTGCCTGGTGGGCTGATGGTTTGGGCCTCAGTTAAGAGATATTATTATTATTATTCCCATTAAGTGGCATATGCATTTTATGAATACAGTGGTACCTTGGGTTACAAACACCTCAGGTTACAAACACTTCAGGTTACAGACTCTGCTAACCCTGAAGTAGTACCTCGGGTTAAGAACTTTACCTCAGGATGAGAACAGAAAGTGTGCAGCGGTGGCGCAGCAGTAGCGGGAGGCCCCATTAGCTAAAGTGGTACCTCAGATTAAGAACGGTTTCAGGTTAAGAATGGACCTCTGGAACAAATTAAGTACACAACAAGAGGTACCACTGACATGAAATCAAATCAAACCATGATATCTAAATAAAACTTCCATGTTCAGAGGCAGTATAGCACAGTGAGTATCAGATACCAGAGGATTCCATCTCTGAAGCCTTTGTTATATCTAGGCTTGTGTATATTTGTGTGTGTGTGTGTGTGTGTGTGTGTGTGTGTATCTTTACAGTTTTACTAATAGTGGGGGCTGTAGCATACAGGACCACAGGCAAAATGTGGGGCAAAGACTCCAGAAATCAACAGGCCGTTGGGTATCTATACAACCCCAGACCACATAGTGCTCCACTTCCTGTTTTTTGTTTTCTCTTGCAGCCTGCTCCAAAGTGGCAATGCAGGATTCATACTTGGCTGAAAATTCAGCCTGTTCCTTTTTTGCTGTTTTGCAGGAGAATGCAAAGAATTGGAGTCATGTGACAAGTGCATTGAAGGAGATGCTACTCTGAACATCACGAACTGCGTGTGGATGCACTGCCGAGAGTCTGAGGAGAAGCCAGGTAAGCTGAGGCAGGTGGTGGGGGATGCTTGCCAAAAACTCAGTTCATATACCTTACAAAGAATGGCCCAATTCTACATGTTCTCTGCAAAGTGGAACATATTTGCCTAAAGTAATTCCATTTCCCTGCCTTATCCTCCCAGTGCTTTGAGTTTTTGTAATGGCTTCCCTCTTCTCCCCCAGATGGTCGAAGAATTCCGTCATGGTGTGCATGCTACATAATGCTGCCAGGTCCACTGATTTGCTCACCTAGCTCAGTATTGTCTGCTCTGACTTACCATCACCTGCCACCTCTTTTCAGTGGATGATGCATGTGCTCTGCCATTGCGCTGTGGTTACTTCTTCAGCTCAGTATTGTCTACTCTGACTGGCAGCAGCTCTCCAGGGTCCCAGGAAGAGAAGAAATGGTTTGGGAGTAAGGGGCAGCCAGTTGGAGAGCTAGAGAGGATGGGTGGAGGTCATCAGGGAGGAGCAGGAGCTGCGTCAAGCTCTTCCAGCACCTGAACGTCTCTTCATACATGGAGTGGAGATGCTGTGTACGTCTCCAAAAGTGAAAATCGAAGTTGTTGAGTGCCCCCCAAATCGTTTTGGGACTTTCTTTGATTTTTAAAGTTTTTTGTAAAAAAAACTAGCCCAACTTGCCATACATCCGGGTTTTCCAGGACATTTTGCCGATTCAGCAAAAATCCACCTGGACGCCATTTTGCAGAGCGATTCCCAGACATGTCTGGGAGAACCCAGACATCTGGCAGCCCTAAATATGTACATCTCATTCATCACTGAAACCAAGACAATGTAATTTCCAGGTGGTCACCCATCCAGGCATTGACCAGACCCAAACCTGCTTAGCTGGTGGCTTTGTGGACCTTCAGACCATACCCTAGGACCAGGCCTTGCATGCAGGAGGTCTCAAGGTTCAATCCCTACCATCTCTTGTTAAAAGGATTCGGCACCAACCAGATGATGGGAAAGACCCTTTTCTGAGACTTGAATAGATAATACTGGACTAGATGGAGAAATAGCCTGACCACTTCCCTTTGTTCATCTGAGCAGTCTGCAAGGGCCACCCCACCTTACACATCACCAAGAATGTTAGGAAGCCACAAAATGGTGCATCCAGCCCTTTTCTGTCTTCTCTGGCTGGTTCTGGCTCTCCAATGGGGCCACCGGCCCATTCTCACTGAAGGTGCCAGAATCTCTGGCGCATATGCCTTGTGCTTCATCAGTTGCCACCTTCTCCAAGGACCACTCAGTCCCTGACTTGCTGGATGTGCAAGAGGCAATATGCCTCTGAATAAAAGTCACTGGGAATCACAAGTAGGGAAAGGATGCCTTAGGCCTGATCCGGCATCCTTTACATGGCCTTCTGCCTTCTGCTTGTCTTGCTTGAAAGCAAAAAGCAAAGGACCTTGCTACTTTAAGGCCCTGGCTGATACTTGGAAATCCCTCCTTCCATTTGCTGGGAGTTTGTGGCTACCCCTCTGAGTGGAATCGCCTCAAGCTCTGCATCTGTGTCGGTTTGTGTACTTCGTTTGTTGCCATGACTGCCATCCCCAGGGGGATAGATAGATGGGAGCCACAAAGATACAGCCTTCTGCTCTCTGCTGGTTCAGAAACAAACTCCCATCTCACAACGTTGTCCTGGAAGCTCCTGCCGAAGTGCTTATCTTCATACGGAGAAAGAACAGGGGGTGGTGTCTTGCCCATTTCCTCGCTGCTACCTGGCCCTTTTGTCCACTTCATCAGGTGTGCAGACTACCTGGAGCCCTACTTGCTACAGCAGGTGGAAGGAGGGCAAGGTGAAAGATGTGAACTGGGATGGGAGAGATTTGGTTAGGAACATAGGAACCTGCCTTATGCCCAATCAGACCATTGGTCCATCCACCTCAACATTGTCCACACTGACCCGCAGCTGTTCTCCGGGATCCCAGACTGTGTTCTTTCCCAGACTGAGATGCTAAGGAAAGAACCCCGGGGCCTTCTGCATGCAGAGCAGATGCTCAGCCATTGAGCTACAGCTGCTTCCCAATACAAGAAGCTGCCTTACACTGAGTCAGACCTTTGGTCCATGTAGCTCAAACAGTCCCAGGAAGTATAGCCAATGGCGGGGGGGGGCGGTGCCCCCTGGGTGCCATCTCTAAGGGGGGTGACAAGCCCCACCTTGGGGGGGGCTTGCCCCGCCGCCCCTGGGCGCAGCAGCGCAAGCTGCTAAAATCGCACAGCCGTCGCGTGCGGAGGATTCTCTGCTTGTGACTGCAGCAGCGGTGGTGGAGGGATCCCACCGCTGTCCGTATGGTGCTTGAGCAGTGCCGTCGGCAAACTGCCCCACGGCGCATGCGCAGTGCCGCTATATACTGTGCATGCTACGTACGGCGCATGCACTTGTGCAGTACGTAGCGGCGGTGCGCATGCGTCACATGTACGCCACAAGCACATGTGCCACCAGTCTGTTTGCCCTGCACCCCCCACTGGGTGCTGGTTAGCCTTCCTTCACCCCTGTCTGCAGGGCCAAAGATTCCCCACCCCTGATCTCAGGTGAAGGTGTCTTGGATAGCAGTTGCATCTCCCACCCAGCAAACTCTAGAGTCGATCCTTCTTTCAGGAAAGGTTTGGGTTGTCAAAATTTCCTCTGGTGCTAATTCCCCACTCCACATTCTTCACTATCTAGTTAATACAAGTTACAGGTAGGTAGCCGTGTTGGTCTGCCGTAGTTGAAACAAAATAAAAAAAATTCCTTCCAGTAGCACCTTAGAGACCAACTAAGTTTGTTATTGGTATGAGCTTTCGTGTATCTGAAGAAGTGTGCATGCACACAAAAGCTCATACCAATAACAAACTTAGTTCGTCTCTAAGGCGCTACTAGTTAATACAACTGTGTATCCCTGTATAGGGAAGTTTTTAATGTTTGATGTTTTATCATACTTTTATATTTGTTGGAAGCCGCCCAGAGTGGCTGGAGCAGTCCAGTCAGGTGGGAAGATGATGATGTTGTTGTTGTTGTATTTACTTACTTACTCACTCACTCACTCACCCACTCCTGTGTTAAATCATGCTTGCTGTTGATTGCAGCATCCCTTTCCAGGTATGCTTCCCTCTTGCCATCACAATTGTACGGTGAGGAGGGCAGCAGGGTGATGCCTACTTAGCACCCCACACTGTCTTTTGCATCTGCATCAGCCCCGTCTTCCACACCCTTTGGGGAGGGGGAAGATCAGATGACCTGACCAAGCTCTACACAAGTAGGATTCTAAATCGCACCCAGAGCCTAAGGTCCCATCTGCACCATGCATTTGAAGCATTCTTAGACCAATTTAACAGTCCTGGAGTTATGTTAAGTGTGCTTAGAATTGTACGTCTATGTGGCCAGAACCTGTAACAAGCTGCAGTTCCCAGGATTCTTTGGAGGAAGCCATACGGTGTGGGTGTGACCCTGGAGGGTAGCCAACATGGCAGCCTCCAAGTGTTGTTGGACTGCAACTCCCATCAGCCCCAGCCAGCATGGCCCAATATTCAGGGATGATGGGAGTTGTAGTTCAGCAACATCTGGAGGACATCTCGTTGGCTTGCGATCTATGTGTGACTCCACTCTCCAGACCTTCACCCAACGTTCAGGGGTGGGAGAGGAGACCGCAGACGTGGCACATGATGCCAGTCACGTGATGTGAACCCCAGAATAGGGCTTGTCTTTCACTTTGTTTCTGGTTGCGTAGCCCTGTATAAAAGAGTGGGGGAAATGTGTGTTTGGGGGAGAGGGAGACATGCAGGATTTTCAGTGTGACTTGGTTTCTCTCCTCTATCCTCAGGTTCTGGTAGCTGTGTTGTAAAGGGAGAGCCGGCCAAGGAGAAGTGTCACTTTTACAATGTCACTTCCAGGTGTGAAGGTAATGCTTTTCTGCCCAACCACTGATCACCATGCTGTCTGTTAGGCCTCATCATCTGCCTCAGGACCTTTGCCTCTGCCTGTTCATTCTGGAACCTGATTACCAGGACCTCCTCAAACATTTTTCTTGCTTATGACTCTTGATACAGAAGCAAGAAGGAACTAGGGAGACGTTCTGTTCTGGGTGGGGTGGCACTTCCTCCCTGAAGGATCAGAAAAGTAGCTAGGGGGAGGAGACTCCCTGATCTGGAGGGCCACAGGTTCTTTATCTCTGACATAGAGGACACTTTCACATGACCAGCTGGAGGAGTCCTCTTCAAACCATTTGCCCATCTGATCCAATACAGGCTGCCCTTCCTGGCAGCAATTTTTCCTGAGTTATCAGGCATCTTTATGGGATTTCTTGCCATAAGGTACATAAGGGTTCATTCCTAGCTATTGATGTTAACAGCTGTTTATGTCTATTTATTCATGTTCTACAGCTGTCTAAATAAAAACAGCACTAAATAAATAAATAGTTAAATCACAAAAAGCAGATGCATTTAAAATAAAACTGAAACAATACAAAATATTCGCTCGTGGCAAATATCCATTTATCCAGCTATGAAAGCTTGCCCTACCATGTTCAGTAGTTTCCAGAAAGTGCAGACATTGGGAGCCGTTTGTATCTTGACACAGACAAGATGGTCTCCATTAAGATCTAGCTCTGTCCTGTGGGGCAGTAGATAACAAATCTTTGTCTTCTTCCCTTCAGGTATTTGAATGACTACTTTTTTATTAGTTTGCTCTAATTATTCTACTTTATATAAATGTAGTGTGGCTTTTCTTGTCACCGAGTGTGCATAACCCTGAGTGTGCTTCTCTAATGTGATGATCTGCTTGGATAATGCAATGTGTGGTAGGGAAATTTTCTTGTAGGAAAAAGGTGTGGGTTGACCTCCCCCCCCACCCCCCTGCTAATGATGGTTCTTTTCTTAGCATCCGAAGCAACCACCCAGCAACCTCCACAGCCAACCACCAAAGAGCCTCCAAAACCAGCCACTAAGGAGCATGAGATCATCACACTTGGTAAGTGTGATTCCCCTTATCTTTTGCGCATTGGAGAAGGGGAGGGTTTGAATGTTGGTGAGCTAGTGCTAGAGCATCTCCAAGTGGGGAATGCAGAGTGGCTTCTTGGTGGTCATATGTGCTCCAGGTGCTGTTTTCCTTAGCAAGCCCTTCTGTTGTGGTAAACACTTGTCACTCGGGGAACAGGACCACAGCTTACCTTGAGACGTGAGAGCAAACATGGCTAATTGCATCGCCACCTTACCTAAGTAGAACTAGGATCTTCCTATTTTCCTAAACCCAGAGTCTTAGTGTGATTGTATCCAGGGCAAAGTGTGCTTCTCCAACAATTTGGACGTTTAGAAGACATCTGAAGGCAGCCCTGTTTAGGAAAGGTTTTAGTATTTGATTAATTATTGTATTTTAATACTTTGTTGGAGTGGCTGAGGAAACTACTACTACTACTACTACTACTATTATGATGATGATGATGATGATGATGATTCAGTTCAGATTCTGCTTAGAATTTAGCTCCAAATCTTCCCACCCACAAGCCCACAACATGTTCCCAATCCTACATGGAGAGTCATTCAGACCTCACCTTTGAAAAATGACTGTGCTTTTAGCAGCAATTTAGAAGAGAGCAAGACTTCCCAACACTATTTCAGGTGAAAATTAAGGGGCTTTAATAAAATAAAACAGATCCTTTTGCTATTGCCAAGAGGCCTGGCAACTCTTGCTGTACACCGTCGCTGGTTTGGATGAGAAAGCTTAACAAGGCAGGCCAAAGGAACGGAAAGGGAAAAGCTAGCTAATAAAGAAGTGAAGGAGAGATGGATGTATGTGTTCTCAGGGAGAATGAATCTTCCTGCCGAAAAGAAGAGCAAGAATTGAAGAGCTTTGGGCTAATTAAAGTGAGTAACTCTATCCTGAATCCTTGTGAATTATTGATCCAGCGCAGGCTCCTGACAGGAAGTTGTATGCACTCATTTTTCTCTGCGTGAGCGAGGGCTCCTGTTTTTCGGCTTCCACATCAGCCTTGCCCACACTGTGTTTAACTGCTTCCTCTGTTTCCTTGCAAAGTGCACCCCTTCAGTAGCAACGCTGGAGCATTGCGTGGCTGCTTTTGTGATGGAGATGTGAAACACTTGGCTGGGTGGTGAATGCACAGTCCGTGGAAAGAAGGTTTAAGTTCTAGCAGCTAAGTCTTTGCAATACGACCTGTACATGAGCTGACTAGTGTGGGATGGTGAAAGACAAAAAAAGAAGATGCTTGCAACAAAATGATGCTTTTCGATCCTTACATCTTGTAAAGTGAGGGGTAAGGTTGGCCAGGAGGTGCCATTTCGGACACTGCCCGCCTCAGCCACCTAATCTCTTTCATCATCAGGAAAGCCTGAATTGTTCCTTAAGGGGATTTTTGACTGTGACCCATTAACATTGCTAGGGAGAGGTTTTGGCGAAAGCAGGAAATTTAGGCTGCAGAGGCTGTTGGAATTTCTGTGCGACAGATAATCATAAGACTTGCAGGGGACTTACAGGTACCCCCTGTATGCTGCAGGAAATTCTGGAGATAACCAAGAGTACGTACCACTCTGGCAAGACAATGCGCAGGCAGGTAGAGTCTCAGCTGGCATACCAGATGGAGCTGGTAGACAGCCACCTTGGATACAGAATTAACCTGGACCTCCATGGACAGCTGTGAGTCCAAAATGACTCCCAGGCTGCACACCTGGTCCTTCAGGGGCACAGTTACTCCATTCAGGACCAGGGAGTCCCCCATACCTGCCAGCCTCCTGCCCCCCCCCCAAGTACTTATTTCTTGTCAGGATTCAGCCTTAATCCATTAGCCGCCATCCATCCTCCAACTGCCTCCAGATAGTAATAGTAATACCTTGAGCTTGGCAAATCAACAACTAGCACAGATCTCTGAGCAGAGGTGTTATATGGTCTGTGGCCAAACCTCCATACAGGTCTTCGTCAGCTCAAACTTCAGAGCTCTCTTTAAAGTTAGTACAGTACTGATACCTTACTCCGGGACTGCTCTCCATTGTGCACACAGGTCCATCTTCACTGTGTTGGAGGGGCTGCTGTGTAGTTGGTACATAGAAGCACATGTGGGACTGCTCAGAGGTGGCTGAATTTTTGAATAAGTTGTTAGCTGGGGTTTTTTTTATGACGGAACTAATCATTACTCCATCTTTGGAACCTGTATATGAAAAAAAAATCTTGTTGTAATTTTGTGTATTGTATACAGCCTTGTAGCATTTTTATGAAACGTGCAGCCTATAAATGCTTAAATATTATTGTATAAGCGATTCAATACAAAATACACGCTTCCCCCTCCCCCCCCCAAAAAATCCCCCACTCAATCTGGAGGGGCCAGTAATAGTGAGTTAATGGACTGGTGGGAAAGTAAAGAATATGATCTCTCAGTTGTAAACTCTTTCAAGAACATGCAAGTCAAACTAGCATTGCCTACACTGATTGGCAGTGGCTCTCTAGTATTTTTGTGCAGGGGTGTCTTCTGCATATAAAGCAGATACTCTTCCCACATTGAGCTGCAGCCTTCTCCCTTTTTGCCAGGTACCTTCACAACCCCCTTGCTCTGTTTCCCCCTAGGTACAACGGCCAGCCCTCCGCTAACTGACTCCCCGGAGTTCCACCCGCCAGGATTTGACTCTGCCAGCTTCATCGGGGGAATCATCCTGGTGCTCAGCCTCCAAGCCGTTGTATTTTTCGTGGTGAAATTCCTCAAGGCAAAGGACAGCACCTATCAGACACTGTAAGTTCCCTATAAGCAGCTGGGAGCAGGGGGTTTTTTTGGGGGGGGGGGGCGGGGAATGTGCTGTCCTCTGAGAAGCAGAGAGGTAGATGGTCTGTCCGTAAGAACATTCTGATCTTCATTTTGGGGTAGTTTCCAAAGCAATTGCTTTGTTTAGTCTGTGGCATCTTCAAAGACTGGCAGCTTTATTATGGCTTGAGCTTGGTGCACAAAAGCACCTGCCATAATATGTTTGATGGTCTTTAAGATGCCTCAGGGCCTTTTGTTTTTTTTCATTTGGTGCCCAAGCTATAATAGTTTAGACCAGGGTCACATCAACACCTTACATTTAAAGTGCTCTTTTGTCATGGCTCCCCCCAAAGAATCCTGGGAAGTGTAGTTTATTAAGGGTGCTGAGAGTTGCTAGGAACTAACAGAACTCAATTTTTGAGTGGTTTTACTCTCAACCGCTCTTGTTAGGGAACTTAGGAAATTAGAGCTCCTACCTCTAAGCACCTTTAACAAATGACCGTTCCCAGGATGCTTTGAGACATGGAGGAGCCATGACTGTAAAAGTGGTAGACTGGTGTTTTAAATTATGGTGTGGATGTGGCCCAGACCAGTTAAGAAACTATATTCATTAAAAAAAATAAGACAATGGGGTAGTGTTAGTGGGAAAGTTACTGGAACTGACTACTCACAGATGAAGAACGAGAGCATCCAGTGGGATGCAAAGCCTGCCTTCATGATGGTCGGCCATCTTGTATCACACAATAACTTACCGTGTGTTTTCAAAATGGCTGTTCAGGCTGTGAGTTTCAGCTCTCCTGCTGTCCTCATTTCTCCACCCCACCCCCAGTTTGTCTTCTGTGCGTTTTAGGGGGATAAAGCATGGCAGATCAGCTCTTATATCCCTCTAAACACAGAAATAGTGGGATCTTATGCTTGACAACCTTCCTCCCCTCTTCCCCACCTTCGCATTATTCCTGTGTCCTTGCAACCAGTTTTTCCCTTCGTTGCTGCTGTGCAATTCTCACATACATGCTACTGACTGTGTTCAAGGACTGGCAGTTCGACATGCCACTGAGCTCAGTACTCTTTGTGCCGAGGAAGGGGCTGGTCCAGCCTACTCACACCACATAACTTTTGGTGAAGGCTCATTTATTTCCTCAACACAGATATTTGCAGTCTTCTCATATCCAACCCCATGACTGGCTGTCTGCAGTTCTGGGTTTCTCTGCCGTCTTCCTCCTTTGTTCTGCTTTCTCTCCCTCTATCCCCTGGCCGCAAAACTGTGACTCACTTTAAATAAGGACTCTGGATCTTTAAGAAGGGCAGCAAAGCAAAGCTTTGAAATTTTAATTATTATTTAAAAATCTTTCTCACATTCATTGTGGCTGTGTCGTGATTACGGCTCTCTTTAGATGTTCCAAAGTGGCAGCAGGTAGTGGCGTTCACATGTTACATTCAATGTCAGCATACCTGTGAACACAAATAGTTCAGCTGCACACTCGTACAGTTATTCACATGTAACATTCAACGAGTGTATAGTCTATGTACGCAGTAGCTGAGCTGTTTTACGCAAACACATGTGCCTGTGTAGAAACAGCTGGTACTTGTGTTTAGTGTAATGTGTGAACATGCCTTAAAACACTGATGTGTGTGTGACATCAGTGGCTACTTTCACACACCTAGGGTCCCTGTTTTTTTATCTTTCTCATTCCCCTGGGTTGCTATTTTCATTGTCCTCCAATTTATGGAAGCCAACTGTCTGCAGCAGGGAACGGTTTCTCTCTGAACATAAGAATAGCTCTGCTGGATTACACCAGTGGCCCATCTAGTCCAGCATTCTGTCCTCACTGTGGCCAACCAGAAGCCTCAAGGAAGTCTGCAAACAGGGCCTGAGCGCAACAGAGCCCTCCCCACTTGCGGTTACCAGCCGCTGGTAATCGGAGGCATGCTGCCTCCATCAGTGGAGGTACAACACTTTTTGAAAAGCGTGCTTGAGCTGGGCTCCTTTGGGAGGAAGGGCAGGCTTCAAAAATTGGTATAAAAACCAATTACAAAAAAAGCAAAACACACAGAGAAAATTTAATTATACAATAAAAATAAAGGAAATAAATATAGTAATAGCATGGCCCTCCAATCTAGAACTCTCCTAATCCACATCAAGGTCTCACACCAGAATGGGGCCTTGTGCCATTTTCCTAGCGACACCTTCCCACAAGTTGATATTTCCCTGTGAAGTTGGTTCTGTTTACTGTAAGCAGCACTTTCAGAGGGCAAATAGCTGGAGGGGGAGAGAGTGAAAGTGTTGTCTGTGGCAAACCAACCCCAGACTGAGAGTACATCTTTGGGACTGATGTTTTATCCATATAACGAGAGGCCAGTTTGAGCATACTTTGCTAAATTGCGAAAGCTATAACTTGTGGTTTGCCCTACTCAAAGTGGGTTATACTTTTGTCGGCAGGTGGTGAACAAAATCCTAGCCAAATAGCTCTACATCCCTGCTGTGTGTAACCTTTGGTCAGTGTTAAAGGAAATTTCAAATGTTCTGTGAGGGACTCCTCCTCGCATGCGCCCAACAATATTTCTGGGTTTCTCATCTGTATCTTCTGCTGCCATCTCTGTCTCCGACAGATCCTTTCAGAGAATCACCAGCTGGGTTCTCCTCCTCTCAATCTGTCCTTGATTCTCTTTCTTTCTTTCTTTCTTTCTCTTTCTTTCTTTCTTTCCTCCCACCCACCTCTCATAGGAGAGTGTGGGATCAAAAGATGTCTTTAAGCCTGCTTCACACAATGATGCTTTCTCCTACACAGGTACTCCACTGACATAGTCATGTGTGGATTATGGCATGAGCATCATCTTTTGCTTCAGTTGTGTGTGTTAGGAAGCCAGTTGGGCAGGGCCTGTTATGGAGTGAAGTGACTGCCTCAGGTGGCAGGTGCTTGGGGGCTGGCAGTGGGTGATGACGAGGGGTTGAGAGGCCAGAGCTGTGTCTGCAATGCAGCCTGGCCTGCACACCCAGCTAGCCTGCTGTCCTGCGGTACGCTGGACAAGTCACCAGTGTTGACTTCAGTCAAAAGTCCAGTTGGCTTCTGAACGTGGAATGAGGGTGGTGGTACCATTTTGGTCTTTGCCTTGGAGGGCAGCAATGACTGCACACACACACTATACTCTTAAAGCACATGACTCTTCCCCCCCCCCCAATAATCCTGCAAACTGTAGTTTGTTAGGGGTGCTGGGAAGTGCAGCTCAGTGAGGGGTAAACTACAGTCCCCAGGATTCTTTGGGGGAAGCAGTGTGCTTTAAATGTATGGTGTGTACACAGCCGCTGTCTTCAGCCTTGAAGTTGGATATATGTAAAGAAAAATACCTCTGTGTAGAAAAGGGTGCTCAAACTTCCCTCAGCAAATTTGGCTGGGTCTTAGTTGAATCTTTTTGCCCCAGTGTTGGATCTCTTCTCAGTCAAGGCTCAGTTTAAGCAGTGGGCCAGCTAGGAACACATTATTGGGGGCCATGGAGGAAGAATTTGAGGCAAGATAAGACAGTTGTATCCCTTTGCCCAAAGCCTTGGACCGTATTTGCAGCTTTTTAAATAATAAAAAAAGCTGTGCGAGCCAAAGCCTGCCAATGTTCCTTTCCAGCTTTTAAAACATCCTTGGGCAGCTGGCTCCCTTCCAAAGCCAGTTTGGCAAAATCACTCCAGAAGCCTTGCTATTGAGGGCTTCACTTCCTTGCTGATTGCAGCCATGCGTGATCCCCAAATTTTGACTGTGGGTGCGTTTGCTCATGCTGATTCCTGCCCTAAATCGTAATTGTTCAGGCACCTTGAGAGAGGGGTTTGTTTAGCATTCCAGCACTGGGGAAAGCTGCCACTATTGGGGGTGGCTGGGATGTCAACCAGACAGTGATCGCTGCTGTTTTTTGTTTGCAGCATCCCTCTCACTCTCTTATTTCCGTTTGTGTAACAAATTGCTTAGCCCTAGCTTGATTCTATTCCCAATAGAACATTGGGCTCATTCAGGCTATCTTTTGCCCCATACTTTCCAGGCACAGGCCTGTGCTTTAAAACTTTGTGTCCTGGTGGGTTCCCCCCCCCCCCCCGTCGCTTTTCCCAAGAAAACCCACGTTTTACAGCTGAATCAGAGCAGATGGCAATTTGCAGAAAACCGAGCTATTCAGTGTCGAAATGCAGGTTTTCTCAGGGAAAGCACTGGGACAAGCAAACAAGCAAACATTCAGACATGGGGCTGTAAAGCCCAGAACCGTGCCTAGTAACACAGCACAAAAGGTAGTTTGGATGAACCCATTGCTCCTGTCATTTTTCAGAACTCTCTGAAAGGCAGGTGCATCTCCCCGCCTGACAAAAAAACAAATAGTGGTGCATTTATGAGGAGGACTGCCCTTGCTGAAAATTCAGAGTTCTTTAAAGGGAACAGAAGCTCTGCCCTTCTGGGGGTAACCCCCATCTTAATCTGGAGCATAAAGTACAAATCTCTTAACACCTTATTCTCTCTTAACTTGGTCCATGCTGTTTCTCTGTTCTTAACTGTACCCCTGTCCTTGGCTCCAAACTAAAGCTTATAATTTTGCCATAGTTCTATTATGTCCATTCCTCTCCAGACCCCGTTAACCAGAGCACTAATGCTAGCCAAGGGGACCCTTCTATTTATTTGGCATATCAGTGACTCTCTACCAGAAATGTGTGTATTGGGTGTGTTTAAAGGGGCATTGTGCTTTGATATTGTCTCTAACGTCATGTCCCCGATTGCCCTCTCCCCACCTCCTTTTTTTTGTATCTCCCTTGCACGCTGCCTGTCGTCAGAGAGGACAACCAGCAGTAGGTGTAGCTGTGTGTGAAAGAACAGTGGGAAGTAATGGGCTGTCTCTGGAACCAGGAAAACCTACCAACCTTCTCTTAGACCCACTCCCTTCGTGGGGCTCTTTCCTCAGAGCCAAGAAAGGCTATTATGGGCCTGTTTTTATGCATTCAGCAGCATCAAATGATCTTGATTTTCCTGGACCATAGAACATTAGCCTGCCGCGAGGAGCTTGCATGTTTGATTGTTCCTCCTTGCACATAGAAACGTAGCATGTCTTCAGAGAAAGCTACCTTGAAATCCCTGGCCTTTTAGTTTTTCATGTGCCAGTGATTATATATATATATATATATATATATATATATATATATATGCAGGAATATTCAGATGTGCATCCTTCTCTTCCATGCTGAAGTGGTACAGGCCAGGGAAATTGTTAACTAATGGCTTCTGCTGAAGGCATAAAACTGTCTCTGGGGATCCTGCTTCCCTCATGCCTTTCCCTTTTCCTGCATTCAGCAGAGGGATGGATGGAGAACAGGGACTGCTTTGAACTGAATACTGTTAACTTTCTGATTGATTGTGTGTGTAACGGGAATGTGCAAACAACCAGCTCTTGTTTGCTTTTGAAACTATGGGCCTTCCATAGGGCAGGGATGAGCAGTGGAGATGAGCTATTTAGAGCTGACCAGAGTTTGTCTCTCTCCCTCCTCTGCCCCCCCTTATTTTTTTGACTAAGAGCATGACCACATGTTACATTTGCCACGAGAGAGCAGCTGAATCTCAAAGGTTTTTCTACCAACTGGCGGAGAAACCGGGGGACGCAGAAATTGCACACTGAGTGGCGTAGGATCTACTTGCTTGCCAGCATAGCCAATAAGAAAAGAGAGATGGGGAGACGGGAGGGGGAAATTGGGTCAGGAGATAAAAACGACCAAACAGCAGCTCCACTTTCATCTGTGTGTGCAAATTCTAACTCCTCCAGCCCTTTTCCTTAGGCTCAAAACAACGCATCACGTTAATTATGTAGTGTGCAGGTACTTCTTGAGGTTTTTAAAATGAATGCCTAGTGCAGGAGGTTGGGGAAGTTGCTACAGAGAATATAGGTCGCAGGAACTGTGGTCAAATCCTTCCCTCTCCCACCACTGGAGGCTGATCTGTGAGGGCAAATGGGGCACTGCCCCACTGGCCTCAGTGTGCCCTCAGCCTGGCTCCACCTGCCTGTCTTCGTACTTAACAAGCCGTCCAGGGAGTACCTGAGACTGTCAGCCTCCTCCTTAGTCTCAATATCACCTTGTAGAAATGAGCAGGGTTGCAACAAAACTAGTATCGGTTTGCTCCACCTGTCACTGGCCCTACCTGCTGTTGGTCACCCTACCAGGCGGCTTGCATGCTATACCTTTAAATTTAGAGGAGTGCGATTGATTCGGTTCAGTTGAATTGGGTGCAGAGCTTGGGGGGGCGCAATGATTATTTAGAGGCGTGGGGGCACCACATTTTGGTGTCTCACAGGGCACGGCTGAAATTTGAGACCCCAAGGTGTGCTGCTGCTTTAAAGCACATTTGAAGTGCTCCCCCCCCCAAGAATTCTGGGTGCTGTAGTTGGTTTGTGAGGTTGCTGCGAATGGTAGCCCTGTGAGGGTTAAACTGCAGTACCCAGAATTCTTTGAGGAAGTTGATGTGCTTTGAATATGCTGTATACTGTCCAAGCAGCCCCGTTCCTAACAGGAACCAGTCACCACTATCACCCACTGAGGCCCCTATGAAACTCCTCCCCACCACCACCACCCCAGCAACACACACACACAAAAAATCTAGGGAAAAGCTCCCATTGCCCTAGTGAGTTTCCCCTGCTAACTGTTGCACATGTGTTCAGAAGCATGCAGACTGCTAGATCTGTGGGTGAATTTTGGTAGGCCAGCAAGGATTTTTGATTCCCAATTGTCTTAACAACAGCACCACCTTAAAAGGTCTCCTCACTTAAAAAAAAAGAAAATAAAAAAGTGTTGCTGAAATTTGGGGGTGGAGTGGGAACCAACCAGAAGTGGATTTTTTTCTGTGAAGGAAATTGTGAGCTCGCTTCTGGTACTGATCACATCTGCTCGGATGCATCTTGTTAATTCTTAGGCTGGGTACACATCACACATTTAAAGCACATTCCCCCCACCCCGAATTCTGGGAACTGTAGTTTACCCCCTCATAGAACTACAATTCCCAGCATATTTAACTACACTTTGGCTGGGGTGGGTGGGTAGGTATTGTGCTTTTAATGCATCGTATGTATGACAACATTTTGCACCTCAGGTTGGACCTTAGGGGTCTAAGTAAGTAAGTAAGCAAGTAATTAAGTAAGTAATTAAGTAAATCAGCCTGAAGTCTGCCCACCCTGGGATTAGTTTATTCCTATAGTGGCGAAACTTTAAGGAGCTCTCACGTGGCAAGTGTATTATGTGGGGGTGTCCCAGTACATCCTGCTCAGAAGCAAGGCCTCTTCCCCCTGTGCTGGTCCTATGGCTTCCCTGTGGTGTGGCTGAGAAAGTAAAGGATCGAAAATATGAAGCTGTGGAGTCACCATGGCGACTACTGGATTCTATTCCCAGCTGGCTTTCCCTCTCTTTTCCCTTTCCTTTCCCCCCTTGTTTTTTTGTAGCTGTTCAATTGAGAAATAGCTGCTCTCAGAGGGGGGGAAAGCGAAGACTTTGACGCCCTTAGTTAAAATGTGGTATTATTATGCCCTGTTGCTTTTAGTTCTTTTCTCCTCCCCACCCCAAGAAAAGCTTTAAAAAGTGGCTTATATTTAAAAACAAGTACACACCAGTAAAGAATAAATCGTGGATTGTAGTTGGTGGTTTTCCTACTCAGAGTAATCCTATTAACATTTATGAGCATGACTAACGTAGCTCCATTGGTTTTAATGGGTCTTCTCTGAGTGTAACCTGGTTGGATGCAACTCCATGTTTTTACATTTATGGGAACTTGATTACATTAACAGTGGGCTCATGAGCCTTATTTCCTTGTACATACTAAGAGGGGCTTTTAAAGTTTTTATTTATTTAAATAATTCCTATACCGCTTCACATTTGCAAAGGAAACAATCTCTTAGCAGTTTTGTAACCTGCCTTAAATAATCAAGTAGAACCTTACAAACTATCAAGCAGTACAAAAGAGAATCAGACACAATTACAATGCTGATCCACATTTAAAGAAGCATAATAACAAGAAAACAAAATATTATCCTAAACATTTAAAAAAACTTTACACATTTAAAAAAAAAAACAAATACAAAAATAAGTGCCTCCAGGTGATTAGCTGGGTGTAACATCCTGATTGTTGGAAAGTTCTTCCCATGCTCCCTTTTGCACCTTCAAATCTTATGCCTTACTGTGGCATAAATTGATAGCCTAATTAGCCATCATTTGTAAGCCACCACACAAGCTCATTCATAGGCGGAAGTGGATTGTTTAGGTTGCAATCCTTGGTATACTTAAGTGCTATCTGCACCATAGATTTGAAGCACCATCACACCACTATAAATGGTCGTGGCTTCCTCTGACAATACAGTTCCCATAGTGGTTTAACAATCAACCCCTCTTCCCAGGGAACTCTGGTAATTGTAGTTCTGTGAGGGGAAGAGGGGGTCTCCTAACAACTCTCAGCTCCCTTAACAAACTACACTTGCCAGAATTCTTATGGGAGGTAGAAGCGGTATGATACACTTAAAGCAGTATCATATTTAAAGCATTATCATGCAGATTGGCCCTATATGTCCATCTAGACCAGTATTGTCTACTGTTGACTGGCAGTGACTCTACAGGGTCCTGGGCAGAGGTCTTCGCCATCGCTACTGAC